>NW_027412704.1:1217500-1817500 GCF_025532065.1 Leptinotarsa decemlineata | reverse complement strand
TTTGACAAGTGTTGTCTCTAGACATCATTTGCACAATTCACAGAACAGCATCAAGAACGCTATGGAGTCGTTGACTCCCATCTGAAAACTTGATTATCACACTGCGAATTTCTCATTTGCCGTAATCGTACACTAGTATGGAGATAGAACAAAAACACAAGCAATAAAAAAGCAGACATCGACTGTGAGAACATGAAACGCACGCACTAACCGTTTATTGAAGCAGCCGTCGTATTTTCCTCTCACATCACGATATCACGAAGAACAGTTGACGATCACAAACATTGTTTTAGGAGCGTACGTGTGGGAATTCCTGATGGGAAGGGACAATTTCAACGGTCAAATAGAAATTAAGGGGTCCGCGTAGTGACCCTTTCAGTAATTTTTTCGTGAAGTCGTTATTTCTAGTAATTTGGGTTAACTGTGGAAGTGGACACGGTCTGGAAATGGAGGGTCCTAATGTATGTGGGATGAGGAAAATGTTGAAATATTTCATCGGTACGAGTACGGTGCATGCATAAATTTATTAAAATATCCATAAATTCTTATTTCTTCAGAAAAACTTGTGGCAATATGTAGAATATGAAAAGTTCCATAACTGAAAGAAGAGAGTTCATTATTGGAATTGATTCCCATGGAAAGAGAAGTGAATTATTGGATTTGATTCTCCAAAGAAATTGTGTCTATCATTTTGTCTAACAACCACGGTGTCTTGATACTTTTGATATAGTGATTTGATTAGAGAACCCTTCATACTAGAAATATCAGTATTGATGTCTTTAATGTAGGTATGATTTTCAAGATATTTCAACAACCAGCTTGTATTTGATAAGTAACGGTTTACACTGTTCAATAAAAACTTGTTACTGGTATTTTTTGCCCACTGAGCCCATGGGATTTGAGTGAAGGGTGTGTTACTGGTGTAATAATGTTGAAAATGTTTTTCTGCTCCGTTCACCGTTAATGTCTACTTCTGAATAATCTGAGATTCACTATTTATGGTATTATAATAATTATAAGTCTTCACAAATAATAGACTTTATTTCCCATATGCGTTTCACTACAACAGCAGTTTCCTACTGTTGGTAATCTGGAATTTTATTGATTCTCCCTGTGACTGTAACAGTAGGATGAGGAATTATCGTCTCCGTCGTCTCCGTTATCGCCTCCGTCGTCTCCGTTATCGTCTCCGTCGTCTCCGTTATCGTCTCCGTCTTGGTATGACGTACCACTAGAATAATAGTTGGTGACGGAGATCGTTGGAGTCACAGATAATTTTTTCTCTGTTGAAAAAGATAATATACTGTCTTTGATGTCCCTCTAGGTTTTGCTATTTGATTGATTTCTAGGAAATATCATCAATTCGTAGAGTCCTCGCGAAACTGAGATAGTATTTGAAATTGAAGCACCATTTTCTCTTTGAATTGCGATTTCTATTCTCTGTAGAAGAAAAAAACGTTTCTCTAGTATCGAATAGTTTGTTCTTCAAAATTTTGATATTTCCGTTGTTCATTCCTTTCGATAATGTCTGCACTGAAAAATTCAGTTGGTATTGACATGACCCAAGAAGCTATGGTATAATATAGCATGTGTTGCGGTGGAAACCTAACAACAAATTGTCCCCTAAATATGTTACCAGTTCATTATTCAAACCCTCTAAATGAAATTAACAGTACAAACTCTCAATGCCACCGTAATTTTAATTTCCAACCTCATTTCCCGCGAAAGTACATGTTTCCGTTATTCACATCGCCCGGCCGTAACTCAGTCCGCGGATTTGCAGCCGGCAAATAAATTTGCAGCAAGAAAGTTCAGATGGAAGCCCGCCCGTGCTGATAGCTGTGATTGAAATGTTCAATCCGCACACACTGAAAGACAGCCAGACTCACTCATGAGGCGAACAGTTCTTTCAGCTTACGTTTGCGGTGTGAAACCACATCGTTGGATACACATTGAATTTTATATGCAGCTGGAGTGGAAAATTGATTTTGCTCAAATAACAGTTTGAATATGAGTATACTCCGAATATTGGGGAGGGATTTGAGAGTTTCATTGTGTTGGAAAACGTATTAACGATACCATCCATTGAGTTTCTATTCTACACTGTGGTGCACCAAAAACGGCCATCTTGAAATGTCACTGTCTTGTTCCACAGCTACTGGGTCTTCCAACAAGGACTTTAGCATCCAACAAAATGTGCAAATAATAACAGCGTTTCATCAAAATGGGTGTTTGGACAACGTAGCGCACAAGATAGGCCGAAAACATTGCCGCTGTCTGTGAGAGTGTGCAGGAGAATCCGAGGCAGTTGATTCCGCGTCACTCACAAGAACTTGGCCTTCCACAGATCACAATTTGGATAATTTTGCGTCGTCAACGGGCTCGTTTCATGATTTTTGCCTCACAGTTCATTTGGTAGTAATTTCAAATTGAAAAATAGTGTATTTTGTTTCGGCTCTCTAAATAGCGTTGTTTTCCCGTCATCAATTATTAAAAATAAGATTTTCTAGGCACATGACGTCACGGGCCTGGTGCCGCTTCTTGTTCGATTGACCAATAGGAACAATACGAATAATGAACATTGCCAAATTGTGAAATTCACGGAGCGTTCAAACAGTTTCTGATTCATTCGTGATCCAGAGTAAAATCAAACTTACTTCCGACAACTAAATATAAGAAGAAAGTGTAAGAAATGCATTGGAAGGGATAATTAATTATACATGGGATCCAAATAACACAAAAAGCAATAAAAAAGTTATTTTTAAAATATCTCCGGCAATAGATATTTTCTTGATATCACAGAAATTTTAATAATGGAAGTGTATGTGAACCCGTTAACGTTTAAAGAAAAATTCTCCATATGAAATGAAATATACTCGAAAACCATGGTTCTAAATATAATTCAACGAGCTATATTTTCAAATGGTTCTCGAAGGCTTATGAACCCTAATAAAATGAATCAATTATGCATTCATGCCACCCACCAGCAGGACCCAGGAATTGAAGGTAAACAACCATAGACAACGACGTGTATTTGCTGAATGGACTCTGCAGCAGTTGACAACTGACCACAATTTTCATCGAAATATCATCTTCAGTTATGAGACCCACTCCTGGATGAATAGGTACATGAACAAACAACTTTGTCGAATTGGGGATGATACCAATCCACATGAGATCCAGTTCTGTCGTTGTTCTCGGATCTTTCCGAAACTCCACAAGATTGAAAGGTTTAAATAAAGTCTACAGAGGTAAAAATATTAGAGGAAATAATTCGATGTTATAAGCTATCAAATACTATATTATTTATCAAATTTGACGAATCCTGCTACAAATAGATTGATGTGGATTTCACAGTTGACAAAAGGAGACGTTCACTTTTTGCTTGTAGCTGCAACACTTTGATAGGGTTTGTGTAACATGTAACATTTAGGTTAGGTGCACCATGTGATTGACTACTCACTTTTCTAAGTCATCGTCATTGATAAGGGCTTGCCTAAGTCTGGCTATGGTCTGGAGGAGATAATCTGGATTTTGGGCTTCTAACGAATAATATCCAGGATAACTGAAACAAGAAAAGTATGATTTAGGACACAAATTTCATTCATATTTTTCTAGAGTATATCTTTTTGACTCTGCCGTAGAATATGATAGCAATTATTTGAAATAGCCAAATGGAAATTTATACAGTTAAAAAGTAGAGGCCTCGAAATCGACCCCTGAGGTATTTTTTAAGTGATATTGACACAGAAATGCAGCTTGATATCATGTATCCCTATTGATAGGGATTATTGTTATTCTGAAATGATAGAGAACAACTTATCTTGCTTCCAAGAGCTTTTTGAGAATCACCAGTGGATGACATTCAGGAAATTTATTGGCAGTTCAAGTGGAAAAACATTCCCAGTTCTTTATTTTTCTGAAAACACAAACGATAATCGTTTTCAAAACATTCGACAGAAAAAATCAGGTTATAATCAAGATAATTGAAATTTCAACGCATACAAATTAAAAAAAAAGCACATAAATTTCGATTTGTTCCAAAATGATCCGTTGCAATAAAAATATTTTTCAATATTATTTGTCAATCCACTACCGTTAGCAAATAATCAAAACGAGTTATGTATATTTCAAATCATTGAAATATGACCCTGCTGAATTTTTTCAAAAACATCGTCCTGAACTGAAGCATCCTTAAGTGATTGTAAGAGGGTATACACATCGTTCAGATATGATGTAAAACTCGGTGTACCGCGAGGTTCTGTTTCGGAACTTTCTTTGTGGAAATTAATGCACTGACTGTCAATTAAACGTCAATGAGTCTTTTATTTTTATTGTCTCAATATTGTTTCAGTTTTGTTATTGATCTAATCAATTCATTAATCGATTGAGTACTTCTAGTTTGAGTTGAGAAACATTTTGCAGTGGCACTTCACGATTTCCGTTTGTCAAAATCTGTTAGAAATGTGAATAAAGTCGATTCATTATTATTATCATAAGATAAACGTTGTTCAAAATGAAAATTATTTTAATTTAATATACAATAATTGTATATTTGAGCTGAGGACAGGATTTTTCCACGCTACTACTGTTAAAGGATAATAGTGAACATAATCTAACTCAAATTTAATGTCCAAACTATATTTACGACAATAGTCGATATGGAATTGCATGTTATATACAAAGTTTATTTGTTTGTTTACAAGTTCTGGCAATTGTCGATGCTCCGACCGCTGGACAAACACGTGGATATTCTCACAATACGTTTCATCCGAATTGTTTATTGTCAGATACTTCGAATAGCTATCTTTCTATGCAGTAAAACAATATTTGTGAATGGATCAAACCTGACAGCATGTGGGAAACTAGAACTGTGTTGAATTTTCTGAGAACTGAACGGGAAAACAATAACAGCAGAAAGCGGTCCACCTGAAAGATTCGTAGCTTTGAAAAAAGGCAGATACACACTACTCTGTTCATTTTTCTCAAGAAATATTTATTTATTTATCAATTTCTCTTTTGTCCTCTTCAAAGTAGTCCCCCTCAGACATAATACACTTCTGCTAGCGTTTTTCCAATCCTCGAGAGAGGAAAAAGTCGAAGGGGACAAATCTGGTGAATACGGTGGCTGAAGCATGATTGAGGTGTTGTTTTTGGCCAAAAAATTACGAAAAAGCAATGACGAAAGTGACGTTTCTTCTCGCAAGTGGTGCATAACTTCAACATAATACTCTCAATTGACCTTACAACCATGTGGCATGCATTCATGATTCACTACGCAACGATAATCGAATAATGTAGTATAACATCACACAAATGAAAATGTACATCAACAATGAATCGATTTTTCAATAATAATGAATAAGATGAGCTATTCCCTCAGAATGTCGAAAGTATATAGACGATGACATCCATAAAAATTATGAATCCCATTACATTCCATCTTGGAAGATTAATTTAATTCTCATCAAGATATTGCGAAAAAACATTCGATAAATGGGGAATAGACAGAAATGCTTTTCTGTAATTATCACCGCACTCAATGTTGAGTGAAACTGGAGAAATTTGAACGATTAATGTTGTCACTTTCATTTAGGGAAATGGATGTTCTGTTCGGGCGCTTCGCCCTTTTTACGGTCGTCATAATTGTACTTCTGAGAGGACTATTTGTAATGTGGTGGATAAATTTGAGTCCACTGGTTCAGTAAACAATCGAACAACACCCGTACGTCGACGAAACGCAATATCTGCTGAAAATATAGCTGCTGTATGTGAGAGTGTGCAAGATAATCCCAGGCAGTAGATTTCTCGTCATTCACAAGAACTCAGCCTCTTGTAGAGAAGCTGTGGCGGACATTTTCATTAATTTTATCGCAATCCTCACATGTTATCTATGCCTTCCACTACATAGAATAAGTCTATTCGAAAAAAGTCCGTACTATAACTGTATAAAAATATATAATGCACTGCCTCCAAATTTCGAAGAAATCAATAGCATAAGTATCTTCAAACGAAATTTGAAGGAACATCTGATTGAAAATCTCCTATATTCACTTGACGAATATTACAACGTCTTTAAAGTGTAAAGTACGAGATATATATGCATATATTTGGATCTTAAATAAATAACATATTATTATTATTATTATATGCATTAATTTTTTGTATCAGCCACAAATTAACGTACTCTATTACTTGTAATTTTAAGTATTTATTCATATATTTATATGTGTGTTTGTTAATTGTAATTTTGTATTTGATGTTGCTGATGTTTCATAGGAAACCCATGGCAATAAATATATTATTATTAATATTATTAACCAAGGACCACTCCCCACTCGGTCAACTGCGGTGAGTATTCGTGTGTATAACCATGTTATCGGTCTGCAATTCTTCTTCTTATTATTATTATCAACGAAAAACACAGAAAACTGATGAAACTGAAACTGTAAAGAAACCAAACACTTTCCTCCATCAAGATTCATCTTCCTTCGCCCCACAAAAACCTAACTCGAAATAATACAACGGGGTTTGCTCTCGGGATGAAGTTATGATGTAATTTTCGAGTTGTCATCTTGTTCGTAAATTTGTAATTAATAAGATCCTTCTGCAGATTGCAAGACGGGTTCGTGGCCTACCGAGAACAAACAAAAGGGATTATGTCTGGGAAGTTTATTCATCTCTCAAGACATCTCCGAGTCCGTACGACCTTTGTAAACATAATTGGGGGGACTGGAGTCTCCGGTTACAGGATTCTTTTTCGGAATACGTGGTCAGACTTTGTCGTTCCAAAGCTGTGTCTGGCTACCTGTTTCATGACCCTTCTTTGTGTGTGAACCAGACATTTCGGTCCGATAATACGTTCACGAAGATGGATTCTTGCGCAACTCCCACTTTTTGACGGTATGGTCTCGAAGCATCCATACGACAAAAACGTAAATGGTTTCGTTAGGAACCAATCACGAATATATGCATCTCTCACCAAGCAGAGTTTCATTTCAAACATTTGAATCAATGATAATTACAAGTTCAGTTCAAAAATACATACAGTCCACTGAAATCCATCAAAATCAATACATGGTCCTTCGAGCCGGATTGATCTAGAAATATATACAGTCCACTCGAATCCAGTCAAGTCAGTACAGACTTAGCTTATTTCAATTTCACATATCAAAAAGCAATATGGATCCCCAGGAATCCCAGGAATGGCACATTTGATTCCACCAAGAGCGGTACATATAAAAAATACGGGACAGACTGTGACTGCTCATCGTTTTGAGGTTCAACTCAGTACACCTCGAACTTCATTGTTTAAGAACACTGTTTGAGAAAAAAATAATTTTATCTAATGCTGTCTTTTCATAAATAAAAAATGACGAGTTTCAGGATAATTCTTGCTTGTATAATGCCTATATAGAACTTTTATCTATTAATATTAATTAATATTAATATTAATTAATATTAATAATGAATTCAACCTTTTCTGAAAAAAAGGAATATTTGAAAGGAAAATATTTCAGGTTTATAACTATTTCAGATTATGATAGATACAGTGAACCGTTTATATATTTTGATCTTTTTGTGGACAGTTCCTGTGTACGGAATATTCTTTTGAGAAGCGAATTATTATTTCATCAACAACCACTGAAATACCTGAGGGTTCGTTTTTTTCTTCATAAAGTTAAACGATTTTTTAATGAGCTGCTTACTCATTTTAAAAACCGTTTGTGAAAATGAAAATAATTCTGCTCACAATCAAAGTATGTTATAAATTCAATAAAAGTTTTTTCGATTCTCCTGCCTCAACCTAGTTGTTCAAAGGAAACGATATTTCAGTAGAAATATCGTTTGAATTATAATTTCTCATTTCTTCGTGAATGACGTTACATACTCAAGACAAGGCAAGTAGTTCATCATAATTGGTTGAGAATTGAAGCTGTTTTTCTTCGAGTAAACGAATGATGACCATAAAAAATCTCAACTTTTCTGAGCTGAGGATCAACGAGGTCTAATTTCCTAACGTGCAATCCCCACTTTGTATGCGGTTCAGAATAAATCACATTATTGGAAAGTAAACATGAAAACACTGACATTTCAACGAAAGAGAATATAATCGAATGTTTTTACGGGTGAAAAAGTCTGTGTCATGTTGAAAATATCCCACTAAACCAGAATGCGCCGTCTGTTAAAAAGAAAAGAGATCCGAGGTAAGCTCGTTTTGCTTATCAAGTTAGCATCATCAGGAGATGACTGAAACCTAGAATGTACTTATTGGTCCTCAAAATGGATGTGAAAAACTTGAAAATGCAACTGGGAAAAATCGAGTGTAGATAAGATAGGAGAGTCCAACTAAAACCTTTATGAAGAAGTCATATGTCAAGACAAAGATTCAGAACAAGTTAGATCCACCAAAGCCGCTATGGTTCTTTGGAGTCTCACGAGAGTCCGAATCCTGCATAGTATCTTTCTGAACGAGTTTTTAACCGTTCTTACGTCTAGAAACACCAAGACACAATTTTTCGTTTTGGGATTATCGAAACTCTCATACATCTCTGGATCAAGGTATTATGATAATACTGACGCATCATTCAGTAAATTGAGTTTCAAACTTTTCTCTTCTAAATGTATCACGTCGTATTCATCATTGAATTCGTGTCCTTCTGCTGAAAGGTGGTTTGCAAATGTTGAATTGGTCTTTCTATTTACGAACTAACGAGTGAGCAGGTACATTATCGTGATAGCTAAACCATGAATTGCTTCTTCAGAATTTCGAAATAATACTCCTTATTGAACGTATGACCTTGTGGCAAGAACTCTTGGTTTTCAGACCTGAAAACTCCATCCAAAACGCACTAGTCGAACTCCATACATATATTTCCCAATAATGGTACAGTCGCCATCCTTCTAAACATCCAGAAAGCTTTCGACAAGGTCTGACACGCGGGCCCGATCTGGGAGCTTATCCAAATCCAAATTCCTCCGCATTTCATTAGACTAGTAGCCTCCTATCTCACTAATCGAAGAATCCGCGTCAAATCAAACGAGCCCCGTCCTCTCCCCTCACACCCAAATTCCTAATCTATGTTCACGACGCTTCTTTCACTCAAAAAATCCTACAATATGCCGGTGACACAATTTTTTACTCTTCCGCCTCTAATACCCACATCTTACAAACACAATCTCAAACAATGATACTGGTCCAAAAAGTGGCGCAACAAAATGAACTCTTTCAAAACCATACCATCCTATTAAGATATCCTGATACCACAACTCGCCCCAGATTAAGTACTAACAATTTGCACCTCTGACTGTTAGGAGAGAACCTCCAACTTCAGGACTCGGTGTCCTAGTTGGGGTTTACTTTCACGAGTACCCTCAACTGGGAGACCAACCTTAGAGAAACTCTGGACTAAGTCTGAAAAGGAGTCAATCTCTTGAAGGCTCTGAGAGGCAAGCTCGGTAGATACGATGGTGAGACTTTTTTACACACATACAAAATGTTCATGAGACCGATCTTGGATTTTAAAGCCACGATCTACTGCATGCTCTCCCAGAGAAGAACCCACCGGGTGCTAACAACCGAGAGGCGAATCCTACGAAACATCCATAACCTTCCATTCTGATACCTCTCCCAAGATGTATATAACTTCAATATTACCCCAATGAACTTGAGATTTCAGGAACTACAACGACGATACGAGAAGCAACAACACCGCTGCCATCAGCACCCTCAACACCCTCTGGACGCTATGTGGAGGACCCAGAAGGATACCAAGAAAGAAGCTTCCGTTCCCCCCAGCCAGACTCCTGGACGCAATGAAAGAGGAGTACTTGAGGGTGTGGGAAATACCCACTGGCGATAAGATAGAGGACAGCGCATGCCCTGGAAAACCTTGAAGTGTCAGGCATACTTTCCTTGGCTCAACAAAAATCCGAACTCTTGAAAATGACACAGCTATGGACCCGGACACTCCAACCAATAACGCAACGGCAAACTCTGATAATTTCAATTTGAATTGTTTGTCAAGGAACCTAACCCTGAAGAGGTAGGGCCCCTTACATCATTATACCTATGTTGTACTGTCAACCCACAAATGAATAAACATTACTCTCTCTCAAGTCAACCGAATAGCCGACATTCCAGAAACTTCTGTGGTAGTGATTCTCCATACCTAATAATTTTCTTCACTTTGTCAACATTTTCATCGGTTGTTGATGTGCTGTTGCGTCCAGGGCGATTAAAACAATCGCAAATCGAATATAGGTAGCCCGCGAAATTTGAACAGTCACCTTATTTTTTGAACAGACAGCACCGTGCTCATTACAAACTGCTGGAATGTTAGTAACCTTACGAAAATCCAGAAATTTTCCTCATCCACCCCAGTCACCCTTCAGAATTATGTAAGTTACACTCTGTTGAGTTTACTGCTTCCCATCTTCATTTTCCGCTGAGTATTATCTCGAGATAATTCTTTTTTTAATAAGAGATTGTGTGCACGTTCGTTTTCCGCTTTTAATAGAATTTCGTAACGAGATTTTCCAGAGAAAACAGAATAGCAAAATCAATATACTCTAAGTACCATCAACAAACTTCTCCGAATTACCATAAAAAGCCTTACGCAAACTTTGACACATTCACTTTCAGACGT
The DNA here is from genome assembly GCF_025532065.1 of Leptinotarsa decemlineata. Lineage (NCBI taxonomy): Eukaryota > Metazoa > Arthropoda > Insecta > Coleoptera > Chrysomelidae > Leptinotarsa > Leptinotarsa decemlineata. Next base: position 1,806,851 of record NW_027412704.1, on the reverse strand, counting down.
TCTCGAAGGATCTTTCAACATTTCCGGCACATACCTGGATTATTCTGTTGAAAATATATGACTCCAGTATGATTGACTCATGAATAAATACAGAAATACTTCCATTTCTGGAGTTTTCATCGTTCACCATTTTTCTTCAATAATAACATGTATAATGGAGGGAAAAATGGAACCTTCGGCATAAAACCAAGAATAATTCTCTGTAAATTTTGAAATCTGTTAAAAATATTCACATATTCAGATTGATATTCTTATTATTCATTCAACAGTTATAAACATAAGTTGCATCTAACCAATAAAGAAGACTACCTTATCAACTTTCAGATCCTAAACGTGGCTGAAGCATGTTTGGCAGTTGTAAAATAGACTTGCTAGTTTAAATTCAGCTCTCACTGTGGCAAATGATGGTGAAGGGTCCTCATACACATAATCCAACTCATATTTGATTTCGTAGGCGTATTGGCGTTCAAAAATACAAATTTAATGACAGCTCGGTACTAGATTTTGTCCATTTTCATCTGGTGAACAACGAAATTCACTAGCTTTTATTCACGACTGTTGCCATCTTCATATTGATGTCGGAAACGTTTCAGACTATAACGAATCAAATTTTTTTTGGTACCTTGGGAGCTGTCTGACTTGTCCATTTAGTCCAAGTCTCCAGAAAACACTGCAGCCTCTTGGGCTTTTTGCGTTTATTCTCCCATCTTTTCATGACAACCATTCTATCAGTCTTGTTCCCTGTACTAGTTTGTACAGGTTCCGTGTTGAATGTTCGTCATATTCTTCTGGACGTAATTTCGTACGTCCATATATTGCCTCCTTTTGTCCAGTAATCTGTGTGCTTCTTATTGGCCCATGTCTTAATCCATACTATAATTGAGTTTTTTTCATGACATCTTCATATTCAAGGCCCTTAGCATCTCTCTTATTGAAGACGACTCCGAACACTTGCATAAGACATGTCTGACAGTTTCATCTTCCTGTTCACAGAGGTAACATAGAGGTGTGTCCACTGGCCCCATAATATGGAGGTGTTTCCTAAGTTGACAGTGACCAGTCAGAAATCCTACTGTAAGCGTAGGTTTTTCCTGGTCATCGTTAGATATTTCTTTGCCACCACTAAATCGCCCCACATTTAATATTGACAAATGCTTCAGTATGTCAATTACTATAAAAAAAGCTACAGAATGATTTTCAGTGTGAGATAAAAATGAATATTCAGCCAAGGAGACAGAATGTAGAGATTTGGGAGTTATGCTGGATGGAAAACTCACTTTTGAGCAACATATGACCAACATTATGAACGGAGCGTATAGATTTCTTGACTTCATTATTAAGAACTCATTCAAATTCACAAAAATATCCACATTACTAACAGTTTATAATGCATTTGTACGTGGTATACTGGAATATGGTGCAATAGTACGGTCTCATTATTTTGCAGTTTATAAAAATAAAGTTGAAAAGGTACAGAAAAAATTTTTCGGCTTCCCAGGATAGCCCAGGGGGACCCTGGCAAGACGGCATCCTTTTATTTCATCCCATCTCTTTAGGGATTGAGCATGGGTGTAACATTTGGCTAGTTCGGCAATTGTCGAAGTCATCAGGCCGTGGGTGCCACTGGGTCCTAAAATTCTTAGTACATCCGCTTTCTTGGCTAGAGAGTAGGCAATGCGATTATCTTTACTCTTGTCGTGCCCTTTAACACACCTCGGGATAATGTTATTATCTACCGAGGCTTTGGGTATATCTTGGTGGCACTCTTGTACTAGCCCTGATGTAACACGTTGTCTGTTCAATGCTACTATCAGTGCAGATTGTTTTGTATTTGCCAGAAATTCGTTACCTGTTTAATTCTTTAGCGGCGATTGAGATACCAACCAGTTATGTTTGAACCACGCTGGTATTTTTTCCCATTCCACACTTAATCCTTAGGCTTAGAGATCTGTAGTAAACTCCACATTTTGAGCCTCCTTTGGTTTTTGAAGCCGTCTGTATACACACGTATTGCATTTGTAGTATCTGACTCTGTGTTCTGTTTTATTTGTATTTTGTAGTGTTTATTAAACACGAACCTGGGTTAAATTGCATCACTGGCTGCCTATAGCAGAGGTTAAGCAGTAAGCGCTTCTTGCCATAGGCTTAGCCTCAACTGACCCATTCCTACTTCAAGGTTTACACCAGCCGTGCGCAATCGTAACATGGCCATTAGCGCAACCTCCTTAACGTACAGGCACAGTATACTATATACAGTAATCCCACTTCGGGTGATTTTTGGTTTGAATTTTCTACACGCAGACCCAGGAGTTGCAGTCTCAGGTCTGCGCAAACGACGAGTTCAAGACAGGCACGCAACCAAATCGTTTAAACACTGCTCAACAAAACAAATATTCATATAAACTGCTCAAAAAAATACAGTCGATGAAAACATGTTGGGCACCTAAGAAAATTGTACAAATGATAATTTTGCATTTGTGTAATATTCAAGTAACCCAGATCATTTCGACAACGATGAACTATGTTTCAAGTAGATTTTAAAAATTCATGGGATCGGATGTGACAAAATATATTTTAATTTCAACAAGAGAAAAGACAAGATGAAGAACGAGTTTTGTTATTCATGAACCATGGTACTGTGCAAGAGCTCTCTAGGAGGAATACCGAGTCCCTGTGTGTATACAACCGTGATAGCATGGTCTGCATTGATAAGGAACACTTCAAAACGGTCCGCAGTTGGGTCCTTGTTCGAATCAGGCGAAGTCCCACTATTTGCAAAGTTGTTTCTTCAAAGTGAGAAGCTTTGCACTTATGTCTGAGGAGACTTGGATTCCGAAACGTTAACAGTCGTAAGGTATTTTTGATAGTCAAATTTACATTATATAAGAAGTTGCTGACTAATAGGACATGTTTCATTTAGAATAACTGTTTTTAATCTACGCAGCAACTTTTCGGGGTTGATTAGACATCTAGACTTGTATAGATTCAAATATCAACATTTGTCAATATATGTCGAGTTATTAGCTAAAGAAGTAGTTGTTTTCTGTCGGAAAACATATATAATGGTATAGTCAAAATGCATTTGGACTTGTCAGTGATTTTATTATCAATTTTTACTTGGATAAAAGCTGGAAGCAACAAAACAACCTATTATCTTACAGTGTAAATAATTCATAACTTCCGACTCCGAAAACTCTCACATACATTTATAGTTTGTACATACATACAAAAAAATTATTTTTGTATGATTGAACACTACATACTTAATTACTTTTTTACTTTTTCAAGTCCTGAATAGTAACTACATAATTCAGAAAGAATAGGCTCTACAGATTCCTTAATCTTGAGTGATGAATTCGATTAGGAATATTTTTAATAATTGGTGCTTAATATAATCGAATCGGCAAACTCGTCCGCCATCTTGAATTCTCCAATCAATAAATGAATATGCTATATTTGGACCCAAAAATCACTACAAAGAAATTTCGCATGGATTCGTACTATGGTTCATGAATAACAAAACACGTTCTTTATCTTGTCTTTTTTCTTGTTGAAATGAAAATATATTTTGTCACATTCGAATATGAACATCTGCCGATTCCATGAATTTTTAAAATCTACTTGAAACATAGTTCATCGTTGTCGAAATGATCTGGGTTACTTCAATATTACACAAATGCAAAATTATCATTTGTACAATTTTCTCAGGTGCCCAACATGGTTTTCATAGACTGTTTTTTTTTGAGCAGTTTATATGAATAGTTGTTATGTTGAGCAGTGTATACACGCTTTGGTTGAGATTGTAGTAGGGAGAAATGTCATTAGTGTCAAATACGTCATCATTATAAAAAATGAAACTCCTGGACACCGACATCAAAGGGACCGACGCTGAGTGAAACTACTGTATACAGAAATACTGTGGTACAGGTGCAGAAGGGTCAGACCAGTAATTAATTCCATTGCCGCGGTTGGTGTCGTTCTCATGTCTTCTCTGATGTTTGAACAAGCCACTCGTTGTATTTGATATAGTTTTTGGATTGCCGTTGCTTGTAGAACTTTCGGTCCCCATGCAATGGGCCCGTACGTTAACATAGGTCTTATTATTGCAGTGTAGATCCAGGTGACCACACGGGGTGAAAGACCCCATGTGCGTCCCACTGTCCCCCGACATTGCTCATAAACCATTTTACATTTTTTTTCTTCTGAGGAACCGAAAACAACAAAACAAACATGGATACTTACTACCTGGCTTGGCGGGGAGCTGCACTTGTTGTTGTGATCTCAAATAAAACTATTCCAACTAAAAGGATCATGAAGATGGATGTTCCGTTGCTGTGGATCATCGAAGACCTCATTGTTCTGTAACAAAAGGAACGATGTTTATAGAGAAACACAGTTTATATCACGAATATAATAAACTTTGTTTGATAGTGGTTTGATAATGTTTTTCGACGAATGTTACAAGTTTAGACTTTCATTGTGTCGTATGGTGGTGATGGATTCGAAATCAATGGAGGAACAAAAATAAAAATGACTTCAATTTTGAATTTATGGAAAATAGTGAGGATGATAATAATCAGACCCAAATATTCGGTAGAGGTAGATGAAACATAAATCAAATGAGTGAAAAAGGGCAGCTAAAAGTGCCCTTGCGAATTTTTGCGTAATAATAAGCTGAAAAGAGGTGAAAGCCAAAATTTCGGGAGAAAATTGAACAGCATCAATGTTTGGAGTAGACTAAATATATATCAAAATATAGAGCTACCAAAACATGACATCAAAACAAAAGAAACTTTTAAAACAACCCAATATCTAATATTGAGTTTTCTGTTGATCTCATTGATGGTGTCTTCAAACTTAGACTTTTTGCATTCGCGGTTCCGCTTAGTACCACTGTTGATACATTGATCTGGTATAGAATCATGAATACTTTGTTTTTGGGCCCTGGTTTCAACTAGAGCAACGATTGTGATGGAATCAAAAATCACAAAATTCCACGTAGTATGGAAAAGCCAAAAGTACTGGCCCCAATAAAGGTCCCACTTAACTACATCATTTGTAATTTATTCGATATATCGCTCTCGAAACCGTTTTGATCCCAGAAGTCTTCGAAAAAGTTGTTCGAAATGAGGAGAAACAGATTTTTCACTTTTCAAAGTGGAATTTCAACCATTATTGAAAACCAAGTTATAAAAAAGAGGATTTTCCGAAAAAGATTCCAATCTGGTTACCAGGAAGTCGTTCCAACTGATTATAATGTGGTTACATTAAAATATAAATCAATTGAAAAAGTAATTAAAATATAAATACGTTCATCAATGTTGTTCATAAACATATTACAGCAATGGTTTCAAATTATTTCATCTTCCATAAATTTTGTTCGTCACGTTCGAAATTTATCGCGATTGATTCTATGCAGTTTCATACTGCATATGCATTGAATTTACATATTCATGGAATTGAACTAGTGTGTGAAAGATAGTAATTGAATAATGAGATCATTAACATGAATCCGATTTATTCCACTGCAACTATGTTATGAACAAAGTACTTATCGCTAAGAAACTGATATATTTTCTTCTCACTACAGAATAGTGTATGCCACATGTCTGAAAACATGCATATTTTCCGGACTTGTTACGTAAATTGATATTGCAGTTAACACATTTACAGATAAATCTCCTTCACTGTAATTGAAAAGAACTAGCCGATACTTGATGAAAATCCATATCAAAACTAATTGATACAGTTTATTGTATGGTCAACAATGATTATGATAGTAGTCTAATACACACTTCATTATCAAAAAAGTTATACACTAGAGATATTTTAGATTTTCTGCACAATAAAGGTGTAAATATAGCTTTCAAAACCAACAACAACTCAGGCATGCACATCAAGAATAACAAAGGTGAAAGTTCAGTTTCAGAAAAATCGGGAGTGTATGAATTATCATGTGGGTCATGTCCGATGTTTTATATAGGTCAAACTGGAAGAACGTTCAAAACCCGCATGAAGGAACACAAAAATATTTTCCAGAATGGATGAATTAATATGCCACTCATTTAATCACAGAGGGACATGAGTTCAATTATGAATACAAGACCCTCCATTTCCAGAAGAAATGTTTGAAAGTTAACCTGTTGGAGAGCGGGAAATAATAACGGAATTGAATAATTCGCCATTATTGAATCTGTTCTTTCCCAAGTATAATTAGTTGAGTATATACAAATAAAAATACAACAGTACCATTCGCATTTAAGATAATAGGACAGAGATCTCATCAATTTTTGGGCCCAAAGGTATTCAATTCTTCACTAGAAGATATACAAAATTGTGAATATACCAAGAACATGAAAAAAATGCTCGAAAAATTTATTACTAGGCTTCATTGTAAGAACATTGCAAGAATATTCGACCAAAATAATTAAGTACAGATTACATGTCATTATACACCCCAAATCCTTTTTATCCCCAACTTTAATATACATTACATTACATTACATTACATTACATTACATTACAACTTATATTTCCATGTCAAACAAATATTATTTTGTAAATGTTGAATATTTTATATGTACATATTTTAGAACCCTTTTTTCCATTTTAGTGTTCCATTAAGAAGAAAGTGTTAAAATCAAATTGCATTTTGCCACATACAAAACAGCTTTTGCTATTTCTGTGGCTCTTTCAATATTTATTTGCTGAATGTATACTCTTGTTTCTTGTAATTGTTTATTATATATGTGTATGTGAGTAGACATATTATTACTATATTAAATATGCATATTTGTAGTTATTTTATCTACTCACATCACCTCAATCATATACATTATTTATTATTATATTCACGGTACTTTCGGAAAATTTATTCGTATACTTAATGAAACCATACCTGACCTTTCCCGGTAGGTTCATTCATTAGAAAGAAGGCATACAAGTAGTTAATATGTTAGAGTATAAAATAGTTGTAATTAAGAAGTAACTTTTATTTTTCGCTTGAGAAAACTATTGTATAGCGAAACACGTGTCGCGGTTTTTGTAAAACCCTACATAGTGAAAATCATATAATAAACTGTAGACAAGACTAATTCTGTAAACCAACTCAACTGTCGCGAAATTCTCAAAACGAATATTCGATGTAAAAGCTTGTTTCAATTTATGGCTTTCAATTAGAGAAAAGAAAATTAGCAATGATACGCTACAGAAAACAACACAGAGTTTTCTCTCTGCGGACTGACTCGAAATTAATAGATCTTGTCAGCAGTTCATTTTCTAGCAACGACGTAATTTATTTGACGTAATGCAAAAATGAGAATAAGTAATTGTAGCATTAAAGATGCGAACAACAAAGTATTGGCTGTTATTCATTTTGTTGGGGATTTCGCTCCATCATATTCATCATTTATTCAGAAAAGTTGTACAGGTGAAGAATTACAGGCAATGTCTCAGGATAGTTGAAGTCTTTTTATAGGGTCTTCCCACAGGAGCTTTCAAAATTTGACAACTGATAACGGCCATATTGTTGAAGCTACATCTATCATCGGTGTGTGCAACTAGCGTAACGCTAGTTGCACACACCGATTTTGGGCGGCCGACTTTGTACCGGTCGTCCAAATTCCAATAGTGAGCCACATGTAGCAACGGGACCTTACACACATGCTTACCGGTGATCGACGCCGATCCAAAATCGGTGTGTGTGCAACTAGCGTAACGCTAGTGGCACACACACCGATTTTGGGCGGTCGACTTTGTACCGGTCGTCCAAATTCCAATAGTGAGCCACATGTAGCAACGGGACCTTACACACATGCTTACCGGTGATCGACGCCGATCCAAAATCGGTGTGTGTGCAACTAGCGTAACGCTAGTGGCACACACACCGATTTTGGGCGGTCGACTTTGTACCGGTCGTCCAAATTCCAATAGTGAGCCACATGTAGCAACGGGACCTTACACACATGCTTACCGGTGATCGACGCCGATCCAAAATCGGTGTGTGTGTGCAACTAGCGTAACGCTAGTTGCGCACATGTGGGAACGGGACCTTGCACACATGCCTACCGGTGATCGTCGCCGGTAAAATACCGGTGAGCAGGCGTCCACTGCCACTGTATCATCGGCAGTACCGGGAAGTAGTGGCGTACATGACTAAATACACTCTTGCATACTCACCGGTTTTTTAACGACCATTCCAGTCTCGAATGCTCGGTGAAATTGTAGTTACTATGCATTAACTTCGTTTTGGTAGTGCGTGCTAATTACGACAACAAAGCAACTGATTGTTTGACCGATAAAAATCCGGTGAGTGTGCAAGCACCCGCTACCAATAAAATATCGGCCGATTTTATACTGGCCGTCCAAAATCGGTGTGTGTGCAACTAGCGTAACGCTCTCGTAAAGCATTCATCAGCTTACCCCCCAAGTCAGCGCGCGTAAAGAAGTTTTATTTCAAAAATTACATTCTTTCACTACCGATTTTTTATTTCGATCACCATATTTTCGAACATTCTTTGCGAATGCGAAATATTTTCATCTACCGTTTTGCGAATTGTTTCAGGTTGCATTGCAAATGCATGCTCCACAATAAATTTACCATAATATACGCGTTTGTCGGGAATTACACTTCTCTTTTTTAATTGCAGAAACGTAATTGTTTAGAGTAACGTTGACTCTATACATCGAAGCAGTTGCAACAGTTGTTTACATTAACTTTGCGGGTCAAATATAGAGCAACTTCAGTCAACAATAACTACGAACTAAAAGCAGGATGTAGCGGGTGAGCTAATATTTAAATATTCATTCATCCGGATGGGTAGTCAGAGGGTGTATTTTTGTATTGAAGGAACAAGAAATACTGTTTTTTTTTCCAAATAGTATAAGAGGTCTCAAGAATCGCTCCGGTTATTACGAGAAAATACATTTCTTTGCCTTTTCGTAGTCCAAAAGGTGTGATTGATACAGTCAAACTCCAGTATTTTTTCAATCAAATTTGTACTGTTTTCTACTTGCCATGCGAAAGTAAGATATTTTCGAAATATCGGAAGGAACTGATACGGTTCCCGAGCAGTTGAATAGTCGGAAGAATATAAGAATGCACGTTGAGTTGTTGAAGATACCAGGGGTCTATTCGACCCTCCATCGCAACCCCCAAGAGTTTATTGAGTCTCACACCTCCAAATAAATCTAGCTTCTTAACCAAGCCGATTAGTTTGTATGGTGAGTGAGCAAAGATTGGCACTTTAATGCATATGTTAAGAAAATACCGGGAATGAATATTGATTGAGATATGGAGCCACAAAAACACATGAGTCATGGAAGACAGACTGAATAAATGACAACTAATTTGACAGATGTACCTTGAACAAGCTGTGGCAAATCATAACGAAATTAAAAAATATTATTCATGCACTCTCCTAGCGTTTGACCTCTATAATGAGCCTTCATTATTTTTTACCATTATAGGAAACAGGTTACAATCATTATTATTACTATGAAACCGAGCTACACCGCTCTGCCTTTCATCAAAATCTACTACTCGTTCATAGCATTGCCGACAAACGGCATTCATTTCAAATAATTTGTAATGATCAAAAACCGATATATCTGGAATGACTTCCATTCCTCTAGCAGAATGTCGACATCCGGATTATGAAGTTTGAATATAACTCAAGTCTGATTTTGGCTAATACAATAACATAATGGGGTGATTTGAAATCCAGTCTATTTACCCAGGTAGTCTTAGAAGCTTAATACTGTGTCGTCACAATGGCTTTGGAACTCAATTCCCTGGAGACTGCGGCAAAGCTTGTTTGTGCAAAATATTACCTCGATCTGAAATGTACACTGACAAAGTGAAGTAAGTGTGGGGTAAAGATCCCAAATTGATGTGGTAATTAATTATCAAGCAGTTGAAGAAGGATATATATACCCTCTGTCCAACAAAAGGAAGGTAAGCATGAAAAAATCTGGAACAGAGAAAGGTTGGTTAAACTTATATTGCGTTGCTGATGCAATTTTTGGTACATTTTGTCGACTTCCCCATAGTAGGGCTTTGCTGTGACGGTTTGGCCCGGTTGCAGAAATGAGTCTTTCTTTTGGGGAGAGTCGTCCGCTTGACTGTCCGAGAATATGTTTCTTGAACTGTGTATGACGTTGGATAATACCAACCTAACCGCACACAATTTAATAGCATAGATTTTCGCTTGAAATACAGTCGCATAGGTCCTTAGGAAGGTTGATATCTCTGTCCTGGATCTGCAACTGAAAACACCTACACCAGAACCTGGAGATGTATCCATCTGTGAACCAACCAACCATTTGCCTTTATTGGTAAGTTTTCGCTGTCGAGAAGTTGAACGGCATCATATGGTAATAAGCTGAATAGAGGCAGAAAACTAAAATTTGGAAGAAATCAACATTATCAGTGAATTCTCTATCGCCCAGAATATACCGTGACATCTCAGAATGAGTATATATTGAGAAATAGAGCAACGAAAACACTCTACATCGAATCTGACAGAAGATATAATTAACGTTATGTTTTCCCCGTGGGAAAACTTGACTGTCGCGATATGGTCGTGGCTAGCGTTTATATATCGTAATAGAATTCGGTAGAAAATTCGCCGAAATTCCATCGAAGTCGGTAGCATTATTCTCTCCACATCTAGAGCGGCAGCGAACATCGTAAATTCATGCGCTCTTAGCTACGCCACGATTGGTTTATGGCTACCAGTGGCGGCAGGCGTTATTTTCTTTAGGGCATGATTTACAACAATAATCTACAACATTTCCACCATTGAGATAATACTCATTTTCACTACACATACCAAGGCGGTATAATTTAATGACTGGGGGCCCCCAAAAACATCTGTTTTAGTCTTCACATCGACCACTCGAGTAATTACATTTCTCCCTGGAGTAATACTTTCTATTTTTCCTAGCGACCAAGACTCTCGTGCAAGTTGTCATTTTATATGACAACCAATTCTCCAATTTGGATTGGTTTGCCATCGCTATGAGGCAACGGCTATTCACATACTCAGCTTCAAAAATAACGTGGGTGAAACTTCATCCTTTGGGAATTCTTCTGTGAGATTGAACACACAGTATCTTTTTCACTGAACGGCCCAGGCCTTCACAAGGTCCACCTACGCAAGGACTTCCTGGAAGTATCAAGTGCCAATGTCCATTTCAGTAAAACTTGATGTTATTTCAGCTTCATCGGTTTTTTTATGAAATTTCTTGAGCTCTTCATTTGCTCATCGGGAATTTGTCTCGCTATCAGAATGAAGATTGTTGATGAGACCTCTGCACGTTATCACTATTCTCAAGGCTATAACGGTACTGTCTGTTGTGACAGAGTGTGCTAATTCTAAGTCAATGGCTCTCATCGTCTTGCAGGGGATTGAAACTCATCGTCGTTTCTCCTTATGTCTTCAAATGGTCCCATTTTAGGCATCTATCTAAGACTACTCAAAACTTACGTCTCAGATTCTTTGAACTTTGATCTTGTCCTTGATGTTGACATTTTTCGGTCAAAATCAACTGTCCAATTTCATTTTTAGGAACTAAAATGATTGGACTTCTTGTTTCATTGAAACACATGGTATTATTTATGCGACTATATGTATATTCTCAAAAGATTATCACAAAGATCATTTACAGGATATAATAATGGTGAAAGTTTGAAAATTCTGCAATCCATTCCCACTTGCTTTTTCTTGCTTCAAAACTTTTGACTTGACATCTCCCCAGACAAATGTCTCACTTATTTTTATATATTACTATATATTTTAAAAACTCATACTTGTACACAACAATAAAGATTTAGGCATTGTTGGCCTTTCCATTTGAGTTTGCGGATTTGTGAATAACTCCAGCGAGGCAAAATTATATATTTGTTTTGAAACTCGAATCGATATTTATCCACAGGAACGGTTCAAGTGGCTAACATAGGCCGTAAGGGAAAGTCCTGGAAACACAACTCATGAATAAATTACCAACAACTTTCTGAAGTTCATGTTCTTAGTTCGAGAGAACTGTCGATGCGGTCTTTCTCTTTCGCATCCGCAAGACGAATATTTCGACGTTATCAATTAGAATAATGAAATCGTAGTAGAAGTTACCGCACTTCAGCGAGACAGTGACGTCATCACACTAGCCAGGTTGCCTGCCAGCTCGCAACCAAATTGTCACGTGGTGTCTTGTCACCCAGCAGTGAACCAATCAGAGTGTACCAAATTGTGACGTTACTGCACTTCAGCGAAACAGTGACGTCATCACACTAGCCAGGTTGCCTGCCAGCTCGCAAGGTAGACCCAGTCAACCAAATTGTCACGTGGTGTCCTGTCACCCCGCAGTGAACCAATCAGAGTGTACGAAATTGTCACGTAGTGTCCTCAAACTGTCACGCAGCTCGCCATCTAATCAAAGCGCACGCTTTTGCATCTCAGAACATCGTGGCGGGAGATTTGAATTTTCTGTGGACATAAATAATTCAAACAGATAACCAGTAGAAGTAGAAGTGTCAGCTCGCAAGGTAGACAGACCACCCAGTCAACCAAATTGTCACGTGGTGTCCTGTCACCCAGCAGTGAACCAATCAGAGTGTACCAAATTGTGACGTTACTGCACTTCAGCGAGACAGTGACGTCATCACACTAGCTAGGTTGCCTGCCAGCTCGCAAGGTAGACCCAGTCAAGCGAATTGTCACGTGGTGTCAGTTACACTTGACGTGCATGGGGGGTTTGTTTCTCCACCTGAGACAAATTGCGTACGCCGCTCAAGAATTTGGTGCTAGGCGGTTTCATAAGGTACCTCGCTCTTGAGGAGACAACTTAGTCGTTTCCTGGCTGCAACACCAAATTTTTTTTTAGGTTCAGTTATTGGATCAGCAGTTGGGGAGTTGAGAAGCTCTCGCTCCTGAACTAAATTTAAAGAGAGGTCAGTTGGAGTCGTAAGCTCGACATCCATCTCCTCTGTAGATTCAGCGTCAGAAAGAATTTTTGAGTTTACTCTGTCCATAAAAGTCCCACGAGTAGCTAGGGAAAGAAGGGGCAGAGCTCCGCATTACCGTGACAAGGCGATGCTACGACGAGAGGGCGTCTGTTATCTCGAAGGTTCCGTAGAGACAGCTGATAGGCTCAGTGTCATTCATCCTCTCTGTACACACCTTAGGAAATGGAGGGGTAACTTCTATGAACAACTGGATGGCGTGGCGATGGGAAATTCACTTAGCCTAGTGATAGCCAATTATTTCATGGAACATGGACACCTTTGAATTAAAACCGACTTTGTGGCTGCGTCATCTAGAAACATGGAAGGGACGCTCTAAACCTTTTCCTAGACCACTTGAACGATCAACACGTCTACCTGAGTCAACATAAACACGTTTTACGCAGCAGTAATATCCAGTCATCGGAGATCATTCAGGATGTGTAAACCTCTGACAAAGCTAGCCACTCGCGTCAGCGAAACGTCAAGAAAAACATTCAAAAATCGACAGCCTTCAAACCCCAAAAACAGTGACGCTGTTATTATTATTGAAAATTTTGCCTGTCGCAATTTTATCACCGGCTGAAATCCAACATTTTTCGTCACTGTTCATACGCGTACTAGATTCGTATCAGCAAATCGAATCCTGTTTCTGTAACAGGATGAATTAACGCGAATCCAGTAATCCGTATGGGTTTTCCGCGGCAAAGTTCGACGCCAGCAATTGTATTAATTATGTCGAGTGGCGTCGAAAGCGAGAAGAGTCGAGCGAAGGTTTATAATTGTTTGGAACCACTTATAATTTCGGAACTCAATTAGAGAAACGATATAATTTGATGTAAGAGAGATACGAAATTCTATTGTGTTAAGTGGATCTCCGCTGAGTTTTTGACGTTAATCAAAAAAGGGCATGTTCATGTGGTGAGAAAGGAGGATGGGAAAGGTCGCCGGAATTATATTAATGATAGTGATTCATTTGTAGATATTTTTGAATTTATACTTTTTTTGACGCGTTAGGGAAAAGATGAAAGTACATTTTTACGATATGCGCGCACACCGCATCGAAAAACCGACATCCTGAAGTTAGCTTCTTCTTCTTCAATTCAATTGGCCGATGCTTCTCAGTCGTGCGCGTTTGGCCAGACTCGTCCTGTTCATAGTGAACAGAAGCTTCGTCTGGGGGCGCTGCTGTCTTGCTCGAGGCAATATTTTGAATTTTTCCTTTTTGAACAGATCTCCAACCTCCCTGTGGCAAGGTTTTACTTTCATCTAACAACTCATCTTCACTTTTTTTCCTCAAGACTAATAAGGGTGTTGTCAATTAATTAATATTAAATCGGACATATTTGTTTTTTGGGTTTTCTCGTTGAGTTTTTTATAGAACAGTAGATGTCTCTGATCACACTTTCACCATAACAGTTCCTCTTTGTTCCATAGTTTTATCATCGACAAACGAACACAGTTTTTCAAACTGAATTACATGACAGCTGTCATTGTGTCAATTGTTTCTTGTCTCTCTCTTTGTTCTTCAACCACATGGCTTTTTTACCATAATTTTAAGACAAATAACGATTTTTAGTAAATTTTAATTCAACAATCTTCTTTATATCTAGTGAGGAGTCAGCCTCTTTTAGTGTAATGTAATGTGAACACATGATTTGCTTTATCTGTCAAACAATTTTTTTTTAAAATGCCAGAATAATATCGAAAAAAGTTATTCAAAAAGTTTGCACCACTGTTGCATAATGAGAATTTGCAAAATCTACATGTAGCTCTTCAGTTTTGACAATGTTTTATTGAGAATATGTTTTCTCCAAAGTTGCGCCATATCAAATGTGTTTCAATTGAAAATTGTTTATTATTATGGGAGACTAATTTTCTGGAAAGGAAAATTGTGACTTTCTACTTTTACATTGTCATACAAAACAAATGTGGGAATATTCCAAAGAAAGGACCATCAATTTATTATCTCACATAATTTTCATGACATGAAACCTCGTCGCGACATCTTTCTATTTTATAAAAAAAAATATACACTTTTTCAGAATTACTCATGTGAGGATCAAATTGAATAAGCTGTCTATTCAAAAAATTAGGTGAGCTTTCATTTTTCTCAGAAAGTTTTGTCCCTTCCAAAGTAGTTCCCCTCAGAAGTAGAAAGCCAAAACCTTTATTTCCCAATAACCATTCCTTATTTTTTCATATCTTCAGTGTAACACTTGTAATTCAGTGTAAGACCTGTAAATCCATAACCAATTAAAGTTTTCGAAATCTCCGTATAAACAGTAAATTGATCTCACCAAGTTTGGTCATTTTGTTCATGTATTCTCCACTCCTAAGACTTCTAGGAGTAGTTGGAAAGTCACTCGAAACTATCTGGTGAAGTGGACCTTCATTATCACTTTCCAGATGAAGTTTTCCATGCAATTGATTCGTCCCCATACATTCAGAAAGATACGAAAAGGAATCAGTGCAATCGGAATGGAAACTCACTCGAAGGGAACTCTTGAAAATTGATGCTACTAACTTTTAAAACTCGATTTGAACTCTCCAATAATTCAATCATTTTCAGCCGCTACCTGATGATAGAATATACGTGTGAAAGAGTGAAAATCGGGGTATCTTATGATGAGATGAGTACATTCGAAAAAAAAAACTTATATAACCAAACTTTTGAACCACTACCAAGAAAATGAAATTACGTGTTGTTATAAAAATTACTTTGAGTTTTGTATCGAAGGTAACACCTAGATCGGTGAATGTGAGAGGCCGTTGAAGTGGAATATTGTTTATTAAATATTGATATTGAAATGGACGATTTTTTACATTTACTCGAGTTTAAAGGAAGATTATTGCGAAAACAACATTGCTCAACACGTTCCAGATTGAGGGAGAGTTGAAGACAGTCCTTGATGCCATTGATCTCACAATATAATCTCAGGTCATCCGCGTATATCAAACAGTTGATGTCAATGACCTCAACTATGTCGTTTATGAAGGCGTTAAAGAGAAGTGGGCCTAGATTGCTTACTTGTGGAACACCCGAGGTAGCTGCATATTCCACAGACTTGACGAGTCTGTTGAACGCCTTAGAGGAGTCCGTATATATGACATCAGTTTGGGATCTCCTATCAATGGTTTGAGAGATATCTTGGGTAACGTTGAGAAGCTTGGTGATTGTCGAGCGACCTTTCATAAAACCATGTTGAAGTGGTGTAATTTGATTGCTCAAATGAGGATATAACCTGCTATAGATAAGGATTTCAAACACTTCGGCGAAATTGCATATTACTGATATGGGTCTATAATTACCGACATCAAATTTGTCTTTTTTTTTATAAATTGGCCAAACTTTAGATAATTTCCATAGATCTGGGATGGTCCTAGTTTTGATGCAGATATTTATTAATATTGTCAATGGACGAGCCACAACAAATGCACAATCTCTGACAATCAGTGCATGGATGCTGTCGTGAACCGTTGTCATTTTCGGTATTGCGGTTTTGTCAAAGCAACCAACACTTAATTTTCTTCAAAGTAAGCTGAACTGGATTCTACTCTAGTGAAATATTGGGTAAGAATCTGATTCCCAACAGGATATGATCTTCATTTGTCTGGTGAATGCCTGAGTTAATGTCTGTCGAATATAATTCAATATCCAGCGTGGTTTTAGCCAGGAAAGTAGTTATTTTCCGGCAGGCATTCACCAGAATTTACGCTGTAGGCAGTTGGAAGAGACGGATATTTCCAGATACTATTTCAAATGTTAAGATTCTTTACACTTGTGCGGAAATTCAGACATGAAACTTCTCAAATAACGAAATTATGATGGTGGTTCCTCTGAGATGTATTAAAAATGTATAAGTAGTGGAGAAAACTGGAAGATCTCTCACGATATAATCATTTCTCAGTTGAAAGTCAGTTTCTCCATCATTGACGGACTTCAATCAGTTTAAGCTACTGGAATATCATTTGGAATTGGATTTCTAATGATTTAACGATGTACCATAAAATACCTACCTGATTTTACCCCAATCACGTAGATTTGCCACAGACGTGATGGGGGAATAAAATGATCTTGCATGGAGAATGTATACTAATATAAATGTGAAAGTTTATGAGAATGTATGTGTGTATGTTTGTGGCTCTTTCACGCTTAAACGACTGAACGGATTTAGATGAAACTTTACATAAATACAGCTTATACATCAAAGTAACATATAGGCTACAATTTACAAAGGTTTTGTGTCATTTCGGTCACAAAATAATAGATATATGGCAATTTCCACTATGTACAGTATTTCAATAATAATTGACCGGTAGATTTTAGTTTTCGACCACTAGTAAAGTAGCCAAAACAGGAAATCTACTACATAAACAGTAGATCCGGCAACACTGGTGCTCTTCTTGTGTCTTTTCTTCTCCACCTGCGGTGGATTGATTTGCAGTACTCCGCGGCTTCGTCGTGGAGGATTTTACTCTTTGTGCAATGGTATTGTGAATCACATACCTCATAACCTCAATTGTCTTCAAGAATACAAAGACTATCATAACCTAACATATTGAACTTCGTCAATTCGTCAGGATTCGGATATGCGGTTGATTAGTACCTCGTCTACGGGCAGAGGGGGCGATGCCAGTTATGTTGCTTGTCGTACGCTTCAGCTTTGTTCGAGGTATGATACTCCGAATGAACTTGTTTTTGAATGATGGTAAATCATTGACTTTGTGTTGATGTGGGACACTAACTTGCACTGATGAGAAGCCAAATAGCCCGAAATAATTGAAAATCGATTGCTTCCTCATTTAGCCACTCCAATGAATTCCAGAACCCGGGAGATATTCCTCATAAGCAGGATGATCCAAGTGGCAAAGCAACAATACCACAAGTTTTTCTATGAATGACATGACTATCATATCAATACTCAACTGCGTAGTTTCCACGTTTTCATGGTAAATGTACATAAATTTCAATGTAAACATGAATTTTAAGTGTGTTTTTAGATATACATTTATGTGTTTAATATTTATTACTACTTAGTTTGAATCTGTATGTATGACTGGTCTAATAAAGTGTATAACCTCGTATTTTGTATTGCTGTAACATATTAATAAATATATTTCTATTGTATTTGTATTCTATTCTTGAAAATATGTATTTGAGTATTTGAATTTTTTTTTATCAGTTTGTTCGGATAGCTTTTCCCCAATCCCAAAAACTTTGGATATATACTCATAGTCCTCAATATAAAAACAAGGTCTGTAGACATTTCTGTTGACTGCTGAATATGGACAGATAATCGTGAGTTGCTTTGTACAATAATAATCCACTAACACGGAATTTATTGCGAACTTCCATATAAGCGAATATGAAATCGGAGACCTTCTGCATACAGATACATGTCCTGCAGTTTTAATTTCGAGTCCTGCGGGAGTCTCGTTTCAGCAATTAAATTCAAAATTGTCATTTGTAACTGTCAGGTTGGAATTGAAATCAAAATTACCGATACTAATAGGTTTATCTTTCGATAGTGCCAAGTTTGTCATTCGGAGCTGTCGATGTTCATTAAAATATTGCCTCGAACTAAATATTTGCAAATATGATTTAGAGGTTCGATTCATTACCGGCGAGAATAACTGACAATCAGGAAAAATCGCTCAAACAAACTATTATTCAATGATATTCATTGTAGTGCTTGACAGTGTAAGTTTAACAGCAACAATGAGTAAATAAGAAAGTACACTTTCACGTCTGGAGATAAGTGTGTGAAAGCAATGTTTCGGATTTTTTTCGCCGTGATTTGCAGGTTTTACGGCTTGAGGTTTCGTCAACCACTGCGGTGAAACCAGTTGATGACATGTTTATAGTATGGCAAGATGGTGACGAGTCACTAAAAAAATTCAATCATATCTAAACTCTCTCGACCTAAATATTCAATTCACAATGGAACGAAAAACCCAAGGGACTCTAGCATTCTTGGATGTTCTTGTGAACAGACATGGATTTGATTCCTTTGGCCATAGAGTGTACAGGAAACCAACATACAGAGAGGTACCTAAACCAAAACTCTTACCACCAGCCACAACAAAAAATTGGGATAATTAAAACTTTGGTTGAGAGAGCACGTACACCTGAGAGTCTTTCAGAAAAACTCAATCGCCTGAAAATTGCTTTCGAATGTAGCTGCGGATCGGTCTACATGGGAACCACGAAAAGAAGTGGGGGTACCCGTCTCTCTGAGTTGATTCAACAGAACACTTCCACTAAAACTTCAACTAGTATTCAGATCTCTCTGAACCGCACTGTCACTTGAACATGACTATATCGATGAGCGAGTGGGTCGCGTTTATATACAGTAAACGAATTATCCCGATGTTGATAGAGAATTCGGTAGAGTTCTATCGAAACGGCGCGAATATCGAACAGCCGCGAAACGTCGGTCGGGCTTGGTGCGGTCTTGGTGACATCACAATTGATTTATGGCTATCAGCGGCGGCCGGCGTTATTTTCTTTCGGGCATGGTTCACAACAGTATATAAAGAAGAGGCAATAAACAAGAATGAAATCTGGCTACGTGGCACACAAAAAAGGTTAGGTGATCCAAGTAAGGGAAATCACGCTACTAATAATAAAACCAGAGTAAAATACCAGCATCGAAGGTAATGCGGTCATAACGACAGGAACAACAACTTGAGCGTTGCGGAGGTTACTACATCGTCTTTGATAATGTATATCGCAGTAGTAGACAAAACATCAGGCATAGAAACCTGCAGACCACGGTCAAAAAACCCGGAAAATAGCGTTCACACAGTAAGTAACTAGTTTTTTTTCACTTCTCATTTTATACCAATATCTCAGCCAGCAAACACATGACATCACCGCGAAAGGAACGCAGTCGACAAAGCGCCAGTTAAATTCTAGTTCAGTAGCATTGCCTGAGCTCTGTTTCGATACCGAGAACGTTTTTTTATGCCTGGCTTCGCCTTAGAAAGCACAGTGGTGATTAGAATAAACATTTTTGAGAATCGTTCTTCAGGATAAGTTCCAACTTTCAGGATACATATAAATATTGATTTGAGAGCGGATTGTATGAAGCCATATTATGAATTTGTTCAGTACAACTGATCATAGAGTCGTCAGTATTTTTTACAATAGTTTTATTTGTGATTTAGTTCTGCCAGGTGAAAACACAAACAACTGAAAACAACTAAAAATTGAATAAATTGGACAAATCGAGGACATTGAAAAAATTGACAAATCGAACGTGGTAAACGCTGAATATTCTATTTTATTGTACTGCTGGAGTCCCGGATCTCAGGAATCAGAGAAGTCCAGTTGGAGGAGTGTGAATGCATGAAATTTCAGATTTTTTGACACTCTGATTTTTTCCTATAGTGACAGTTCATTCAATATTTAATATTGCAACTAACGGTCGCTGAAATAATGTTGCCAGTTGTGTTTCAATGAAAGTAAGGCCTAGTTACAGCTTCTCATAGTTTTTTTAGCTTTTCCCCATTTAACGAGTTCTAGCTCTGGAGAAAGTATCAACATCGGAATACCCTATATATAAGTTTCCAAACAAAATTAGTCTCCCTGGGTGTGTAAACACCCAGGGAGACTAACAAAGAGTTTTTCCCAAATTGCCTTTCGCGTCTTGTTTTAATAAGCGGAATAAGTCAAACATTTCGAAAGGCTTGTTCACTCGGTTCGCCTGTTTTTGTAAACGTGTCTTTTGTCGCTTCAGTTGAATTTTCGGCAGTTTGCTCAACTTGGCAGATTATGTAAGATCTAAAGCTAAGGAGGCGTCGACTTCTTCACCTTATGAATTTCAAACCAAAACAAAATGAGAGAACTCATATCCAGCCAATCAGGAAATTTTTATTTCGTCTCAGAAGCGTTCATTTCTATAATTTCGGTAACTAATCGTTATTCGGATAAGCGCTATTGTCCATTTTCTCAAGCAGCGGAGCAATGAATTATTTTCAAGTGGAAAATGTAGTATTCATTTCAAACATTCAACGTTGTTGTTTGATTTGATATAAAAAATCTCGAAAGTATGCACCACGATGTGACAAAACCATAGGACGAAGAAATGCAACATATCTCGGACCACGCTTATACCAAATATTCCCAGAAAAAATGAAAAATATCAACAGTTCTCACATGTTTAAGAGAGAAGTAAAGAAATTTATTCTGAATACCAAAAGAGCTTTTTTTTCTGATTTTATTAATTAAACTAATTCAAACAGCAATTTAACCTAAGCATTCGTTGAGCAGACGAAAACAACTATGTATCCTGTCTGGAACTACTGTCTCTGTTAATAAGGTTAATGATTAATTGATCATTCATTATCGTTCAATGTTAGATTATGTATTTATACAGTTAATTACAATGTATCCTTATCACGAACAAGCTATAGATTTCTATGGCTTCTGTGTTTCACCAATATAGGATTTTCCGCACTCACAGGGTATCCGGTAAATGCAATTCTTGGAATCGCAGTCCGCGTTTGGTGGCCTGGTTTTCGTGAGGCTGCTACGGATAGTGTTACCGAATCCGAAGCAGGTTCTGATGTTGTACTTGGAAACAATTCTTCTTATCCTCTCCGATAATCCTCTGATGTAGGGAAGTGCAAGCACTGGTTGTGACGACGGCTTCTCTTCCTTGCGAGGCTCCTGCTGTCTTCTAGCCAGAGTCTTTTCTATTATCGCTTTGGAGTAGCCATTCCGTTGAAGATCATTTTTGATGATGTCTAGTTCCTTCTCGAGACCTTCTTTCGTATTACAGAGCCCAAAAGCACGGTCTAATAGAGTCTTGATGGTTCCTCTTTTAGTCGATTGATGGTGGTTGGATTCGTGGTTCAGATACTGTCCCGTATGAGTGGGTTTTCGGTATACAGATGTTTCCCACTTAGTGTCGGTCCTCTTCACCAAAACGTCTAAAAATGGCAATTCGTTGTGGATTTCCTTCTCCATTGTGGAATTGATGGAAGGTCTCACACTGTTGATGTGTTTCAGGAAGGCTTCTAGTTCAGTATTCCCATGGTTCCATATTATGAAGGTGTCGTCAACATATCTCAACCAGACTCGAGGTTTCTTGTGGGCTTCTTCAATGGCCAGAGTTTCAAACCACTCCATATATATGTTGGCTATGACTGGTAAAAGTGGCGATCCCATTGGCAGTTCCTCATCTTGTGTAAAGAATTCGTCCTTCATATTATTATTATTATATCATTGATATTGATAAACTCCTCTTAGTTGTATGTAAACGAGGAGTAACAAAAATATGGAACACCGCCATTGATAACTGATAGTCATACGAATGGTCATTCTTCACATTATTCTATTCGGTGTAAAGGATCCAATAAAAGAGAACAGAAATAAAGGGCTTGTCCGTTGTACGCTAAAGCGTAAAGGATATTCCGGCTTTTCTCATCTGCCTTGGAAAAAGGAAGGAATTGCATAAAATGCCACAATATATCAAACTCCTTCTGCGTGTGTACAAACGCTTGTATCCTCCCATTTGCCTCTTTTTGGAGGGCAAAGGCTTTACGTACCCTTCCGAAACACATTTCTTTTCAATTTATACCTCTTTGTAGTAGTCCTGAAATATATTACGTGATTCCACGTCAACTTGTGCATGGGCGTTTTCCTCTGAATATATACACAACATTTCCATCCGACTAGGACGGAACAATAACGGGCATCGGGAGAAAATTGGGATATCCTTTGATAAAGTAGGTTCTGAAATCGATATGTCCGTCAAAAAGCATGGAATAAAAATAGAAAGAAGTTACTCCAACGCTTCAAACAATCATTTACCTACAATTTAGTTTGGGTACAATCTAGTAATGAATAAAATATTGTAAACCCAAGAAAAAATACCTGATTCTATATCGAAACTACTAATGCTGTTTTCTTTAAAAGGTATAACAAAACCGGCAACACCCGATCTTACGCCACTTGAATTTTTCTATGGGGTGTTTTGGAAGAAAGGGTATACAGTACTCCAGTGCTTACCAAAGAAGAATTGCGACGGCGAATAGTGCGGAGTATTGAAGATCTGGATCCCCAAGAAATTGAAAAAGCAACGACAAGTCGCGTACAAAAAACATTTCGAAGTGTTCAGAATGTAATGGACAACATATTCAGCATTTATTGTGAAAATGTGATATTTTGTTTACAATTTTGTTATTTTGAATCATCCTATTCTGTTATTGTCTGTACTTTAACATGTTTTAGCCCACAAAATCTTACTTTTTACCTTGAACTGACTGATTTTTGGTACAGTTGTTCCCTGGAAACTTTGAGCCATAGTTAAGGAAATTATTTTGTAACCTCACAAACTTCCTCTCGTTCATTGGTGTTAATTCAGGATACATTTGGTTGAATTTTTTACACGTTCTGACAATGATTTGATCACTTTGTTCATGTGTATAATGAATAATTTCATAAGAACTTCGCTTGAATAATCGATATTTGCATTCATTTTGGAAGATGATTCGAAACACAGTCGATAACTCTTTGTAAATTACTTATAAAACTAACCGATAAGCTTGATTATTCCACTGCTACCTAAATCCAAATTCTAAAAAAAAAAATGTTTCTAGAAGAAGCGACTTTATTGAGAAAACTTGACGATTTAGGTATAGGGACATAATATATAATCTTGAAGCATTTTTCACCATCTTTCAATTTACCGAGTAATATACAGGGGGTTTTATTTGAAAAAATGAACTTTTGACTACGTTTATGCACAATAGAAATAATAGTAATTTCAGCACGCCCTGTATGATATGGAGTCGATTTCTTGGTGTTATTTGAATATTTCGAGTTTGTCCAAACTATCATTAAAATATCAACTTTTCATGAATTGAGAGTACTGATGTACTTAATTTCAATTAAGGCTATGTTTTGGACCATATTTAGCACAATTTATTTTTTATCTCGAAAACAGATAGAGATAGGTATAGGACATTATCAACAAAAAAGTATTAAATTACCAGAGCGATTCTAAAAATGTATTGAAATACGGGGTGTTCCATTTGAAAAAATGAAGTTGATAGGACTTTTTGATGGAAGTGGCAACGCCGTATTGCTGAAAATATTTTAGATCAATAGAACAGAAAAGAAAATGTGAGATGTGAAATTTTCAGAAAAAGCATGCTTTGCGTTTTCCAGAAACGTCTAATCTACCATCGACCGTGAGTCACGCTGTATAATCCTGTGTAAATTATCTCACACTAGATTTCTTCCAATATCCTTCCCCACTATAAGACAGCTCATGAATTCCGTAGAAATTGCTCTGTAATCCTTTTGTTTATACGTATTTTACATCGTTTAAGCTACACCATCGCAGCTCAATATAACTGATTCCGTCTTCGAAACCAGCGAACCGAAATCCATTAAAAACAAGGGCACGATTGAAATGTCCAATAAACTTATGTGAAACGTTCCACGCGAGGTTTATACCGCCAAGGAACGTTAAAGATGCAGAAATCCTTACCAATTTCGAACTTGTCGTGGCCGACTTGTAACGTCAAAGTATCTCGTTTCGCGTTCCAGTTATTGAGTTATAAAAGATCCCTCAACTCGATTTTAGGGGATGTTGGAGTTTGCAAACGAACCCTGGAGTTGCAATCATCCTTCAAGGATGACTCCCAATGAGAACTCCAGTTGCAGGAAACTAGCATTAGTTTCAACAACTTCGAAAACAGATTGAGTTTGTGATCAGTCAAATCCGTTTAGGTTTGTGTTGAAAAAAAAATAATGATGTAGGTGATGTACTGAAAACTATGAAATAATTCGGAAGGTTCTAGGTAGCCGCACCACTCTACTCAGCAATATTCGGCATTGATCAGATGAACAAATAATAAAATCGTAAATACTAAGCCAAACGACTTTTTTTTTGTCTAATCAATACCGTACATTGCTGAGGAGAGTGGTGTGATGACTGATACCTAGGACCTTCCACATTATTCTTTAGTTTTTAGTACATTATCTATATCATTATTAATCGTAAACGTAATAATCGTGTCACTATTGCTAACCATATGTTATCATGCAATGATTATTCTGAAGTAGGTGTTCTTCAGGGTTCGGTCATAGGACCTACCTCATTTATAGTTTATATCAACGATATTGTGAAGATATGTGATAGCTCAATTACTGTTTACGCTGATGATACATCAGTTATTGTATCAGATAGGAATGAATACTGTATACGTCAGAAATGTAAACAAATTTCTTTTGATATGACTCAGTGGTTTAGAGCCAACTCACTTCATCTGAATACAAATAAAAAAAATGTATACGCTATCACACTAAACAAAAAGAAGCTAGTGTAGTTGATTTCGAAGACTTACAGTCAGTTAATAAGACCGTCCGATTTCTTGGATTATATATAGACGAACATATTACCTGGGAAGAACACTGTAGAATCCTAATCAATAAATTGAATTCTGTTTCCTATCAATTACGTAATTTGAGATCAGTTCTGTCTAATGATCAGTTGCTGATGCTCTACTATGCCCAAGTAGACTCTAGACTTCGATATGCCATCTCCCTTTCGGGAAGGTCTTCGAGAGCTAATGATGTATTTGTTGCACAAAAGAGAATACCCCGAGTAATGTTTAGTCTATTCTCTCGACAAAGCTGTGTTGATGTATTCAAAACATGTAGAATCATGACGCTACCATCACTCTTTATCTTTGAAGTTTGTGTCTATATTTAGTAACTATAACAGTTTTTCAAACAGATCTAGCATGCATAAACATGACACAAGAATAAAAAATCAGGATACAATTATCTAAAAACTCTCCAAACTCACTAGATCCTTCATTATTTAATAAATTACCAGACTATGTAAGAGAGAGTCGATGCTACTATGAAGTCGATCAGGCACTATAATAAGTATTTGTCTGTTATTTGTGTATTTGGGTCAATATATGTATATATGTGTATGAGTGTATATATGCATATATGTCTGTACTATTTGAACGGGCTACAGATACGGAACTCTTTGATATGGATTATGCATCTGATTGAAATTGCCAAATCAGCATCATCCATTACTATTTTGGAATTTTTGAAACATTTTTTTATTTGGAGTTGAAAATGTTTTTTCCCACCAGTTTCTATTTTTTTAGCCTCAGATACAGTTCTTGAACCTTCAAAGTTAAGATAATATTTTGGCTATAACTTACTTATCACTATTACTTCTTTCTTCCGCAAAAGGAATTCTCAGTATATCTGTCGTTGCTTCTGCTCAATATGTTGTTCACAATTTCTCTGCTTTGTCCATTGAGAACCTTTCAAAGGCATTTTCAAGAACAACCAATTAATATCAGTTCAACACACACAGAATAATTACCCCACTTACTGTGTTAACATCTCCTCGATAGGAAGACCTATCTACTGTAATTACACGATGTTAATACAGTACACGCTGGTATTTCTTTACATTTCCCACTTGATCCTTAGGCTTGGTGATCTGGAGTACACTCCACATCCTGAGCCTTCTTTGGTTTTTGAGCCATCTGTATATATGTGTATTGCATTTGTAGCATGTAACTCTGTGTTCTGTTTTATATGTATTTTGTAGGGTTCCTCACTATGTTGCTCCGGTAAGAGAGTTTTTAGATGACCGGTTTCCTGGACGGTGGAATGGAAGGAGAGGCCCCATCGAATGGCCTGCCAGGTCACCTGATTTATCGCCTTTAGACTTTTTCCTTTGGGGACACTTGAAAAATAAATGTTTTGCTACGCAGCCCGAGTCCATAGAAGATCTTCGCCAACGAATTACAGCAGAGTGCAGAAGTATAACACCTGATATGCTACAGAATGTTAGGAATAGATTTGAACAAAATCTGTATTGTATGGAAGCAAATGGGTCACATTTTCAGCACTTGCTGAAGTAGGATTCTACTAAGTCAATTACACATTTCAAAGTACTGGGTTGTAGTTGTTTTTCTTCATAATACCTACATGTTTGAGTGAAATACAACAAATTAGGTATCATTGGAAAGAGAATTTTGTGCCCTTTCAAATGATATATCTCTCGACTCCACTTTCCATTAAAAATTTGAGGGTTATTACTCACCCTCGCTAGGGGGTTGAAGGCACAGGTAGAAAAATACATCTGAAATGTGTCCCCCTCAAAAGCAAAATTGCCCTGTCTGATCATTTTTGCGTTAAGTTACAGAAAAAGGAGAAAAGCAAGGTGCATACTTTTCGTTGGACCACTCTGGTCCTTTTGCTCTACTCTGTAGGTGAGAGTTCCATGTTAGCTTCCTGTCGAGGATAGTACCAAGGTATTTCCCCTCATCAGAGAAGTTTAGTTTGCTTTTGAAGATTTCGGGAGGTTTTAAGCCCGATAAACTTCTTTTCCTGGTGGGAATGACCAAGTTTGGTGTTATGTAACAGGGTTTTCAAGATTTCCTCACCTTGGATCGACTATATAATACCTACAGGTTTCTCAATTAGATCGAAGTATTCCAGTGTGCTTTTCTCAGTATCACAAACACAAGACGTATCCTCAAAGGAAGATAAATTACAACCGAACCACGAAAACTATAACTTATTCGAGCGCGAATATATTACCCCAAATCGATCAACGAAATCCCCATTTCGGATACGTCATCCATAGAGCTCCTTAATTGGTGGAAACATGATTAAACACAATAATATATTAGCTTAGCAAGTCAAACCGCTGTTGAGCCACAGACCGCATTACGATTGTCAATTTGAATTTTACGCGTAAATAACCGCAAAATGTTCGCTGTTCAGCGTTTCGCGATGTGTCGGATGAATAGTGCTAGCGATTCTGATTGTTTATTACTGTTATTACCAGAGACGAAAGCGGATTTGTGGACCGCGAATGTGGAGGTTTTTTGTGGAATCGTGGAAAGCTGTTGGTCGTGATGCCAATTTCGTGAAGTTTTCACGGAGAATGTTGATTGAAATAATTGGTTCCTGGAGGGGGATTTTCAGACATGGCTTACAGAAAGAATAATAGCTTAAGCAAATGTATTGAAAACAATAATAAAGACAAAACTCCAGTGTCACATTGATCAGGAGTATATAAGCTGACTAGTGGCTCTTGCACAAAACTATATATTGGCCAAACGGGGAGAATTTCTTCCGATAGGATGAAAGAACATGGAAGTAGTTCCTTGGAAAGAAAGCCCAATTCTTCATTCGCGAACCTTTCCAAAGCGAAAGGACATGCGTTGAATAATAACTATGACGTGTTACATTTAGAAGAGAAGAGGTTGAAACTCAATCTTCCAGAATGTTTAAGAATAAATAGATTTGGGGATCTGCGTAATCGATCTCAATCGATTTTCAACCAATTTAATTAGACATCTCTAGTCAATATTGAGTTTTCAAACGATATTTCCAGCAACGCAATATTATCTTTCGCTGTGTTCACTTGTTTATTCAGCTAGAATACATATTTGATTGCTCTTGTGATGATTACGTCGTGTTCGGGTAACTGATGTGTTCATTTCTCGTTAACAGCCTCACAATTTACATAATTTCAAAGTTCCTTTTCACGGCTTCACTTCGACGGATGCAGTAAAACAATTTTGAATCCCCGCCACAGATTTCGAATAATCAAACAACTGAATAAATTCCCTGTCTTGACGTTTTGTGGTTTTTTGGATGAGTAGCCTTCTCGAAGAGAATTTTCAAAGAAGTGTTGTTTGGATTCTGAATAAACCGTCGCTCTTGAATAAACAGTGCATTTCTTTAATTCCCTTCCCCCCTTTTATTTTTTGAACAGGTCGACTCAAAACATTTAAATTTAGGATAATGAAATGTAAAAATAATTCATATTGTTAATACTGTAATAGCTTTTTCACCAAGTATTTTTTTAGTTTACCTAATTTTTCTTATTTGTTTATTTTGATGTATAGGTATAAATTGATATCGGTGGAAACATTTTGTACGCGATATTCAAGTTTCGATATTTTTCATATTCCACATTTGTAATATTGTTGATGAGTTGCATATCTTTATGAAACAAATGGAGTCTCTCTCTTCCTCCCTTTCACGATCCTCTGGTAAATTCTAGAATAATGCAATATATGAATCTTATTCTTCTCGTTTTTTTTCTACAGAATATCAATAACTGCTGGAAATTTCCTGAAATTTATCGTTAACAAAATCGGCAGCAGCCAGCACTGGTCAACAGAAGACGTCCGATCTCGCTCCACGACAACGCTCGTCTGCACGTTTCACAAATCACCGTTCTGCCCCATCCACCATACTCCCCAGACCTCTCTCCAGCCGACTACCATCAGGACCAGTTGACAACAGCATTTGACGGCTCCATCGAATCCTGATTATCCAATCTTCATACCGAGGGAATTAATCAACTTGTGTTACGTTGGCAAAAGTGTCCAGATTCAAACGTCGCTCATTTCGATTTAATTGAATAAATATCCTCTGAGACATCATAGTTCAAAGTATACTCATAGAAACGGACAACACTATTGAAACAATTCAATATTTCATCCATTTAAATGAAAGCGGCTTATTTCAAGGTCTGAAGCTGTCAGTTGTCAAAGCGTGGAACGCAAAATTATCGAGACTACTCCACTCTGATGTTCGAGTTTTGTGTTCTATAGCTTTGTGACCAGAGGAGTAGTGAAATAAATTTGTCTACAAGTTATGCCGAGTGTGATTTATCCAGCAATTGTCTTAAAAAACGTCGTGACGATATTTCTTTGTTTGGTTTTCGTTTTTTTGTTGACTTTCGATACTTCCTCTAAATCAACTTCTCTCAAGACTAATATCTTCTAGATTTTTTGTATTTGCGATGCGGAAAGTCATATACAATGTGTTGACTGAAAAGCTTTCCACATGGATAAGATATTGAACTTCATCAAGTTGAATATACATACTAGTTACCTCAAGCATTTCACGCATATTGAAATTGTCTTATCGCGCGATAAAATAACTTCAAACGGTCTCACAAACCGAGGCGACACGTGGCAACTTTTGTCGCTTTATTCTACCGTGATTGTACTACTGAAACATCCTTTTAACCTGATCGAATCGACAATTGTCACTGTGTACACTTACTTTCTGATCGTTCCAAATATTTGACGGCCTGCAAGCCCATGATTTTTTTCACGTTCCATAATTCCTCCGATATTTCCCAGCCGGCAATTTCCTGTCGAATAGACGTCCACCGCATCGAAGAAAACATCGCTTAAGCGACCATTGTCGCAGTCGTTACCTCCACTGATACAATATTGCCTATAAAATATTATGGAGGGAAGTTTTCTTGGATGAGTTTATCTTATGTTTTCCGTATTACAGCATCTTGGCGGCGTTATAATCATTTCACTGCAACGCGGCTCGGGAGACTTGTCTGGAGTGTTCGAGAATGAGGAGTTTCATTTCAGCATCTACGGGTGAAAGGTTAACGAAAGAGTGTCAAAAGCTCGTGTTCGACTCAAACTCGAATTGAAATATCATGAATAATGGCCATATTTCTTATTCGTGAAATGATATAGTGTTAGGTTATGTTAGGTTAGGTCAAAAGCGGGTGGGTCTATTCGTTCATTATAACTCACAGCTTCTTAACGAAGCCGATTAGTTTGTATGGTGAGTGATCTTTCAGGTTAGTTGTTAAGAGTACGGCTCTGCCGAACTCTAAAAACCTGATCCAGTCCCCAGCGGGGCAGGCATAAGTGGCTCTCTCTAGTGCTATCGGCAAACAACTGACTTTCGTTAACAAATTTGGGTGACATCAGAATCAAAACCAGGCATAAACGGCCTTCGTTGAGATCATCGAATCCCAAACACATCATTTTCATGCTGATGGAATTATTCGACTTGTGTGACATTGGCATATGTGCGCTTGTTTCGTTCAGAGGTGTACTCACTGAGAAATAACAGTTTGTAGTAGACTCATAGAAACAGATACAATTTTTGAAGCAACCTGATAAAATACAGTTCATATTACCCGCTCTATAGGTGAAAAAATCTAAATTAACTTCTTCATAACGCTAGTTGCATGTTGAATTTGATTAGTTCGGACTGATTGGTCTGATATTATATAAAATGATTTTAAATTCCTGAAAGAACTAAAAAAGAAGAAGTTAAAAATTAAAGAAGAAGAATAAAAAAGAATGACTGAGAAATAAGAAGAAGAAGGAAAAAAATGACTGAGAGAAAGAAATGGAACAAATTGAACAAAAAATTAAATTAAAAAGTTAAGAGATTCCAAACCTAGTTAATTCACGATGTTTCTTTTGTTAGTATCCACAATGGTCTCCGGATCATCACCCAGAATTGTCCATATTGGAAATTGTCTAGTACATACATATAGGTTTATGCCAAATTGATATTGTATTTCCAAAACTTGAAGACGAGAGTCGTTACTGATACTTCATACCACTGATGATGTCTGCTACTCGAGGAAAACTCTATATATTTCTTCAGTTTTATTATTCTTCAATAAACTTCCAAATACCCAATTCGAAATGGTACTTCTCCATCTCATTATTAATTTATTGTAAATGTTGCTCTATCTCCCCTTGCTTAGCAATAGTGGTGATCAACTCACTCAATAAAAATTGATCATAAATAGACCAACTCACCTCTACAGTATTTAATTACCTTCTCCAGAACAATTGGGAAATACTATAGTGAAGGTTTGTTAGTTGTAGAAGGGTGAAGCTAGTTGAATTTGAGGAAATTTGCCCAACTTTTGAGAAACTCTGTAACAATAGTGAATGGTATTATTCACCTCTGAAATGAAGAGGCCACCGAGAAACAACCCATATTTGACTGAGTGAATCTTAATGTCTCACATTACCGCCCTCTCAAAGTTACATCATCCCCCATGGCTACGACAGTCGGCATCTAATCGTTAAAAACTTTACGCCATTCTTCCTCTCGGTTGTATACATTTCGTAATACAATAACAGATACTCAACAATACGATATATCCATGCCAAGGAATCCCTTACCAAATAGTAAATTAATAATGCAAAGTGTTTTTAGGAGATAATGGAAATTGGGAAGATACGTCAATTTGTTTTTCGATAGAAACTGTTTTTCTTTTACAGATATGAATTGCCGTGGCTCAAATATGTGCGTTGAAAGAAACGATCAAATTTTGCAATTCTACCGTATCAAATTACCTGAACATACAAAATTTCAGAGCAAAAATACAACTTTCAAAGTCAAATCTCAAAGTTTACAGTGCCAAGCGAGTATTTCTAATATTGTTTTTATCATCAACAGTTATATAACATACTGCGTACATTAGATTTATTATAGATGTATCAGATTTTTTTACCGACTTCAAAAAATGAGGTTATCAATTCGACACGTACATTTGGGACATAGAACAAATACCACAGAACAGAAACTTATCAGAATCACATTTGTTCTAGTTCTGTGTTGTCGCTTGTTAGTTGGTGTCTCTGTTCTGTGATATCATCGGTTATGTGGTTCTCTGTTCTATGGTTGAGCCTAATTTTGATATTTTTCCAGAAATGGATGAAAATTTTTGCCAAATCACATCGAATAAATTCTGTAATAATGCCCGATTCATATGTATTATATAAGAGAAAGCAGAAATATGTTTGTATCATCTAGGTTTGAGACATCCTGTGGTGGAATATAGCTAAAAGAGGCAACATCCGGTATCAAAAATGAATTTTTGAAAGTAAAATTGCTTTTTAACCGTTATCTGTTAATTATCGATTTTTCCATAATTATGTGAAAAAGAGGAAACACACAGAGAAAACTCGATGCTTCATTTAATAGCTCATAAATTTGTAACGAATCAGTTTGGTTTCAATATGTGGCTTGGGTGTTTTGCTTTTTATCAGAACTATTCTCTCACCACAACCCATTCTTGTAACATATTGGGACATGATTGGAATCATATTTGGACGACTTTCTGCTTTCAAAGGTTGGAATCTCTACCCGGAATAACCCCACAGAAGCACTCATCTGGCAGCTCTACGACGTAGAAGGGTTGTTTTTGTGACCTATAGATAGTCTGTTGACACATCAAGAAAAGTTCTTCGATCGCGCCACTGACGATGACTACCGCAGTTACAGTCGAAACGTTTGGATATTATACCCGAAAAAGACCACGACAAAACCCGCGCACCAATCAAAAAATTGTCACGATATCATTTCGGCAGTTTGTTTATGGCTGATATTTCAACTTTTTCATAGTAACTAACAATAACAGTAAAAAAGTTCAAGGTTTCTCTTCCACGCCAAGTGTCTGTTCTGTAAAGATATGACTGTGTACCAGTTATGTTTCAAAATCCCTGTTATGAACCCAATCGGATATTATGATAAAATATTGTTAATTTAGGGAATGCTCTTGTTGAGGAATAGAACGAAATACCTCAGAAAACAATTGCAAACTACATTCAGATCACGCCAACAAGAATAAAGTCTTTAAATAGGACAAGGAGGGGCAATACCCTGATAATAATTCGAACTGCACTGGTTGGCCTCATTGTTCTTTGAGTCACTAGATCATTGTCAATGTTTTTTTTTTCTAAACTCACAGATTTAAAATCGGTGTATTTTCTAAAATGTGTTTGCCTAACAGTTCAATCATTTCCCACATTAGTCAATACTCATTATCATAAACTTTCGCACCAAACAAGTAAAAATTAAAACAGAGAGTTGAATTGTGTGTCTACGAACGAATATTTAGATAACTCTATTTCAGTAGCCGGAGTTCTTCAATTTGGGAAAACACGATCGAATATTAGCTCAAAAGACAAAGCCGTTTTAAGCCGCGGACCGCATCCCGATTGTCAATTTGAATTTAAAGGGTAAATACCCGCAAAACGCTTGCAATTTCACCGTTTGAATTGTTTATCACAGTTGGAATTTGGAACAGGTAGTCAGATTTTATTTATGTCAACTTCTGATTTCTTTCGATCGAATTTGTCTTTGTGTTTTCGATTATTAGAACCACAGTTTGTTGAAAAATAAAACTATGCGTACAAAACGTACAAAATTTCCGAACTTTTTGATGATATAGAAACCATTTCCGAGGTATTATAATAGAAATAGAGAAAATAAGTTAATTGATGACACAAAAATTTCAAAAATGATTAAAGAATATCATTTTTGTTGACTATATTTAACTCTTCTTTTAAGCGTCGTTAGTAGAGAACATACGGGTTGAAAGCTTCAAAACTTTTTATAAATCATATCCAAGCTCATTTCCCCTTTTCACAATAGTGGCTTCAAAACTTCAAGGACCCATTTCTGTACATTTCTACTCCGAAGAATCATCAAGGGTCGAATATATTCAAATAATATTCTCGAATATTCAACATCATTTATCGTTTTCAATGTTTCCAATAAATTCGCCACCCAAAAATTAAAATTCCCTGCATAAAGGAATGTTTCTTAATTAAACTTTTCGGTTCTCTAACCGGAAGATATATATTCAGAGAGTAGAAACTTTAGGAAGTTTTTGGGAATTACCGAATATCTCCAACACGTGATTGTTAATTATCGAGTAGCTTCATAACTGAAGATAAATAAGTTCTGTTAAGGAATCTCGTTGAAAGCAATTTGTTTACCAAAAATTATGAAAAAATAGAAATGAAAATTTCTGTTTCTTACCACTTTTATTGGTAACTGAAGTTACTGCAGTTCATAAAAATCTCTCCCAGATATTTCATGGTGAACTTATATTCCAACGGTTAACTACTCAATGTTAATATTCAGTGTGTTGGCTTTTGTAACATTCACATATCAACTGTATGACTTTTTCCTGTTGAAAAATAATTCAGGAACATGTTCAGAGGCTCCCTTCATTTGTTACCTGAAGTTTCCTCGTCATATTTGATTACTCGTTCGTGAGAACTTCGCTAACTCTGATAGTTACGAAACACAAGTGAACTTCATAGCTGACAGTTGGCACAATTCTCAAACGAGAATTGTAACAATAACTGCGGCAGGAGACGATTGGTTTATTTACATTCCCCGTTCCAATGCGTTATGGGTTTTTGTTAAGTAGCTAATTCCACCACGCGGATAAAATCATATGCAACATATTTTGGCGAAGGCGCAGTTTATAAGTGATGCATCTCTATATTTTGGCGAAGAATCGATCCCTCATTTAGCGTATGCGTACCCCTCTGTCTAGACGAAGCATAGTATCTTCGCTTTGGCGAAGGAGTTTTTATTTATTCGCACAGCAACACCTTTCCATATTTTGGCGCAGACGCCGCCATTAATTTTTGGGAATGTGCGGACCTCCATTTTGGCGAAGGCGCAACACTTAATTCTGGCGAAGGCGAATGTCTTCGTTTTGGCGGAGGATATTTTATCAATTTTGGCGAAGGTTTGAATATTTGCTTTTGGCGGAGGTGCATTTGTTTATTTTGGCGAATTAGTTATGAACATATAACAAACTGGCATTCCTTGTCGATGAATCTGATGAAATGAAAGAATCACAAAGGTATCTCATGATACTTTTTAATAGAGTAATGGAACGACACCTTCCATATATTCGAATTTTGAACATTGAATTTACGGTCGAAGGTAGGGAGATGAGAAAGCTGAAAATTAATTCTCCCTCGCATCAAAAATCGACGTGTTCTAGCGTTTTTACAAATATTGATTATGAATTCTGGAAGTTGGGGTGAAAAATTATATTGCCCCACGCTGTGTATTTCTTATTCTTCTTTATATTCCACTATGGAAATCTATTTTTCTTTATTCACCATTAGACATTATATTCAATTGGAATTAGCGTTTAGCTACGAATTCGGCTAAATGGGAAAACTAGAAGCATTTTTATTGGCCTTCTCGATGCCAAAAATAATAAAAATTCACAGTCGCGTTTTCAAAATATTTCATAAAATTATATTTTTTCAAATAGAACACTCTGTATTTCATCATGCATTTCGATTCGATATAAAATTGTCAACAACAGCGCTCATATTACCTTTTTTCATTGAGTTGAAAATGAGCGACTTATGTGGAAATATTTATTTACTTCACTAGTACAAAAAAGTCATTGTTTTGACGAATATAGAGCTATAAAATATCGAGTAAGTATTCAAAAAAACCGCCTTCTTGTTGAACAAATATTTGGTTCTTTCTTTTGACACTACATGTTGGTTCCAACAGAATCCGGCCATCAATTTTATTCATTATAGTTTCAATATACTACAATATTATACTCAATATCTACAATATTATATTTCATTTTGTACACCCCATTTTTCAGAAATCCACAAAAATAAAAATCTAGAAGTGTCATGTCTGGTGAACGAGGAGGCCACTTGACACGATCATTTGTAGCAATCCATCTGTTTCCAAAACAGTCTCGCAACATTCTCAACTCAAATGTGCTGGTACTCCATCCTGGTGAAAATATATCAAGATGGTAAAAAAAAACTCACTCACATTCTCCTGAATTCGTAGCATCAATGATAACGGAGTTGGTAGTGGTGCCGACTCAATTTGTAACGCCCTGTATATTATGAATATGTATTTTTTACGAAACTGAACTATCTTTCTATCTATAGAAAAATACGATTGAGATATATTCCTGTTTGATTCATGTGAGATTCAGTTTATGCACTAAAAATAAATAGATACATTCTGGAATGGTTGAAAACAAGCTTGAGAAATGTTTTGAGATACAAATCAAATATTAACGGTTGAAATTATCAGAATTGTACTCCGTGGAATTATTCAGTTTTACAAACTCACCAGACCAGAAACGAAGCTCTTTCCGAAATAAAAAGGTTCGGTTTGCAGTAACACTCACCTGAAACAAACATTACCATCAACGTAAAATTGTATACACATGAATTGAATACCTTGCTTAAACTACTCGTGTGCAGAATTTCCGAAACACCCTGTACTTCTACGGTACCGGATCCCCCGGAGCGAAATTTCAGAGAAACACACTCGCAGCTGATCGAATCAAGCCTCTCTGCCACGAACCCCATCGTTTTTGATTTACAAATAATTGGCTGACGCCAATCTCCCTTAACGGGATGATTTATATTTTGTTTACCCGAACGTCACCGAAAAGAGCAAACATACAAGACGGATAGTTGTTTAAGTACCTCGGACGTTGGAGTGTTGAGGTGGAACGACAAGCGAAGAGGGTGAAAGCTCATTGAAATAAAATTAGTCAGAATTTGTTTGGTTCGGACAGTTATTGTCTAATACGATTCCACTACGGTTCGAAATCTACTATGAAGGAGCAATGAAATTAGAATGAGTAGCTGAAATATCAATTATATTAGGCGATAAAACGTGAAAACAAATAAATATACAAAATGAGAATGAGGGTTTCCTAATTGTACAGTTGAGCTGCATATTATATTTTTTCTGTTACTTCGCCATTTGCATCGGTCATGCCAACAAGATATCTCAAATATTTTATTTAATCCAAGTATGTGGAAGCAGCCTATCGTGGTACCAATACCCAAAATTAAAGAACCTAAGGAATTCAAAGACTTGCGACCTATAAGTCTTCTTCCACTTCTTTTGGAAAAGGCTATTGCTCAACAGTTGAGAAACCACCTTCACAACAACAATCTGGTTTCAGACCAAACTATAGCTGTGCTACAGCTTCATTAAACATATTAGATGATATCAAAGCACTTTGAAAATTTTCGATTCATATCTTTCACACAGACAACAAATTGTTAGAGTGAAGAGCCACATGTCAGATGTCAAGAATACTTCTTCAGGTGTCCCACAGGGTTCAATCCTTGGACCAATCCTCTAAATAATTCACACCTTCCATTTGACAACCTGTTTGAAAAAACACAAATAACATATGTATGCCGATGATACACAGTTGTATTATTATTTTACTCCTGACTCTGTACAGCAAAGCGAAAATATCATTAATGAAGATTTGAATCAATTCGTATCGAAGAATCATGCCCTGGAAGTTAATAATTCCAAATGCTCTGTGATTGTATTTGGGAGGGAAGTCACAAGGTCGAAACTCTGCGATCTAATCATAAAAATTGGTGACAGTGTTTTAAAAAACATACTTCAACATTGATTCAAAGAGCATTTAGGAAAATGAAAGTAGTATACCGTCATAGGCATGTCTTGAGGCTAAAAACCAAATTATTCATTTGTGATTCGTTGATAGCATCTATTTTCAACCATTGTGACGTAGTGTTTAATTGTTTTCTGAATAAAAATGAGCAACAACGAATTCAGATAGTTCAAAACTCTTGTTTGAGATTTTCGTACGGTATCAAGAAAAGAGAACACCTTCTGAAAAAACAATAATACCCAATATCTTCTACGACAAATTGGCTCTTTTAGGCCATAGCTAAAATATTTGTAACATTGTTATGTTTGTATCGATATCCGCTCCATCTTTCCTCTTCATTCGAATTAAATGTTGTACCCGCTATCACAATAACAATTACAATTTCAGGTCCTTTGTTATTTTTTTGTTTTTCATCTTTTTCATCTTTTTTTTTGTAAGGTGCAAGAGATAAAATGAACTCGGTTCAATCTCGTATCCTATTGACATATTTGTATTTTGTTTTTCTCCATATCATATAATGTTATTTCTGCTGTCTATAAACTCAGTTATTATTATTATTGTTTTTAGAATGGAAAGAGTTTACAACTGCAGCTGTATATATGAGACTGTGAGGACTGGCGAAGGAAGTGTATTGGTCAAACTAGACAAGCAATCATAACTAGCTTCAAAGAACACGTGTCGTACTAAAAATGAAGATTATGTGACTTACCCTTCATTGAAAGTTCTATCATTATAATAAACAATATCCAACGACCCTGAATGAACAATCCACGAAGGAAAAAAATAAACTACCCTCTCAATATCTCACCTATGTATCGAAGGTAGCTGAGTAAATATTGAAGCTCAAATTACGGCGGTCAATAAAATCACTTGATTGGAACATCAAGGATTAAGTGCCTATTTTCCACTTCGAATGAACTTGATAAGGTCGTAATAAAGTTACGGCATTACTAGACGGAAATATTTCGCGGAGCATAATACGCGGATACAATGTGTAATCTGTTTTTCCCGGGATAAACGTAAAGCTCGATCAAGAAGATGTGAGGACATTCTATTTTACATTTATTGTTATTTCGATACACAAAACGGTTTACACATTCTGTTACAGAAAATATAAATAACAATAAACTGAGGCATTCCGCAGATCTAACTAGGTACGAGGGGTATTCAAAAAGAAATGCTAAAAACATTTTGATTTGATAGGCTATCTGAGAGGGTCATAACTAAATGTTTTCAGAGATAAATGAAAGTTTACCTTATTTTTTGAACAGCGTACGGCCATTATTATCTAATTTCCCACTCTTCAAAACATAAATTGTGAATATTTTCTATTGATAACAAATTGTTCATTGAATGAATGAGTGAAAAATTATATTTTTTTTTGGAACTCTAAAAGCAGCGAGAAGGATAATTTTCCAATGAAATTGTTCATTAACATTGCCATTCCCTGTCAAAGATGAATGGTTGATCAATAAATGTGTTTTTATTCAATAAACAAAAACAAAATCTAACAGAAATCAATCTTTGACTATCAGATTATCATTTATTGAAAACATTTTCTCCTCACCAGAACAAAAATACTGACTCGCGACGCGCGTTTCGGGATCCAAATTAGCATCATCAGGAGATGAGTTTCAGTAATCTGCAGATGATGCTAAAGAATGACGAATATTTGATAGACAGATTAATTTCACGAAGGAAGAACTACTTAATGTTTCCATGAAACTGAAAACCAACAAGGTCGCTGGGCCATCAAATATTCCGCCAGAAATAATTGAGGCAATGGCCCTACAAAACCCGAATGATATCCTAACTTTCTACAATGAGCTAGCGAAGCAAGGAAACTTTCCAACTGAATGGAAGAAAGCTAAGCTTGTGCTTTTGAGAAAAGGCAACAAAGCCCTAGATAATCCTTCGTCATATAGACCAATATGCTTACTTGATTCAGAAGGTAACTATATGAGCAACTCCTGCGTACACGACTCAATGAAGAACTATCAGAAAGAGAGATTCTCCTGGAAACAAAGGAAGTCACAAAACTTGTTAGCATCACTAGCGGCGTGCCTCAAGGCTCAGTTCTTGGCCCTACGTTGTGGAATATATTATACGATGGTCTATTTTCTATAAAAATGCCCGAAGGAGTTGAATTGGTCGACTTTGCTGATGATGTGGCGATGATCGTTGCAGAAAAAAGAACTTTTAGTAAACACTGCAAACAGAGCACTTTTGCTAGTGGCAGACTGGATGGAGAGTAGACTTCTTAGTTTAGCTCCAGAAAAAACGAAGCAGTATTGCTCACTAAAAGGAGAAAAATGGGACCAATAACTTTTGATCTGCAAGGCACAGAGATAGTACTGTTGTTTCTGCCTCAAGGCAGAAACAACAGTTTTTGCGCTGGCCAATCTGATGCCCAATGTTGGGGGTCCTAGGTCCTCCAAGAGGAAGATTTTGTCTCGAGTAGTACACTCCCAGATTTTATACAGTTCACTATCATGTCACACAGTAACGCAAAACAAAAAATTGGTCCAATAACTCACCGGCCTACAGAAGAAATTAACAGTTAGAATATATAGTGCTTATAGAACTATATCTGCAGAAGCAGCATGTGTTATTGCTGGAATTCCACCAATAGAGCTCCAAGTCATCGAGAGAAAAGAGAAATATGCAGGCATTTCAAAGGGAATCGCCAGAGAAAAAATGATAAATAATTGGCAACAAAAATGGGATAGCGG
Source organism: Leptinotarsa decemlineata (assembly GCF_025532065.1). Classification (NCBI taxonomy): domain Eukaryota; kingdom Metazoa; phylum Arthropoda; class Insecta; order Coleoptera; family Chrysomelidae; genus Leptinotarsa; species Leptinotarsa decemlineata. The sequence goes on along the minus strand of NW_027412704.1, from coordinate 1,766,061 downwards.
TCAATATGGTAGAGGGACACACCGATTAATACATGTGATAGAGAGTTGGTTTAATCAAACCTACGGAGAGGTGGACTATTACCTCACCCACCAACCGTAGTGGCAATTGTATTTATTGTTTTCAGGTGTAAATTACTTCGATTCCATTGAGAGTACCCTCGTCACACAAACATTCACTCCACAACCCCCAAACTACCTTCATCAAATAATATTGTTACAACATATCCCACGATGATTAGATGAAACTTCGTCGAAATTAAAGAGCAATTATCCCTCCGCGATTCGTTAGGAAAGGTCCGCGCAGATGATATATTTTGATTGAGAACAGTATCCGCACGCCAGCATCAATCAACGTATTATCGGAGATGCTGTCTCGAGAGGAAGAAGCGATACATTCAGCGAGAAATTTAAAACTCGGGACTTAATCGAAATCAAATAAATGAAACAGATTTACTCGGTATTTAAATGAAACTCTTCCACCGCGAGATGATTAAAATTTAAATTCGAGGTTATGCTGTCGTGCAACTTCTTTGATTTTATTTTTCTGGTTGGTTGAGCGTATCTAATCGGGTGCGAAAATAGTCAGAGATGTTGATTAGAATACGGTGGAATTGACTTTTTTTTTGTTTGACACGATTACTCAAAAATGATCATTTCCCAGATGACTACAGAGTACTGACGAAAGAGTACATTCCGAGAAGAAGAAAGAGTGTGTTAAAATCAGTCTGACGAATGCTTCGAAAGTGGGTTGGCTTGGAAAAAGAGTGATAATTAGGTATTATTATGATGGACACGTGAATCAATAGGAATTCAAAGTAAGAGGAAGTGATGGTTTCATTTGATCAACTTTTCTGCACATCAAACCTGAAGATGGAACAAGTATAACGGAGAGAAATCTGCTCAATGAGTTACTGTCAACAACATAACAAGGTATCACTTCAAAAAATATTAATGATCGTTATGAAACATTGACTTACTTTAGTGAACCAACCAGTAACATCGCTCGTTTTTTGTAAAAGACGGGCTTGGATGTGACTTACCGGGCGAATAATAAGCAAAGCAAATTTATTGAGAACAATAAAGGGAACAATTTCTGTGTCAGGCACATCAGGAGATCATAAGTTGACTTGTGATTCTTGCCGAAAATGTTATATTGGCCAAACGGTGAGAACCTCTTCCAAAAGAATTAAAGATCATGGAAGTTGTTTCTTGAATGTCTATACAAATTCCATATTTGCAAACCATCTTCTGGTAGAGGCCGTGAGTTCAACCACGGCTATGAAGTATCACATTTGGAAAAGAAAGTTATGAAGTTGGGGGAAAATTTTCTTGATGCCCAAATAATGAACTAATCAGAAAGAATTCAGTCAAAATGGAAACGTTTAAGGAAACTATTATGTAGCAAAACAGATGTTTCGTAAACTGTCCAATGAAAATATCACAATAAATTCTTACTTCAAAACTTTGCTTATCGTCTTCCTCTCATCAAACCTCTCATAAATTTCTAATTTGTCACGTCCACCGTATTGAATTTAAAATGGCAGTATTGTCAAATTTTTGGAGCACACTGAACCAAAATTTGGCTTATATTTTTTCAAGGACAGAACACAAACACCACAGAAGAATCCTTAAAGCTCTCTAAGAGCGATGCCTCAGTTCTCAGGAAGTTTATTTCACATACACACAGTTCTCTAAATGAAAGAGTTTTCAAGCAGTGAAGCTCGAAAGCTGTATTGATGATCGCTTAAGCTGTTGAAGTTTTCCAAATATTTAGGGATATGGTTTTTTTACGGCTTTCTCCATAATTTTTCATATCACTCATAGCAATGCGACAGCTTCCTCGCAAAAAATCGACAATCCAAAAGTGTTCTAGAGAGAAATTCCCTCCTCCACCACTTGCAAAATACACAAATGAAGAGTATTCCCTTTCCTATAGAATATATTTGTATACTGATGATCACTTCTGTCATTTGAGTCCGACATAATTTCGATGAGGTGTAATTCCACTTTCTGCATTACACTCGACTACTACGAGACGAAAATCTCCGTTGTATTATGGAATGTTCCATATTTTGGACGTATAAAATGAAAAAGGGGAAGATTTTCACCACTGCTATTCTAGATGTTCGTGTAATTCTGGAGATACACTTTGCTATCTCAACCTGTCGTGTTCACACCATAAACTGTCAGGGTGTTTGATCCCAATCCTCGGGATTCTAGGGTAGATGCCCCTTGTTTGATCAAAGAAGTTCTTGTTATGACATAAAATATTATCAAGTTCGGAGAATGCATCAGATTAGCAAATTATCAGTCATGTTTTCAACTGTCGTAGTAGATATTAACACTCACCTTGAGAAATTCATTCTGCAAGTAAGGTTTTGAATAAACTTCAATAAAATCATAAGTTTTTCGTTCATTCCTGCTGATAAATATAAATGAACCATGTCAAATAAATAACCATACCATGAAGTCGCCTAAATCGCCCCACATTTAATATTGACAAATGCTTTAGTATGTCAATTACTAGAAAAAAAACTACAGAATGATTTTCATTGTAAGATAAAAATGAATATTTAGCAAAGAAGACAGAATGTAGAGATTTGGGAGTTATGCTGGATGAAAAACTCACTTTTGAGCAACATATGAATGCAATGTATAGAATGTTTGGCTTCATTATTAGGAAGTCATTCAAATTCACAAAAATATCCACATTACTAACATTTTATAATGCATTTGTCCGTAGTATACTAGAATATGGTGCAATAGTATAGTCTCTCTATTATGCAGTTCATAAAAATGAAGTTGAAAAGGTACAGAAAAAATTCTTAAGCTTTCTACATTACAAAAACATGGTGAATATACTTTCGAACTCACTGAATGAATTCAAATTTACAACCTCAGAATTTGGAAGAAAAATTGCTTTTCTACTATTTTTCTATAAGATATTGCATAATAAAATAGATAATCTACACTCGTTGTCAAAAATGTATCTGAACTGCAGTACATACTTCAATAGAAGGAAAGATATATTTGTTTTGCCTAAACCTTGAACCAATCTACGTTTGAATTCTCCACCATACAATATGTGTTCTCTTGCAAATTGTTTGAAAAATATAGATTTCTTCGTCAAATTTAATGTAAAAACATTTGAGGAAAATATTGAAATTGAGATGTCATCTTTAGAAATCAATAGTAATTGTAACTGAGAGTCAATTTGAATGGTAAAGGTACATTTATCACCCTCCTCAACCTCAACCTCACCCACCATACTCTCCAGATCTCTCGCCACTTGACTATCATCTTTTCAAGCACTTCAAGAACGTTCTCACCGGTATTAGCTCTGGGGTATCGTTGTATGCGGTTTTCAAGAATATAATTACATACATGTTGTTTATTACATCAAGAAGCGCCTCTTTATTAGCATCTTCAATATTCCGAACTCTGTGAAAACACTCCTGTGAAGGAATACAGAAAAAAGGGGGGTGTACCATAAGTTTGTTTCATCCAGTGTTTCACAAGTATGATTAGAATGTCCCCTCTTACTGTTGAACTTGAAATAATGTCACGCTAATGGATGTGTGTGATGTTATGGCTGCCAGTGCTGGTTTTCATTACGATCTGTAATTATTATGAGTACAAATATGCATTATTCCACCAATAAATGGATGGAATGGAATGTAATTGAACATCAGGCCATATGATTTAATTTGGATAACAATTTTGATATGGAATAATGTGCCAGTATATAGAGTGGTCCAACGAAAAGTATGCACTTTGCTTTTCTCCTTTTTTTGTACCTTAACGCAAAAATGCTCGGACAGGCCAATATTGCTTTTGAGGGGGACACATTTTAGATGTATTTTTCTACCTGTGCCTTCAACCCCCTAGCGAGGGTTAGTAACAACCCTACAGATTTAAATGGAAAGTGGGGTCGAGTGATATATCATTTGATACCTAATTTGTTGTATTTCACTCAAACATGTAGGTATTATGAAGAAAAACAACTACAAACCAGTACTTTGAAATATGTATTTGACTTAGTAGAATCCTACTTCAGCAAGTGCTGAAAATGTGACCCATTTGCTTCCATACAATAATACAGATTTTGTTCAAATCTATTCCTAACATTCTGTAGCATATCAGGTGTTATACTTCTGCACTCTGCTGTAATTCGTTGGCGAAGATCTTCTATGGACTCGGGCTGCGTAGCAAAACATTTATTTTTCAAGTGTCCCCAAAGGAAAAAATCTAAAGGCGATAAATCAGGTGACCTGGCAGGTCATTCGATGAGGCCTCTCCTTCCAATCCACCGTCCAGGAAACCGTTCATCTAAAAACTCTCTTACCGGAGCAACATAGTGAGGAGGTGCTCCATCTTGCTGGAAATGAAGCCGATCATCATTGTGATTTTGGTCATTTTCAATTATTTCTGTTATGAGAGGATCAATTGTATCTTCAAGCATGTTCATGTAGACCACACCAGTTAAATTCCCAGGAATAAAAAGTGGCCCTACGATATGACTACCTAATATGCCACACCAGACATTGATTTTTTGAGGGTACTGGGTATGGACCTCTCGGAATAAGTATGGGTTACTGTCATCCCAGTAACGGCAATTATGCCTATTCACAGCTCCATTCAAAAAAAATCTACTCTCATCGGAAAAGCACGTATTGAATGATAGGTGCGGATCATCAATTAGTAGCTGGCTCAGTTGTTCACAAAATTGCAGCCTTGTATCAGGATCATCTTCATTGAGTTCCTGTACTAATTTAATTTTGTACGGATGAAATTTATAGGCTTTTAACATCCGTATTATGGACGAACGGGAGACACCTGAGGCTGCAGCAAGCTGACGGGTACTTTGAGTATGATCCAATTCAACATGTCCCAAAACAGCGACTTCCACTGCTTCATTTCTGATCGGTTTCCGTGGCTGGTGTTTCACATCACAGACAGATCCGGTATCGACAAACTTTTGGACTAACTTGGCAACGTACGAATCATTCACATTTTTCCCAGTATGACTGTTATTAAAGAGGCGAGCAGTAAGTCTAGCACAACTATTATGTTGATAATAAAGTTTAAAAATTTCAACTCGTCCAGGAATGGAATAAACCATTTTTAGAGTAAAGTTGAAATAATTTCAAAAGCAACCGAACTGAAATAATGAACGTTTGCCTAAATTTTTTTTGTACACTTATCTGCTGTTGTTATTTGAACCAAAAAACGCACGAGAGAAATTGAGGAATGTAGTAGCGATAAAAATGCCGTTTTTTCCGCATTTTCATTAACACCAAAAATATCGAGTAAATGTTCTTGCTTTTTTTATAACTATTCAAGTAAATACAACAAATTAGGTATCATTGGAAAGATAATTTTGTGCCCTTTCAAATGATATATCACTCGACCCCACTTTCCATTTAAAATTTTAGGGTTGTTACTCACCCTCGCTAGGGGGTTGAAGGCACAAGTAGAAAAATACATCTAAAATGTGTCCCCCTCAAAAGCAAAACTGACCTGTCCGAGCATTTCTGCGTTAAGTTACAAGAAAAGGAGAAAAGCAAGGTGCATACTTTTCGTTGGTCCACTCGATATGACTGAAAACGAATGAAACGGCAATCAGAAAGTATAACGTGTTTTAATTTCACATTATCAATTATCCATAATGAAGAACAATAGTGAGGAATTGTGTGTTCCTGACGATATTGAAGAGGCTGCAAAAAGAGCTTCAATTGAATTGTTACCAAAAAATCGGCTCAGCAGTACGGCATCGCATATTCCAATTTTCTTAGCTGGTGTAGACTCGAAAACTTCGAAGGAAATTTCAGCGAAACCATCTTCCCAGCAAAAATTTTATGCAAATCTTTTTTTTTATGCAGAAAATCGCCGAACAAGCAGAACACTTGTGACTTTTATCTCTCACCAACAAACTAAACATGCTTTACAGTTGAAATTATGAACACAGTCCGTGAAATTTTAACCTTCACCTCACTTTTTGAACAACACATTACACTCCTCTCACACCGAAAAACAAACAATCAACCCCATTCTGAATCTTCCAGACCGTTTTCAATTTCCTGAAGACAGAAACTGAATCGTGGTCATCCGATAAGATCCAAGAAGGCGTATGCGGTTGTCAACAGAAACTCCAAGCACAAGTACTTTCAGTCAGTGACAGCTGTCAACGATTTACTTCAGAAGATTTGAGAAATGCGTGAAAATGTACGCGGAATTGGATGTGAGAAAGGAAAACATGTAGTGAAACACTTTAATGTGTGTGATTCGGCTGTTTTAAGACGTCGGTGGTGTAAGGAAATGGATTGTTTGAGCAAGACAGGTCAGTAATGGAAGTGTTTTTAAAAACAAGTACTGTCTGCTCTGTTTCAAGACTCTATTTGAGTGTATGTTGTTTCATTGTGCTTTTAAACTGATTTATGGAATTCTGTGAGTAATGATAATATTATTTATTCACGTAGGAAAGAAGAATACGGAACATTGCAATGAGAAGATGAAGGTGAATAAATGAGTACTTGATAAGTGTTTTTCAAACTTGTTTCGAGAAAATAGAATGCAAAAAAACTTATAAATAATAAACATACTGACTGACAATTGCGAAAATATGAAAAAATCCGATGAGTATCAAACTTGTCCAAATCTAAAAATAAATATTTACAAACCATTCGCACACATATACATATACATGTGTAAGTATGAATTAATACAATGGTTGATGCGTGGTAGTGGTATAGATAGATAGATAGACAGATTTAGTGAAGTTTTCGAATTGAACATATGAAAACTTAAGTCAGTAAGGTATAAATATATAACTAAAATACAACAAAAGATAATAAAATATTATCACAGGTCTATAAATTCGTGGGAGTACATTTAAGTATAATTCAATATTGAAAAAAAATAAAAAAATAAAATAAGTGTCACAGATATAAACGCATTTGTCTAAAATATATAGATATCAAAATATAATGTCTATATTTGTCAGGATTATAAAAATTTTGATGGCTAATACTAATATCTAGCCTTCTGTTTTCTGCAATCGTCATGAAGTTGCCATAAAAAATTCTTGCATCGAATACGGTTCCATGTTACACAACAAATCGAAAATTAGAATTTTGAAAGTATGCCGTCTGACTTCTTCTCTGATTGTCAGTGGTACATTACATGATGATTTTTTCAGGTGTTATAATTGTGTGACGGTAGGAGATAACTTGATAATGAAATGAAAGAGTTTGTCAAAAACACCAGCTTCGCAAGGCAAATTGTCTATAGGGGAGCGTTTACTTTTCGAAGGTATTAATATTGGAAACTTGTTTTGTAGTACTCCAAGAGCATGAAGGTGTGTTCGAAATGCCCCGCCCCAGCATGCTTTCCCATAGCGTAAGTTACTTTCTACTACTGCGAAGTGAAGAATTTTCAAGGTGGTGGAGTGGAGAATATTTATCTTAAGGTTTTGAATTTGTGTAGAACACTTCGCAGCTTTTTGCAAATGAAGTTTATGTGCTCGTTCCATTTGAGATGTGAATCAATAATTACCCCCAAATACTTTACCTTATTTACAGGACGAATCATTTGTTGATTGCCTAGGTCCCGGGCCTAACAAAGAAAATGCGTTTTTTTGTTTTTGTTCAAATTCGGCTTCATTTTTCAACGTTTTTCAACAGAAAAAAAGAGGCGAAAACGCTTAACCGTATTTGGAATCCCATACTGAAAGATGCTGAGGTGGCAGCAGTGCAACACCATGTAACAGGTAATAACACTTCGGCTAATAACAACGCACCAACTAGTTTTCTGTATGTTCATGGATTTCTAGAAAACTACAACAGAAAAGAGGAGGCGATAACGCTTAACCGGATTTCGAATCCCTTACTTGGGGATGCTAATATGGCATCAGTGCAACGCAATGTAACAGGTAATACCACTTCAGCTCACGATGGTGAGGTGGCAGCAGTGCAACACCATGTAACAGGTAATAACACTTCGGCCAAAGATGCTGAGGTGGCAGCAGTGCAACGCAATGTAACAGGTAATAACACTTCGGCCAAATATACTAAGGTGGCAGCAGTGCAACGTAATGTATCTGGTGATAACACTTCGATCAATAACAACGCACTAACTAATTTTCTGTATGCTTATGGATTTCTAGAAAACTACAACAGAAAAGAGGAGGCGATAACGCCTAATGAGATTTGGAATCCCATACTGAAAGATGCTGAGGTGGCAGCAGTGCAATACCATGTAACAGGTAATAACACTTCGGCCAAAGATGCTGAGGTGGCAGCAGTGCAACGCAATGTAACAGGTAATAACATTTCGGCCAAATATACTAAGGTGGCAGCAGTGCAACGCAATGTAACAGGTAATAACACTTCGGCCAATAACGCACCAACAAATTTTCTGTATGTTTATGGATTTCTAGAAAACTACAACAGAAAAGAGGAGGCGATAACGCCTAATGAGATTTGGAATCCCATACTGAAAGATGCTGAGGTGGCAGCAGTGCAACACCATGTACCAGGTGATAACACTTCGGCCAAAGATGCTGAGGTGGCAGCAGTGCAACGTAATGTATCTGGTGATAACACTTCGATCAATAACAACGCACTAACTAATTTTCTGTATGTTTATGGATTTCTAGAAAACTACAACAGAAAAGAGGAGGCGATAACTCCTAATGAGATTTGGAATCTCATACTGAAAGATGCTGAGGTGGCAGCAGTGCAACGCAATGTAACAGGTAATAACACTTCGGCCAAAGGCGGGCTACCTTACGAACTAGAAATCACGAATCATAGACCTCTGAAGAAGCCAGCCACTCCAAACCACGACGGTCTTCAAACCCGAAAGAAGATCGTAGCACTGAAAATATTGGCCGCGAAAGCCTTAATCAATTCACCTTAGGGTGACTGTGTGAATTTCTGGATTGGTTGTTAGGTCAGGAATCCTTGTTGGCTCATTTATAATCTGAGTAAGTCCGCTGCTTATTGCAGAAGCTTCAGACTCACGAACTTGTTCATCATTGATATTCGAGCCGTTCTATATTGTGGACATTGAAGTCTCCCACCTAAATGGAATTTTCACCGCACTTCAACAATCCCGTCCTACGAATATTGACATACTACTTTAGGGCGGTTTTGCTCTTTTCTGAAAGTCAATCTCCTAATTTTTATTTCAACACGTTCTCCATCGATACCACTCAGTGATTCAATAATTACTTTCGTCAGCGATACATTATTTCCACCAATTCTTTGTTGAGTTTTGAAATCTAATTCATCAAGAAGAAAAACAAGAGAACTCACTTCGATATCTACACTTCTCCGCCCTTAATGGGGGATGAAATATCATACCAAGTAATGAATTCTTTCAGAATTGTTGAGTTATCTACTTAGCAACGTCTGGAAGTGTTTATTTTTTTGAATGAGAAGCTTCACTGGAGCGGGTCTGAAAGATTTCAATTATAAGCATTTGCTTGAATTGATTTTCATGTTTTGCAGAAGGGTATGATGGACATAAAAAGTTATGGATTTGTACATGAAGTGAAGAAGTCAATTGAGATATTGATAGGTAGATTTCAGAGTTTCCAAAGACTTGGTTCCACTAATATCTATCTACCCTAGCTCATCAATTATGTGAAAAAAAGCTCTTAGTTTTTCTCCTAGTATTCTGTTATTTTCTAAATAGCGTTGTTTCTTGAAAAGCCTCTTGAACAAAGAACAGCTACAACTGTAATCACTACATGGCCTGAAAAGTTTCTGGCCAAACACATAGATGGCGCTTGCATTCACCGCTTTTTCAGTTAGTATAGTTGAAGTAACCTGTATTGTGCATAGTTAAAGCTGTCGGCGATCTCAAAGGCCAAAAAAATCAATACAGAGAAATAAAGCCGCTGCCAACTAGTCCATGTGGACTGTAGACTTGGTGGTTCGTACTGGATGATTTCAACTAACCGAGTTTTATGATTGGTTGAAGAGTCATATAGTTCATATAGTTCATATATAGGATGGTTATAGCAGTCGTGTTATCAATGTTCACTTGACCGAAATTCCTTTCTCAACTGTACGTAAAATAGTCAAAACAAATCGTATGAACGCAAGACGCGATGTTATATAGGATTATCAAAACTTTCAGATATTTATCTGAAAAAATCATTGAAAAAAACAATATACGACTGTTACAAAAGCATTGAGATACCTACAATTGAAATCATAAAGAAAAAATTGAATGCTTCCGGCCATCACGTGAGCTGCTGTGACAAAACTTTCCAGAATTGGATAAAGAAACTAGGATTTAGATTTGAAATAATAAACAAACGTCAAACAGTTATGGAAAGCAGAAAAATAGTGGAGTTGCGTAACAAATACTTAGAACACATAACTGAATATAGACAAGAACAACGGCAAATTTTCTATTTGAACGAAACTTGATATGATACTCACGACACAGTTACGAAAGGTTGGACTGATGGTTCGAAAATGTGTACGCCTAACATGCCTGCAAACAGAGGATCTCGACTAATCATTGTTCATTGCAAAAGAAGTGGAGGATGGGTTTCGAATTCTTTGAAATTATGTGAAAAACTTGAGGACTGCAATGTTGACTATCATAAGAACATGCAAGCTAAAATTTTTGAGGAATGGTTTGAAGACATATTGATCCCATATTGGGATGCGAATAGTGTAATAGTTCTTGACAACGCTTTCTATCATTTGCGACAGCTCATCAAAGTACCGAATAAAAATTCGAGGAAAGATGAAATACAGAGTTTTGTAATGGATAACAATTTGTATTTTGAAGATAACTATACCAAAAACCAACTACTTGAAGTTTTACAGACAAAAACATTTGAAAAAGTTTATGCCCTTGAGAGTATTGCTGAAATGTACCAAAATGCACCATACTGAGACTTTCCCCATATTTTTGTGTTTTCAATTCCATCGAGTTGATTTGGGGAACACTGAAACAAAGCATCAGGCGTGAAAATTATTTTCCATAATTTGATAAGAAGGTAATAGAGCTAGTTAAAGAAGAAGTATCTAATATTACCTAAGAAGACTGGCAGAAAAGGAATGAAGAAGTAATTTTAGTTGAAAAAGACTATATGGAGATTGGAAACTTCCATATTAAAGGTGGAAATAAAGTCATTATTGATTCACATGACGACAGTGATAGTGAAACAGAGAATATGGAGAAGGAATCATCAGAAGCTTTCGAAGAAGTTAGTGAAGTGTTTTTGATAGTTATTGTGATTCTTGTATAATCAGAAATGATTATTTAATAACGAAATTAGTTAGCTCCCTAACTATATTATCAAAGGGAGCTGTTGAAAGGTAGGTTACACTATATTGTTTACTTGATCTATACTAACCTTTACAAGAAAGCTAATGAATTTTCATGATATTCTACTGATACAATTGGAAACTAATAACATCGAAAAGTATGAAATTCATCCCCTTGAATTCTGACCAAGCATAGGAGAGGTTTTGGGCTAATGATTTTGATGAAACAGGTTTCTCAATATTATACAGAATATCCAAAATTCATAGTCACTTTTTTATAATTTCGGACAAAGATAACTTTGTTATTTCAAATAGAGCACAATGTAATTTTTTGGTCTGAACAATACATAATTCAATTATCTTTCATTTCATTTCGAAGTTTCCCATAACTAACCTAAACAGTTTTTCAGATATTTCCGTTTTCGAATATTAGTTCTTACTTCAATGCATTCTTTGAATCAAGATAGTATAGAAAAGAAATTTATTACTCAACACCCGTATCAGCACAAAGTACTAGCTTTCAACAGTATATTCCACAGACTGATATATGTGGTCTTGTCAGAGGCGAATTTCAATAAAGAACTGAACATAATGAACCAATTATTACGATAGCAGCCTAATACATTCTTCTATCAAAAAAGTTATACAGCCAAGTTTTGAATGAAGTTTACCCAATTCAAAGAGAAGAAGATAAAAGTTATAGAACTTTAACCTAACCTAGGCCAACCCACTACAAATATTTCAGATTTTCTGTACAACAAATGTGTGAATATTGCTTTCAAAATCAACAACAACTCAGGCATACATATTAAGAATAACAAAGATGAAAGTTCAGTTTCAGAAAAATCGGGAGTGTATAAATTATCATGTGGATCATATCCGATGTTTTATGTTTAATGGAACACAAAAATTGTTTCCAGAATGGAAAAATGAATTCCATATATGCCACTCATTCAAGCACAGAGGGATATGAGTTCAAACATGAATACAAGCCCCTCCATTTCCAGAAGAAAGGTTTGAAACTGAATCTGTTGGAGAGTATGGAAATAAACAAATTCAAAAACTGTCAATATCTTATGGACGATCGAACTGAATTGAAAAACTTGCCATTATTGAATCTGTTTATTTGTTTTTAACGATTGGTGACAAAAGTAATTTTTTATTGTGTGAGTGATATAGGGAGAAAACGTGAAAAAATAAAAATCATGAGATCTCATCTCAGAAAGCACCAGCGTCGCTATTTCTCTGTATCAGGTTCGACGAAATATATATCATCACGCAGGGAATGAATTAAAGAAAAAATGAAACAAACATTTCCATTTAGAGTGGAAAAGTTTTCGTTAATCTTGTTTCATCTCAGTTGAAATAACGACCGAAAGATTTTCATCACGATCTAGATATGTCTCCTATACTTTGTTCAGAACAATTTCATAATTTCGCATAACAGAAATTACTTTCAACATGTCTGTTGTTCATTATACCATTGTAATTATATCCATGAAATCCAAGAATTCCGAATTGTACAGTAAAGCGTTCCCTAGAACGAATAATTCAGGTTCAACTATCGAGAATTGGTGGATAGAAAATATGTCGGAATGTGTATATTGGACGGTTGATTTGTTTATTATTCGACTCCATGTTATATTTTTCCAATTAGAATAACAATTCCAATTGAAATAACGAATATTGAAATCGAGTTGCCCAGATATTTAATCAACAGCAACTGCATGAGGCGTACAGTATACGGCAGGTTTTGAAAAGCAGCAGGTGATATTCACCCACGATGGTTGCCTTTTATATTTCGGAATAAGAGAACGAAAACAAATATTAATGATCGAAAATCACTTTATTGTTTTTCAAAATATTTCCCATGAAAATCTATACTCTTTTGCATGCGTTTGAACCAATTGTCGAAGCATATTTGCCACTCTGATTGAGGTATCTCCAAAACATGGATTCTGAATGCAGCAACTGCTTCTTTATGTGTCGAAAAATGTTGACCTCTCAGTTTGTTTTTACGTGCGGGAATGAAAAGAAGTCACTCGGTGCCAAGTCGGGACTATACGGCGGATGACTCATCAAATCTATGTTTTGGGTGCTCAAAAATGCAGTTGTTTGAGCCGATGTGTGAGAGCTCGCATTGTCGTGGTGAAGAGTGATCCGTCTTCGGCGGTTGGTTTTCCTGATTTCTTGGAAGACAACTGGCAAACAAATGGTTGTTTACTACTCAGAATTGACTGTTCTACGTTGTTCTACTGGAACGGTTGCAACATGTCCAGTTATTTTTAAAAAACAGGCGACCATTTGCTTGGAAGTGGTTCGTGCGCGAACAACTTTTATTGGATTTGGCTCGTCTTGAAACACCCATACAGTCGACTGCTGTTTACTTTCGAGCTCATATGCGTAAATCCACGATTCATCACCTGCCACGATATCATAGACGTGTTTTGAAGCACCGCGATCGTATTTTTTGAGCATTTCCTCTGACCAATCGACACAGGCCTTTTTTGAGCCATTGACAAATTGTGTGGGATCCAACGCGAACAAATTTTTTTACAGTCGAATGTTTATGCAATATTGAATGTATACTGGTCCCACTGATACCTAAGGTTGTCTCAATCTCACGATAGGTCACATGGCGATCTTGCAATATCAGTTCGCGCACATCATCAATGTTTTTTGGAACAACAACTGATTTTGGACGACCTTCACGAAATTCATCTTGGATTGAACTACGACCACGCTTGAATTCACCATACCATCGATAAACACTGGTCCTTGATGGGGCTTCATCGCCAAAAATTGAATTAAGTTCATCCATGCACTGTTGCTGAGTTAATCCACGTCGAAATCATAAAATTATAGAGAATAATTGGCCTGCTTGTACCATGGGATAAATGATTTTTCAGTAAAATGACGCTTTTCCCTATTTCTCATTGGGAAACTTATCAGGACGAATTATATTGACGTATGTCGCAAAGTACTCCTAAATGTCCGAAAATAGTTTTTCCGGACTAGCGGGCTTCCAGGACGAGCTGTAGACGTTTTTTCCGGACTTTTTACGTTAATAACTATCTACTGAAGCTTTTGTTTTGCGATGTTTCTAGGAAAATAGTTACTCAACTATTCCAAAATTGGAATCGATTATCAAAAATTTGCTTTCATTGTGTAAATTTTATCAATGGCTATTTTTGTCAGTTACAAGCTGATGTGAATCTACGATGAAACAAATTGCAGCCTGAAAATTCGGCTATCCATGCGAATCCGCGTCGGATCGATATGTGATTATTCAAAGGAATGCATATTGTGCCGATTTTACGAATATAAGCATATTTTGAAAATGTAATTTGCAGTTTCGCCAAAACGAATACACGCGCCTTCGCCAAAATGGATACCAGGCGCATTCGCCAAAATGACGAATTAAGTCGCCGAAATTAAACGATACTTTTTGCCAAAACGAAGGAATACTTCTTTGCAAAAACAATAAAATTACAATGCGCCAATACACAGAAATGTTTCAGTAAAATGAGGTAAAGGATTCGAAATGAAACAATGTGCATTCGCCAAAATTTAGAAATACCCCTTCGCCAAAATGAAGTAGTGTTCCTTCGCCAAACTAAAGACCCGTGATTACACCAAAATATATTTTTCGACAGACGAAATTCCATAATGAATTCGAGTAAAACTTTATTGTGAATTTTTCAGGAAACAGTACACAAAGCCACAACACTTGTTTTAAAATACAATAACCTCTTCAGGCATATTTATAAAATAATACTATAAATTATATCAATATACTACAAATTGTGCAATAAAAATCTCATAATAGTTATTTGAGTATAAATTTATCAATTTTCTCGCTATACAGGATGATTCAAAAGTACTTTGACAAACTTCAGGAAGTGATTTCTCACAATATTCTAATACGAATTGTCCAAATAAATAAATGTCCGGAAACGCTTCGTTTCCAAGATACAGGATGTTGAAGTTTTATTTTCGTTTTTTTCAAATAACTTTTGAAATACTGAACTTAATCAAACGAAACTTGGTAATAGGAGGTTTTTGAGGTGTCGAATTCGAAACTGATGTTCTTATTGCTCTTACTCGTAGGGGGCACCACCTATACGTCTTTTTCTTTTTTAAAGATTCATAACTTTTTTGGGCGTACTTCCAAACACATTTTTTAGTAAAAAAATCGATTCCTCTATCATATCTACGTAAATAAGCTACCCTTGTTACTAGTCGCTGTAAGCAACCATTTTCCAAATATTTGGACTTGAAAACTTCAAGTCTATTATTTGATAATCGATGCATGTTGAAGTTATTACGAATATTTTGCATTTTTCACAAGAATGCTTTGGAAATAAATTTGACGTTTGTGCGTAGTTTTGGTAATTACATATTTTGTGACAGTTTGACATTTTATTGAAGTTTCCATAAGTAGAAGTAGAAAACACTTATTTTGAAAAAATGGATTATTTGAACAATAATGCTCATTTAGCCGATATGCATTTCTTTTATGGCCTTGCGGATGGCAATGCGCGCGAAGCAAGACGTATTTACCAGGAGCGATTTCCTAATCGAGTACTGCCTTCAGCTCCAACATTTGCTAGTCTCCACCGTCGTTTGCCAGAAACAGGTAGCTTTAAGAGGGCAGCTGATATTATTGGAAGACCACGAGCAGTCCGAACCCCAGAATTGAAAGAAGCTGTTTTGAACGCTCTCGAGGAGAATCCAGAACAAGCACAAGAGTAATTGCTGAAGCTGTCAATTCTACTCAGTCCACAGTTTGGAGAATTATCCACGATCAACAGTTTTATCCATACCATATTCAAAGGGTACAAGCTCTTTTGCCACGAGACTTTCCCCAACGCATTACTATGTGTCAATGGTTTTTGAGAAAATTGGCTGGAAATCCTCAATATTTAAGGTATGTACTCTTCACGGACGAGGCAAACTTTTCCCGAAATGCTATCACAAACTTTCATAACAACCATGTTTGGGCTCTCGAAAATCCGCACGCAGTTAGTGAAAGGCATTATCAGTATCAATTTTCTGTAAATGTATGGGCGGCAATAATTGATAATTACTTGATAGGTCCTCTCTTTCTTCCGCTCCGACTGAATGACGCAACTTACAGACACTTTTTAGAAAATGAATTGCCGAGACTACTTCAGAATGTACCATTAGAAATTCGTATCCGCATGTGGTTTATGCATGATGGGGCTCCGGCCCATTTTAGCGTTGTAGCCAGGGAATTCCTTAACACAGTCTATCCAAATCGATGGATCGGTAGGGGTGTAGAAGAACCTAACCAGGCGTGGGCACCAAGGTCCCCAGATCTAAACCCGATAGATTTTCATTTTTGGGGACATTTGAAGTCACTAGTTTATAAGACTCCAGTAGTGAACGAGGAAGATTTAAGAAACCGAATAGTAGACGCCTGTGAAATAATAAGAAACACACCAATAATTTTTGAGTGGGTACGAGATTCAATGACTGGACGACTGACTGACTGCCTGTATCTTCGCTGAAGGTGGACACTTCCAACAATTTATTTGAATACAATTTAGTTTCGTTTATTTTAGTTTATTCTACATATTCAAAATTTCCTGAAATAAAATGTTGACATTTCTTGCAAATTTTATTAAAACAAATACTGATTATGCACCCTTGATACAAAAATAACTATTTCGCTTAGTGATGTCATAAAGGAACGTACCCAACAGTAATGACCTCTTCAAACGAGTAACACGTCAAATTCATTTCCAAAGCATTCTTGTGAAAAAAGCAAAATATTCGTAATAACTTCAACATGCATCGATCATCAAATAATCGACTTGAAGTTTTCAAGTCTAAATATTTAAAAAACGGTTGCTTACAGCAACTAGTAACAGGGGTAGCTTATTTACGTAGATATGATAGAGGAATCGATTTTTTTACTACAAAATGTGCTAGAAGTACGCCCAAAAAAGTTACGAATCTTTAAAAAAGAAAAAGACGTGTAGGTGGCGCCCCCTACGAGTAAGAGCAATAAGAACATCAGGTTTGAATTCGACACCTCAAAAACCTTCTATTACCAAGTTTCGTTTAATTAAGTTCAGTATTTCAAAAGTTATTTGAAAGAAACGAAAATAAAAATAAAACTTCAACATCCTGTATCTTGGAAACGAAGCGTTTCCGGACATTTATTTATTTGGACAATTCATATTAGAATATTGTGAGGAATCACTTCCTGAAGTTTGTCAAAGTACTTTCGAATCACCCTGTACATATATTCTCAGTTCGAAAGATGTCTAAGAATCTGTTAGAAACAATTCAAAATCCAAACAAAGGCTGAAACTTAAACTTCTGGTATAAAATTGATCCAAAAACAAGTACTTTTCTCGATCGCCAAGAATACGGAATCCAAGAATGGACATTTGAAGAAATCAAGGCATAATTGGATGGATGAAATATCGAATTAACTTCTACGTAAACAAAAACTAGTTTTCAAATGAATCAAAACACAATTCCTGATTGAATTTGCCTTCACTTGCAGAAAATCAAATAAATTCACTAGGAAATGACAGTGGGTATTTCATTGACTTTTCTCGGTCCAAACCAACACTTTCCAACACATTGTCAACAGCAGCAGTCAATAGTGAGTTTCACACTCAGATAGTTGTTTTAAAAATGATGAATTTCAATGAGTTATTGGTGAAAAGCCGCATTGAACCAAAATAAATAAACTGAGCCTCAAAAATTTGTGAAAAACTCACAACATCGTCCGGCAGAATGATTTGAAAGCAATTATATATAAGAACACAAGGCAAACACACACACACATACTGAATTCGAAATATTCAGAACCAAAACCTGAAGAGAGGCCTGAGTAGGGAAGAAAAAACGTTTACATCCCGGAAATTGAAAGAAACAGATTGTGGAATGGAGATACAATATTTGATCAATTATTCATTTGCTCGTTGATCTCGAATGATTACAAGTGGTAATGTGTACGAATATAATTTTCTTGTCATCACCAATATGAGAAATTTATTATGTTGAATCAAAAACTGAAATAATTATGAGAATTGTGACTAAACGTACCAATCACTTGATTTTATTTGTCAAAACCTTTGAAATCTATGCTATAAAATACTTTAAATCACGCTTAGAAAAAACAGCATAGATGGGTTTACGACCAGTTTGAATAAGTTCAATTCCGTTTAGTATTAATGTTGTTGCTTTCTGCCCAACTGAAACTATGATACGTATACTTTCTCAAGGGTTTGACATTCTTCTAAAAGTTAAAATTTTTTATTGATTGAAACTTGGAAAATGTAATATGAATCTTTGAAAATAAATCTTGTGGGTTCACTAGTGATTTGGGGGGATGTAAATTTATTTTGATAATGCAATGATTTCATTATATTTCACTTGGTTTGGAATTTAAAACTCTGTAAAATATTCTGCATTTTTTAAAAGAGTTCAGCGCTGAATGAGTCAGGATTTGTGACAAATCTATTATTGATAACAATACATTTTGTGGGACCAATTTTGATTTGAATACTTTCAAATTAATCCATGTATTATTCATTATTATTATTACTTCAGTATATTTTTCTTATCTTAAAAATATGAAACAATTTCACGTACAGATCATTCTTATCAAGGGTACGACGAGAATCTCCACTGTGATCGAACAATTTTTTGTACTAAAGCTTTGCAAGATTTTGAAACTATTTCAGGATTTTTTTTCCACTAATACTTTTTTCTATACCTAATGTAATAGGTTCATAACTAATTCGCCAAAACGAAAGCATACTCCTTCTCCAAAATGAAGATAGGCGCCTTCGCCAAAATTAAAACATACATCTTCGCCAAACTAAAGAATTGCAACTCCGGAACGGGACGAAATGACGGAATACTCCTTCGATAAACGAAGATATGTTCAGTAGGCGAAACGTAGAACTGCCCCTTCGCCGAAATGAAGGAAATAAGGTCGAAATGAAAATGTGTTTATTCACCAAAACGGAGAGCTGTTCCTTCGCCAAAAATTAAAGGCGGCTCCTTCGCCAAAATAAAGAAATGGTGCTCCGCCAGTGTTCAGTTAAAAGTAATTATTTTGGAAATATTTTTCTTTCGTGAGATTCAATGTTGATACGGAAGTAGCTGCTCCCACAGTACTTTTTTTCAGTTTATTTAATGTCCCTCCCCTTTTATTTTTTGAACGGATCAACTCAAAAAATTGAAATTTGGGATAATGAAATTAACAATAACATCATTGTTCAGTTAGAATATTCTAATTTAATTTTCGGTTTCACTAGTAGAAAGGTACCACGTCAACAATCTCTAAAATGGTCAATTCTCGTCCATTGGCAGCTTCTCACGATCAGTATCAGAACAGACAGGAATGTCACGCGAAACTATAAGACAATCATTGGAAATGTATAAATTTCATCTTTAGAAACCGCAGATTCTTCAAGAACTCCACGAGGATGATTATGATGGAAGAATAGAGTTTTATGAAATCATGTCTCATCGAGTCAATACCATCCCTAACATCTGTTTCAGCGATAAGTGTGCATATTGAAATATTTTGCTGGCATTCTTGGAAATGCCATTATTGGTCCATTATTTCTAGAAGAAAACTTGACTGGCAATTTGTATTTCGAAATGTTTGAAGAGACTATCGATCCTCTTATAACTCACGAGTTAGAATGTTGGGCTGCAACATGAGTGTCAAAGTCCATTTTCTTCACTCACATCTGGAACACTTTCCCGAAAATCTAGGGGCTGTTAGTGAGGAACAAGGAGAACGGTTCCATCAAGATAAAAAATAAATTGAACGCAGATACCTTGGTCGGTGGAATGTTAACATGATGGCAGACTACTGTTGGATGTTAAACAGGAAAAATTCACAAGAACACAGCCGAAAAAGTACCAAAAAGTACCGAGAAAAAAACGTTTTTACAAATACTTATAATCACTTTGCAAACACCTGTGTATCACTATTATGCTTAGTTCAGCTATGTGGAATTGTTTTTTTTTGCTTTTACTTCATGTTAAAATAATAAAAATAAATCCACAATTTTGTACTTTTTCAATTATTTCATCATTATTTTGTAGGCAAATCTTACGTGGTAGACAAAAACCAATGTCATTTTTTAAATCAGCGCAAAAAACTACATAAAGACCAGTTAACGATCAATCAAAACAATTTTTTGAAAAGTTTTTGCAGACCTGTGTAATTAATGATTGAATTCACTGTTTTCACTCCCGCTTCGCGGTCCTCGACTCCAAACACCAGAAAATCCCAGAACAACAAAAAACTCACCTCGAACTCGTAGTCACCTGTTGGTCGATGTCTCGGGATGCGAACAGTAGGCTCTGCAGTCGTCGGCGATGTGAGATTGTTAACAGTGAGAGCTGCGAATCGAGCCCGTAGATCTTTTATAGAAAGCCTCGCGACGTTTAGCCCGCCTCTCGACCAATGGGCGGCGCGACGAATTACACCTACAGTCACAACTATTGAAATTGTTTGTATGTGGATGATTTCTGGGTGATTAATCAGAAGTGAGTGATTGAGAAACTTAAAAAAATTTCGCTTCCTTTGATATACGGAGTTTTGCAAACGTCTTTATTATACGGATTCGATTTACTATACCGGGCGTTAATTAAGTATGTACCATAAATTTAACAGACGATTCTTTAGGTGATTTTAGGACGAAATGTTCATATAAACATGGGTCCGCAAATCCTTCGTTCTCAAGATACAGGGTGTTAAAATATAATTTAAAAAAAATATTCGTAAATATCTTGAATATCCTTTACCTAATTCTGTTATAATTTGGCAGTGGTGTTTATAACATTAAGGAGCTGATTTATCCTGAACGTGATTCAATTTATTGAGTCCAGTGGCGTCTCGAGCGGGATTTGAACGAATATTTTTGACTTAAAAATGTACGCCACTGACTTTTGTGCCATTTTTATTATTTATTTGAATCAATCAATCAGAAATACAACTTTTTCGTCTCCTGAATTTTTTTACGTATCTTGCTTAGTTTTTGAGAAAAAAAATCGACCTAATTGCATATCCCTGGACCTCACAAGGAATAATATGGGGAATTAAATGTTTCTTTTGGAAATTATTATTTTTATAATTTTTCATTACTGATTATGTAACAATAACAACAAATAATAAATAAAATTAACATCTAGACTAACGAATTGTTGTTGGAAATGGCCTCCTTCGGCTTCAATATAACCGTCTAGCCGCCACATCATTGAATTTCGCACTCTTCTGAAAATACCATAAATAATAATCAAGGGTTGCCTTGGAAAATGATTGCAGAATAGAAGAACTTTTGTACGTCTCCATGCACGACTTTATTAAACAGGAAGCTTTAAAAAATCGACGTTTATCATTGGGAGGCCTGCAACGGTACGAACAGCTCAAATTGAAGGATCTTTTTTAAATGAGATTGAAGTAAATCTTCATATCAGTACTTGAAAAATAGTTGAAGAACTGAATATTACCCATGTCACAGTGTGGCAGATTTTAAGAGCCCAGCAGCTGAATCCCTATCACATGCAACGTGTGCAAGCTCTATTGTCCAGAGATTTGCCTGTAAGACCAGCTTTTTCTAATTGGTTACGCGGTAAAATAAGAAGAAATCCAGGTTTTCTAAGTCGAATATTGTTTACAGATGAAGCTTGTTTTTCTCGCAATTCAATTATTAATTTCCACAACAATCAAATTTGGGCCGAAAACAATCCACACGCCTTGATAGAAAATAATTTTCAAGAACAGTTTTCTTTTAATATTTGGGTTGGAATTGTCGGTGACCATCTCATTGGGCCTCACTTCCTCCCACCTAGACTTAATGGAGAAGAATACCGAAGGTTGTTAGAATTTGTTTTATCTGGACTTCAGAAGAAATTCCAGTCATGGAAAGATTCCGTACGTGGTACATGCACGATGGTGCTCCACCACACTTCAGTGTAGTGGCACGGCAATTTTTGAATGAAAATTACCATAATCGCTGGATTGGGAGAACAGGCCCACACTCATGGCCACCTCGCTCGCCCGAAACGAATCCCTTAGATTATTTTCGCTGGGAACACCTCAAAGCGTTGGTATACAAAACTGCTATTCAAAGTGAAGAGGATTCACGGAATAAAATCATTAATTCATGTGACATAATAAAAAATACGCCAGGTATTTTCAGAAGAGTGCGAAATTCAATGATGCGGCGGCTAGACGGTCGTATTGAAGCCGAAGGGGGCCATTTCCAATACTTAATTTAGTGCAATTCGTTAGTCTAGATGTCAATATTATTTGATGTTTGTTGTTATTGTTACATAATTAGTCATGAAAAATTGAAAAAATGATAATTCCCAAAAGAAACATTGATTTCCCCATGTTCAATCTCAACACTCCGTATCTCCGAAACAACTTACTTACCGTACTTATGTCACATCCTGTATATTCTATATTTATTCCAGTTGAAATGGAACAATCTGAATACATTTTTTGATACTAAGTCTATGAAAAATCACGAAACACCTCAATTTCAGCTTTAAGGGCGATATACTTCTACCTGAACCTGCTGTCAAAATGTCAAACACATAACAGATTATTCGTGAACTACAAAAAAGAAAAATGTCCTATTCAGCCTGTTGGTATCCACAGTTTTGGGACTTTAGGATTGAAAACTGCAGTATTTTCAAATTTACTTAGTCCTAAAAATCCTAGAGACCATTTATAAAATCACAAAGAATTCATTACCAAGTTACTTTGATTGTTTCATTACTTATAATAATCAAATTCATCGTTATGGTACAAGTATTAATAATGAATTTAATGTAGCTAGAAACAAAACTAAAAACGATATAAAATCAGTATTTTTCAGAGGATTGAATTTAAACGTCTAAGTTTTGAATTTATGCTTACTTTTATACACTCATTTCTAAGGATATTTTTCAACAGATTGATATAAACATGGTTTTTATTAATTTGAAGACTTTGTTACTTGAATTTTGTTTACCTTTGACAATGTGGGTACGCTGAATTGAAAACCGGTGAGTAAACTAAATCGATTTGAACATTTAGCAGGTTACATCTGCAATGCTTATGTTAATGAATTTCCAAGGATTCCAAATAATTGAGTTTCCACCTGAACTGTCTACAAAATACTTCAACAAGAAAAAAAACAGAGACAATTTCGAGATTTTTCAGAAAAAACAATGTGGAAGTTCAAATCTTTCTCTTGAAGATGATCACTTGGTGATCGAAACACGTGTCGAGGTTTTAAAATAATTGTTTGGTGTTGGTAAAAAACTTCAGTGAGATTCATTACTACACCAAAGGTTTTGAACAGTGCTTCACATGTTCTTATGTTCTTTGAATATTCCTATGCCTGTTTCAGATGTTTTTCCGGTTTGACCTACATAGACTATTTAAAAAATCTAAGAATCTGTTTTCATGTTACGTTTGAATTGAAGGTCGATTTGACAAACAACCGGAACGTGGACAGAATACGGTTGTTGATAGTTTGTTTCTGAAGACATAAAAATATTGTATCTCAGTTTGAGTTGAATTATTTGCCTCATAATTCCCCAACAAACACGAAAGAGCATGATCTGTATTATAAGCGAACATGAAGTTTTCAGAATTTACCGAGGGGACTGCTTCGCATTGGGTATTCGAGAGATTTGTGTAGATGAGGGTTGTTTTTCCATGAAGTAACTGCAATTGCTGATCGTTTTTCCACCCAATTTTCACACTTCTATTGTTTATTTCACTGACACTAGATACTGGCAGTGATTGTCAATACAAGGCAACATGATAAGTTTGAAATATATCATCAACGCCACCTACCAACATTATTAATCTGTTTGTCACAAGTTTCTCCATTAACTTTCCAATAATCGGGGTTATATATATATATATATATATATATATATATATATATATATATATATATATATATATAATATATATAATATATATATTATATATATATATATATATATATATATATATATATATATATATATATATATATATATATATATTCAATACAATACAATATATAATTCAATACAATTTTTATAATAGTTTTTATATGATTTAAAGACCTGGATGACCTTGTGAGAGTTACTTGCATCACTCACTATTTTCAAACATGATAAGTTGTCCCTCATCCCTCTAAGATTATCATTCAAAAAGTTGACAATAGGTATCTTCACATTCTCTACTTCAATTAGAGGCAAGTGTTCATCAAGTTTCGTAGCCAATATTTTAACAAAATTTTCACTTAGCATGTTGATATTGTTAGCATTGTGATGTGTAGGGATATCCCAGTCGCTATGTGATCAGATAGGCATGTTATGTTATCCATGCAGGTTTTGGTATTAGTTCTTAGATCACATCTAGTAGATTCGTCTATGTTGGGACTGAGGCCATATGAACTTATAAGTTCGACCGAATCTGCTACTCCCCCTCCATTTCCCATTAAATTTAAGTTAAAATCACCCACCATTATAATGTTTTCATATTTACCTGTCAAATGCTCAAGAAATCCCTCTAGTATTCCAAAAACACTTTATTGTAAGATTTTCACTAAATTGTTTTACAAAAACGCAACACGTGTTTCGCCATACAATGGCTTCATCTGGCGTCTCTTTCAACTAATTCTACACATTCATTACTAAATATATATATAGTTTATGGAGTACCTGAAATCAAAGTACCTGTAAACGAAGTACCTGAATTTTAAGTAGCTGATATTTTACCTGAGTTTCTAACGAATTAAATTACCTGCACTTATGTTCCATTTTCACATTTGAAAAAATATATTCAGTAACGGAGAGTTATTGAGTTCTAATTGATCATTCAGTAAATTACCCGAATTCCTGAATCTATTGATTTCTAAACATTCTAGAAGATTAAGTTTCAAACTCTTCTCTTCTAAATGTAACACCTCGTACTCATGATTGAACTCATGTCCTTCTGCTAAAAGATGGTTTGCAAATGTGGAATTGGTCTTTCTATTTACAAAACTACTCCTATGTTCTTTAATTCGTTGGAAAAATGTTCTTCCTGTTTGGCCAATATACAGTTTTGGACAAGAGCTACAAGTCAGCTTATATACTCCTGATCTATCCGACACCAAAGTTTTGTCCTTATTGTTTTTAATAAATTTACTTAGGTTATTATTCGTTCTATAAGCTACGTTTACGCCTTCTTTCTTCAAAAAACGGGCAATATTCCTGTTTGGTTCCCCCACATATGTCAATGTCTTATAACTAACGTTGACGCATCTTGAATATGGGTAGACCAGATCCATGGCTTGCTTTTGTCGTTTTTTGGAAAGAATGGAGCTCACAATATCTACCTTATAACCGTTATTAATCGCGATTTGTTTGATCAAATTCAGCTCTTTCTGGAAATCCCTATCAGACAGTGGAATATTCAATAATCTGTGAAGCATACTATTGAATGCAGCAACTTTATGCTGGTACGGGTGTGTGGAGGAATTATGTGTGATAATGTCCGTGTACGATGGTTTGTGGAAAATTGCAAACTCATGTTTATTGTTATTTTTCGTAATGGTTAAGTCCAGGTAATTTATAGAATTATTTACCTCCCTCTCAGTGGTGAATTTTATTGACGGGTGGATGGAATTGGCATATTCAATGAACTTGCCTAATTGCCTATCTCTACCAGTAAAACATACTAAGATATCATCTACGTATCTGTACCAGTACAAAAAATTGTTGGCTAACTGATTATTATGGATTTCATACTCTATGTTATCCATGAAAATTTCCGCCAGTAAGGGACTCAAAGGATTTCCCATTATTAGTCCTTCATTGCATGAAAAGAATTCTCCGTCAAAAATTCTCCTCTAGGTTGGTGAGAAAATTACCAAGGTCGCCATATTTACAGGAACGATATAAAGTTACAATAGCTACTTTCAGTTCTTTTATTTCAATTCTGCAAAATTCACTTTGGAATTTGACACAAAAATCACTCAGATCAATAGGTTGGAACTGTGTGTTATGTTTAACAAAGAGTGAGACCCCTCCATGCTCACCAGAATCTCTGCAGTAAGTTTATCATTTGCAAACATTTTCCGTTTAGCCAGTGTTCACTAGAGCAAATAACAGAATACTCGTGCTTATTTAAAAATAATAAGATCTCGATGATTTTATTCGTGATACTTGTAGAATGCTCATCTCACATTTTTTGTTTCCATTTCTTACGGATTGAGACCGAATCAGATGACTTAGAGTTTCGAGTACGATGACTGATACTTCATCAGGACCAGATGCCTTGCTGATATTGAGCTATGTCAAAATTCACCTGACTAGACGTTGTCGAAAAGGAATTTCCGGCATTGCGGTATTTGAACTTTCGTTATGAAATTGAATCAGATATCATTCACATGACTGCTACACAATATAGTATATGAAAGAAGTAACATTCCACTTACATGGAACACATTGTCCTCAATAGTGGACATCGATGTTTCGGAATGAGACACTTGCATTGTTACCTCTTCAGCACCAGTCATCTGGATGACATTACGATATGCAGCATCCAATTTGCTGATGAAATTACGACTTCATGTCATGAATGAGTTGAATCTACTCATTTTATTGATGACAGTACGTAATGACATGAATTCGCCTATTTGATTTAATTCATAATCATGTTATTTGGGAATTGATATCCTTCTTCCTTCCTTTGGAATATTCTCACATATTTTTTATATGAAGAAAGACAGGTAAAAAGCCAAAATATTTCTTTTCCAAACATTTACTTAAATAATTTCCATATGTTGAATATCTATGTGAATAAATTATGTAAGTACTTCCCAAAAATATGCTAAATTTTTCACAGTCAGTATCCCTACTGAAAAATATACATTTTAATGATTTTCGTTCAAAATTATTCATTTCTCTAGTATTTCAGGTCGGTTTTATACGTCTCGTCTCCTAAAAAGTTCATCGAAGTCGGACTTTCCGAAATCCTCGTAAATTTGAACGTGTTGAAGAAAAATCACCCCAGATTAATAAACTCATATTCCGACATCCGCTGAATCATGACAAATAGTGTTCCCCTGGTCAACGTTTCCAGAAATAATCTAAACGTCCCTGATAAATGGTCGCGATGGCCACACTCATACCTGTAATGGCAGCCCTATTTTTCCTGCTACTCAGATTTCGAATACTGATGTAAGCTTTCAAACCCTCTTACCGGAAATTTTATATAAATGTGGTTATGTGAATTCGGTGAATCTGATGAATATTCGAGCGTGATGGAAAGATTAGGATGGGAAGATCCAATTTTTCAGGAGTACACCGTTCCTAAGAAATATCTCTGAAATATCACGATTTTTTGACTGAGTTGCATCAACTTCAGAACATGAACTATCTTCTGAATAACGTGCTGACCTTGTACTTGCAAGCAAAAGAACACCGTGGATTCTGTATGACATGTTCCAGCGGGACGCCCTGTAGAACGTGTTAGGAATCACACGTTAAAAGGTAGGACCTCGTAAGGTAAGACCCTTCTGAGGGTTGTCGTTCGTAGGGGTGCGACAGCTGGTTAACGGAAAAAACAGATTTTAAACAGATTTTTTAAACAGATATTGCTTTAAATGAGAAATGGTACATCATTTGTAGCGTTAACTGCGAAATAATTAATTTCAGAGGAAAATAAATGAAATACAATAAAAACAGGAAGTAATCTTTAAATTGGACCCAACAATTATTGGCTTGTCAAGAGATTCGGCCATTTTATAATAAAACATGTGCGTTTCGGGAACCCGACAGAAGTGATAACTTGAACTAACAACTCAATATTGAAATTGTTCAACTTGTGATAAACTCAGGTTATCACTTAAATTTTATGTATGTTATATCTCACTTTGGAAATATAAGTTTTTGAAAATTATTCAATTTGAAAAAGGGAAACAGTTTCCCTTTTTCAAATTCAGTTACAACTGACAACTGAAATACAACTGATTCGTTTCGCCATGCAGGACGTATTTATGTAAGAATAATTGTTTTCATAAGCTGAAAATAGAACAAAGAGATTTTAGAGTCTTTGTGTCGTCGTTTTAAGAACCGCGTATCACCAGATGTTGATTCAGCAAAGTCAGCACTGACATTGATCTTGTTAACTCCATGTCATCTTGGGTATGAATAGAGAAGGTCAATAAACAACATATAATATGTATATTTGATATGATAATGTGAGAAAAGGTTATTTATTTTGTGTATGTACATATATTTATAGCTACCATAAGCCCATTGTTACAGTCGCATACCTGTGCTATGTGAGGATACTTTCTTGAGAAATTTTGATTTTGAAAGAAATCTTCAACATGAGAATGGCAACTTTTTGACATTGAATAATGTGAAATAATTTTTTTTTAATTTTTCAATGTCGTTTATCATGGTGATTTATATTGTTTCAATATTACAGGATGTATTCAGGTTTTTATTTGTTAGTAAAAATGAATGAATTTTGATGAGATTGTTTTGTTGATATTGTTTCCTTCAATTTTAATTTCAGCCATCTCCAGAAATTGCCTTTTATTTGAATCTGGTTTGAAATGGAGAATTTTGGTGTTGGTATAATCGACTGAATGATAATTATCTGGAACGTGTTGTGTTAGAGCACAAGAGTTTCGTTTTAAATTTCTACAATTACTTTTATGAAGAGCTATGCAGGTTTTTAAATTATTTTTTGTTTGTCCTATATATGTCTTATCACAATTGTTGCAGGGAATTTTGTAAACTACATGTGACTTTTCGAATGACGGATCTTCATCTTTATATTTTAAATGTTGTTTAATTGAGGGTTTAACTTTCTTTTGTGAAATCTTTATATTCTGTTCTTGTTTAAATACATTTTGCTGGATAATTCAGGAATATAAGAAAGAGAAAAGTTCAAATTTCAAATACTCTTTCTCTAATACTCTTCATCTTATTATAAAATAATCAAGTCAGCGTGTCGCTCGTTCACAAATAGATATCAACAATCTGCCATCACCCGGAATATGACCCTTTCCAGACGGTCGAACATTTGTACGTCCATTTTGACGTAACTGCAGAACAAATTCGCTACTGAAATTCATGTAACGTGATTCAGTTAAAAAGGAAAACAATACTAGTGAGGAACTGATCGTGAAAACACCATATGGATTGTGTTTGACTGTTCCCGTTTCGGTTGATAAAACACCAGTTTAATTATAAATCATTATTGAGGTCGCCCGTCATATATCTCCTGCGTGTTTTTAATTTTTTTTGACATTCCTCGACAGGGGGATTATCCTGGGATAATCCCAGCGTATATTCCTGGATATTGTTTCCATTAATGAGCCAGATTGTCAAAAACAACTGTAAATTCCATAATCTTCCTCTCTTTACTTTGTTTCTCCTTTAAATTTCATGAATTGAGAACAAGAGGGA
Organism: Leptinotarsa decemlineata; assembly: GCF_025532065.1. Lineage (NCBI taxonomy): Eukaryota > Metazoa > Arthropoda > Insecta > Coleoptera > Chrysomelidae > Leptinotarsa > Leptinotarsa decemlineata. The sequence continues at coordinate 1,736,293 of NW_027412704.1, read as the reverse complement.
TCTGTCTTATAAGTGTTGTTAAACCAAATCAATAAGTTACTACATATGCAGAACATGTTCAGGTATAAATTGAAGGGGTTATATTTTTTGGGGTAAACCAAATAAATTACTGGCTAAGTGTCTTTTTGGTATGACAAAACGTCAGGTTAATTTTAATATTGTAACTTTTTTAGTGCTTGTGAAAAAAATTGTTATACAAATTTTATGTACCCCCTTTAATGGGCTGTATCTCAACAAGGGATGTTCCAATGAAATTTCTTTATATGAAAGATCCTATTTTTTTTCGATGAGGAATCACCTCCTCAAATGTTTCACACTTATTTAGTTACACCCTGTATTATTGAAAATTCAAGGATTTATTTGACAAACTGCGCCGTTTACTTGGGAATCTATACTCTATACTAATATTATGAATGTGAGGATGGATATATGTGTGTATGTATGTTTGTGGCTCTTTTACGCCTAAACGACGGAACGGATATAGATGAAACTTTACATAAATACAGCTCATACATCAGAATAACGTATAGGCTACAATTTACAAGGGTTTTGTGTAATTTTGGTCATAATACAACGACAGATATCAAGTGAGTCGGAAAATACTGAGACATAAATACAATTGACTTGAATACTTTTTTTACAATGCACATTTTGTAATATCTGACAAATTCTTATGAAAATTGATACAATTGTCGTTTTAAGCAATTGATATAGATAAACTTTGTCTTTTACACTGAGTAATTTGGACGAATTGTTAAAAAGTTAACACGATAAGATTAACTTGACGCAACGCAGTAAGCCATTACAGGTCACGTCTACTGTAAGACGGCGGGGACGATGCACAGAGGTAGAGGGGCGGTCTAAGCAATGAAGCGCCATCGCCGAGAAGGCGACCCGAACGCGGGCAGACGCGTGAGGGCAGACGTCGTTGACGGTTGTGTTAGTTTTGGAATTTCTTTATAGGTAACATAATTAAATCCTCGAAGCTATCTATTACGTATTGCAGTTGGCATATTTTTTTAGTTACTATATTTTTAAAGCACAGCCGAAGCTGCTGAACTTAGAATCTTGAAATATGCAGGTAGGTTCTTTGTATAGTGTAAATAAGCATCAAGAAAGGAAATCAGGGATTTCCACCCCCAAAATAGGAGCATAGGGGTTGAACGATTATATGGAATTTCGTCAGCAACAGCTAGTTGTTTAATAAACCGAAATCGATCGTAACAAATAGAAATTCTAATGGAAATTAGACAAATAAATAGGTCATCAATCGGGAAATTCATTATACTCACGAATGAATCTAGTTCAAGCAACAAATTGGTTGTTCTTCACATTCAGATCGTTCCAGTAATTCGCATGAAAATCAAGGGGAAGTCTAGACAGTTAATATCATCAACAAAGACCTTTTTCCGGATATAGATAGACCCGGTCCGGCAGTGCTTTACAAAACGATCACAAAGACATACATACGTTACATAACTCAAGATAACTGACTTAGCCCTGAACGAAATCCAATCCTTAGTTTATAATGAGTTTACTTGAATTAAATGTAATTCTAATCCGCATAGGTGCATAGGAAATTCCAGAAAGGGTTGAATGTAGTAAATTAACTCGTACAAAGTTGAGTTTGGTAATGGTGGATCAGGCAAAACTTCGACGTTCAATTCGTTTAATTTTCGTACGGTGATTTGGGAAATGTGCGGACGGATGTTGTCGTGGAGCAGGATCGGTCCTCTTCTGTTGGCTATTGTTTTTCTCTCAAGAAAAGTGGTTTTTGGCAATTTGCTATCAATCTAGACGTTGCTCGGTAGGAGCCAAGAGCTTTCAATGCTTCACGATGGTTTGGCCCAGTTGTTGGAAGTTACAATGAATAACTGTCTTGAACGTCTTCTGTTGTTGTAGAGGATCCACTTTTCATCCCACGTGAGAATCCGATCCTAAAAAGGATACTGACCTCAGTTGTCGGTGACACCAAAAGATATAAATGATGATAATAATTATTATAATGGTGAAATTCTTTCATCACTGAAAATCTAATGCGGGGTTTCCCAGGGCTCTATTTTGGGGTCACTATTGTCCATCATATATATTTTACAACTCCCACTGATGAATTTCTAGGCAATTTTTCACAATTTCCAGTATCTACTATACAGTGTGTCAATTTGAAAACTTCCCACCCTCAATATCTCCCTTCCAGTACATAATATGAAAAAATGGTCAGACAGGTCAACTTTATTTGCAAGGGGGACACTCTGAATGAATATTTTCAACCCTCGGGGTTCAACCCCCTAGGAGGGGTGGATGTTACCCTCAGAATTTCAAATGGAAAGGGGGGTCAAGTGGCACATCATTTTGAAGGGCATTCAATTCGCTTGCCGACGGTGCCCTCATTTATTATTTTCCGATCAGCAGTATCCGAAAATGTAGTTCTAAACTAATAGAAGTAATTAGAATTGGCCTATACTAAAATGCCTGGTTATCAAGTTAGTATGCAAAGAAATACAATTTATTGACTCTCTTATAAGTAAAACTTGTGATGACGGGTCAGCTTTTCAACTTTCCATCAGGGGTAAAATTAGACAAGCCTCAAAAAATTTACATTAATTAGTTATCTGATTTCGGTGACTTTCATTTGGGTTTATTATCGGATTTAAAACTCTTATCCCTTTTTTGTTACTTCTGCTATAAAAAGTATCGTTTTTTGAGCAAAAAAGGTGTTCATCGCATTCAAGCCATTTGGTAGTACTATCATTTCAGTTTCATTTGTTGAGCTGATCAGCGATACCTTAGAAAGTGTATAAATTGTAAGAATGGTTTACACTATCCAAGACCGAATTGAAATAATTTTTATTTATGGAGAGGTGGGCAAGTGCGCACGAAGGGCGGCATCTCTTTTTAATGAAAGAAATCCAAATCTTAATATAAGTCACCGGTATGTGCTTGATTTGGTGACAAAGTTTTCCGAAACTGGTTCGGTGAAGAATAAAAAAAGGAATAACCCCAGAGTACTGAATGAGGATGCTCAAATTGAGGTGTTGGGAACATTTGCTGCAGAGCCGACTAGCTCCTTACGATCAGTAGCAGAACAGACGGGAATGTCACACGAGACTGTAAGGAAAGCACTGAAAATGCACAAATTTCATCCATATAAAATGCAGATTCTCCACGAGCTCCATGAGGATGATTATGACAGAAGAATAGAATTCTGTGAAATCATGACTGTTCGAATCAATGCTTTACCTAATCTTCTGTTCAATATCTGTTTCAGTGATGAATGTTCATTTTTCCTGAATGGCAATGTTAATAGGCAAAATTGTCGCTATTGGAGTGACGAAAACCCTCACAATTTTCGAGAAGGACATACACAACACCCACAAAAAGTTAATGTTTGGGCTGGTATTCTTGGAAATGCCATTATCGGACCTTTATTTTTTGAAGAAAACTTGAATGGTGATCTGTACCTAGATATGCTTCAAGCACCTATCGATCCACTTATAACTCACGAGCTCGAAACTCAAATTGATGCACACGGTAATTTACTGTTGCAGGAAGATTTGTTACATTTCCAACAGGACGGTGCGCCACCTCATTATTTTCGCCCCGTCCGACAATGGTTGAACGAGCGATTCCGGGAGAGATGGATTGGCAGAAGGGGATCAATTGAGTGGCCACCGAGATCACCGGATTTGACTCCATTAGATTTTTTTCTTTAGGGATATCTCAAATCTGTCGTTTATAAAACACAGCCCACTGATATGGATGACCTCAAAGGACGAATTACAGCAGCATGCCGGTCAATTAGTGGTGAAGTTTTCCAAAATGTTCGAGAGGAGTTCGAAAACAGACTGTATTACTGTTTAGAGCAGAATGGACAACATTCTGAAAATATTATCAGATAAAGCGTAACAAGATGGTTGAAATTTGTTTTTTGCAATTTAGTATTTTTTGTTTGCACTCGATGCGTATTTCGTTAACTAAGTAGTTCTACATTCCTCTCACATCCACGAATTCGAATATTACTCAAGGGTTGGAACGATGCTACCTAGTACGATGCTCACCTTTTCCAATAGTCCATTACAATCATTTGTTTTGAATACCAACCTGAATACCAAACATCTAGTGCGGGCGAGTTTTAATCATTTATTCTTATTCACTTCTAATCACCGTTCGTTTGGAACGTTATTGTTCAAAAACTGCTCATCAAAAACTAATGAAAAAGGTATCATTGGCAAGAGAATTGAATGCCCTTCAAAATGATGTGCCACTTGACCCCCCTTTCCATTTGAAATTCTGAGGGTAACATCCACCCCTCCTAGGGGGTTGAACCCCGAGGGTTGAAAATATTCATTCAGAGTGTCCCCCTTGCAAATAAAGTTGACCTGTCTGACCATTTTTTCATATTATGTACTGGAAGGGAGATATTGAGGGTGGGAAGTTTTCAAATTGACACACTGTAGTTTTTAATGAAGTTTTGAAATCTCTTGCCTCATATCGAACCCATATAAATCAAAGATGCTGTTGTTTGTTAAGACTGCTGTTAGGAATAGGATTTTACCTAGGCTGAGTATAAGGAATTCGTTACTCTAGTATGGATCTGCTTCTTCAGAAATTGATAAATTCCTTCAAAATCTTCGAACTGATTGGTTTACTATTAATCATAGAAGAAACAGAATAGATGAGAAATTGATGGATGTAGCCGTTAGTACGTGGTAGGAAATCATAATGAAGAAGAAAAGAATTGGTTACAAATAAAGGTTGTAAAAACATAGAGAGTTTTGATTCTCTTTTCTTCAGAATAGATGATATTTCTACGAATCCATTTTGCTGAATAAGTTATGGCCGAAGTGAGTCAGTAGAAAGAATGATGAAAATTGTAAATGCAAGCTTTCGGGAAAGACATAATTGCTGTTCTGTTCTATTATTGCCCTAACTTTTTCCCGTTTCAATTTAAACGAACAGCAGTTTCAGCAAAGTCCGGTATTTGCAGAAAAAAAACAAATTTTAACAAATAAGGCCACAAATGGAGGTAGAGGTTTTGAAAATTATTAAGGAAAATCTCTCCTGCAAATGTTCAAAGCAAAATTACAATAATCGCTGGTTGAGAAGGAGTACAAATATGCCCACTTGGGTTCCGGATCTCAATAGGTTAGATTACTCACTTTACTTACTTTCCTTAAAGCACACCAATTCAAACCAAACATTTTCCAACGAGTAAAATGGTTCATTGCAAATCCCGCACGTCACTGGTGAGAATATAGATTGTTTTTTAGAACAAAAATGCTGGAGATATACCGAAACGCTTGGCATTATTTTGATCACCTTCAAACCGTGAATAAAAAGAGAACCGTAAAGCAAATGCTGTTATTGAAGTGTTTAAGGACAGTGCACAAACACTACAGAAAAATCCTTAAGGCGCTTTAAGTGGATTTCAATCTTACGTACCTCAATGAATGTGCATACTACTATTAAGGAAAGTTTGCTCCCTTTTTCTCACAGATAAAATACCCATCTTGATTAGTTCTAAATATATATTCTTTGTTCTTTCTCTCTTCAATTTCAAAATTAAAAACAGTCCATGTACACGGCACATTATAAACATTGGGAACTACCACATAAATATTTATGAGAAGCTAGTTATTTTGTTAGAATTTTCTACTCTACAAGTAGAAAGTCTACTTGAAGTATAAATTTTATTTAATTGTGGGAAATAGATAGTTCATAAACGATGAATAGATTTTCAACCATTTAATTGTAGGGTCATACCAAAATGCATCAATCAAACGAGTGCACCTGGCAATAATTTGATGGTTTTTCATTATTTCTCAACTGACTAACCTTTGAACCGCACATGAAAATGAGCCTGCAAGTTTTTGCTGCTATTAAAATGTACGTACCACAATGAATGTATTTACTACTCTTAAGAAAAAATTGCTCAGGTTTTCTTCTCAATGAAATACCCTCTTCAATTAGTTCTACTTGTAGAAAGTTCCAAAATATATATTCTTTGTTCTTTTCCTCTTCAATTTCTAAAAGAAAACAGTTTTATTTACACGACACATTATGAACATTGGAAACTACAACATAAATATTTATGAGAAGCAAATTATTTTGTTAGAATTTCCTACAAGTGAAAGGACTAGTTGAAGTATGAACTTTATTGAGTTATAGGAAATATAGAGTTTACTAACGATAAATATAAATCTGGGACATATATTCTCATGAAGTTTAAAATGGTAACAGAAGTAATCCCTCCAATAACATATTAGCATTGAAAAATACCATGCGAAGATAGGTACGTACCGTGAAACATATCGATTGAATGGAGTTATCATAACTCGACAAGAACTTCAAACTGCTTTGAAAGAAGCAAAATTCTTGTAAAGCAAAATCAGCACAAAAAGACCGAGACACACCATATTCACGCATCAAACCCGAAATAAAAGTAATCCATGTGAAGGATGTAATCCCCAAAAGGATGACATATTCGCCGGGATTTAGTTTCATGTTTCCGACGTCTGCAGCTTCTATCGAATTCAAATTAGGTTAGGTTTGGCATTGGTTTTATGACTTCGGCAGTTGTTTAAGAATCGAGTATCGTGAATTTTTCAGGGGAGGTCCATAGAGGAGGAGAAACTTGTATTTGATGCAGGACAAGGGTATGGAGTCGTCAGAAATAAATTGGGACTATGGTTATTAATAAAAATAACGATAATAATAATTTTACTCCAGTCAGATCACAATTCAAATGATATTGGAACAGTAAAAAAAAAGGGAACACAGCATATGTGTATATATAAAATCTTGAATAATAGTAAAAATTGTGAATTAATATTCTGATAATTATCACGGGTCGTATACCTGAGAGTATAAAATACATATTTAAAATAGATTTAAAATGCATTCAGGCACCATAGTCAGGCACATAGTAATATAGTAATATTCTATAATTCCTCTCACTCGCAATATTCTCAGGCAGCTTATTTATTAGACGAAAGCGTTGAATATTGATCTTTTCCGCAAAGTTTCGGCAAATTCTCGATTACCATCTTCTGGTGATATTGAATTTATTGCAACAATCAACATAAAATAAATTAAAATCCTGTGGTTACCAAAATTCGATAAAATACACTGAAAACTCATTGGAATATACCCAAAACTTATTCCATGTTGATAATAAGAAAGTAAGCAAAAACCATAGCAATGTTCTTTTTAGATGGTATCCTTTAAAAAACTGTGAATAATTTCATTTGCAAGGTAAGTTTAAAACGCCTCATCAACTTGTTTTGTATGGTACAACAATAGTTGTCAGTATTTTAATTTGAATTTAAAGTCCGTTAACTTCAAGTCTGACAAATGGTTGGAATAACGGAAATGCATAAAATAACAGTTTTACAAATGATTGGTTACGGAGATAAAACCCGAACACAACAGGAAGTAAGTCACCTATTTCATAAGCCAAATAGAGAAGCAGTTTCGTCATGTGGTCATGTGGGGCAGAAAAAAAAATGTTGGCCCTACATCGATAGTAAACATATTGAAAGAAAATAAAATGTATCCCTATAAAATGATACCTACTCAGGAGCTCAAAGAAGACGATTTTGATAGAAGAACTTATTTTCGTGAGCAAATCATGGACATGTTGGATAACAATATCATCCAATTGGAAGACGTTATGTTTTTGATGAGCATGCTAATCGGCAAAATTGCCGCTAATGATCAACGGAAAATCCTCACTGGATGAGAGAAGAACACACGCAATACCCTGAAAAGGTTAATGTTTGGACAGGGATTGTAGGAAACCATATCATTGGTCCCTTTTTCATTGAGAGCAACTTGAATGGCGATAATTATTTGGCACTACTTCAAAATTATGTCAGTCCAAGTTTAACAAATTTATATCGTGATCCAGGACACCCCGGATCAAGATATGGTTTCAGCAGGATAGAGCACCACCACATTACCAAGTTATGTCCGGCAATACCTCGATACAACATTTCCCAATCGGTGGATAGGGAGGCGAGTATCGATTGAATGGCCAGCGCGATCACCTGATCTTTCATCATTAGAGGAAAGTCACCTAATATGGGAGTAGTGCTTAATATGGGGCAGTTCAATTTTAGGCAAGTACTTGTTCCGACACCTATTGTGAACATTAAAAACTAACCACCGAATTTGGCGTAGTTTATTTAAATGGTTTTGGTTTTTTAAGAAAACGTCACAGTTTTTTCACAAACATTCCCCTTTCAAAAATCTAATTTGCTCGTAATATGAGGTACCTATCAATTCCTGATTTGGGGTACCCCATATTAGGGGACTGTGTACTTTTCCGTATAAAACTAAAGTATTTTCTTTCAGATGCCTAAAAAACGAAAACGAAAAAAATGCTTAGAAATGGAAAAAATTTTTTGGATTTACGTGTGCAGATTGGCATACAGCTTATGCAAGGCTAATAATATAAAAAACCAATTGATGCAATTAAATCAGCCGAGCACGGATCTTTGTTGACCACATTTATGTGTTTCAGTGCAACAGGCCAATATATACCGCCCCTTTTAATTTTTTCACGTAAGAATATGAAAATAGAGCTTATAATATCAGCTCACAATATGCGTGTCACATATCTGGCTGGATCCAACAAGATATATTTCTACAATGGCTTCGCCATTTTAATAATATAACTAAGCCCAGCGTTGACGATCCAGTGGTGTTAATCCTGGATGGTCATTACTCTCATACGAAAAATTTGGAAGTCATAACTGTGACGCGAGAAACCATGTTAACATAATATGCCTTCCACCCCATTGGACTCATCGGATGTAACATTTGAACGTAGCTTTTATGTCACCATTGAAAACCTTCTACGCGCAAGAGATTACAAACTGACTTAGGCTTAACCCAGGACGTGTTGTATCAGGTTATCAGATGGAATTACAGAAGAAAGAGTAGAAACAGAAACTATGGATGAAGAAAGAGTAGAGGAAGACACAGTAGAGGACGAACAATCAGATAACAACGAGCCAAATGAAAAAATCCCTGAAAGACAAGTTACCCCTTCAAGACAGCAAACGGCTGAGAGACAGGTTACCCCTGAGAAACAGATTACCCCTGCCATTTTGATGCCTGTTCCAACTGCTTCAGAACTTATTATTAAAAAAAGGGTACAAAATGTGGAAAAGCTGCCGTTATTACTAGCACTCCATACAAAGAGAAATTAGAGGCCAACATAGAAAAAAGGAATTCACCTTCAAATTCGGGCGTCAAGAGAAAGATTAAGGATTCGAAACAAAGTCAGCAGAAAAAATTAAATATACCCAAAAGAAAAAGAAACAGTCAGTTGCTGTAGAAAAAGCAAACAAAAGCAAGTTGATATCCTGGAGTTCTTCTTCAGATCCGGCCCCTGTACCCGAGTATCAAGATTCAGATGACCAACAGGTAGAAAACTTTGAAGAAGATGCTATTTGTATTTTTTGCGAAAATCCGTACTCCGAAGAAGTCAGAGGCGAAGAGTGGGTAATGTGTCAAAGCCGCTTCAAATAGGCTCATGTTGAATGTGCTAATTGTGGAAGAAATCCGTATATTTGTGACTTTTGCATTTCTAAATAATTTGTTGTATGTTCTCTCTAGATGAGAATTTTTTATGGTCATAAAGGACGAAACTTTTCATTAAATATACTTTTTGCATTTCCATAAATGAATATTTCTCAAAAAAAACAAAGTAATTTTACTCATTTTCAAATTTTACATATTAAATTAATGTAACCCATATTGCGAACATACTGTACCCCATATTAGGATATCATATGCCTCTAAATGGTTGAAACTACCTCCGCTTTGAAAAAACTACCCCATATTAGAAGACTTTCCTCTAGATAACTTTTTGAACTTGATTTCCCAGCTTTTTTTTTGATGTGGTAGTTTATTGATATAACAGTTGTACAAATTTCATTTTTAATCACTAATCAACTTATGAAATGATGTATGCAAACACTTATAAAAGTAATCAATTCCATTTCGATTATGGTATTTGCCATCTTTTGCTAATATCATTTGGCACAAACGGGTCATAAATCAACATTTTGACACATCTTTCATTCATCAGTATGTGCAAACATGTGCCAATAGAAATGTAAATAAAGCGAACGAAGCCAATCTCCGATAAATGATAGCCTTAATCTGTCGATTAACGTTGCGGTTTTTGCACAATGTTTATATGCCATATTAAATTCATCTCCCGGAAAATTGCCAGTATTATGGCTGTTTGTGAATCAACCATCGAGAAGCCGCTGTTTCAACAAAAAACAAAATAATTGAATACACACAGGGTGATTCAAAAGTACTTTGACAAACTTCAGGAGGTGATTCCTCACAATATTCTAATATGAATTGTCCAAATAAATAAATGCCCGGAAACGCTTTGTTTCCAAGATACAGGATGTTGAAGTTTTATTTTCATTTTCCTTTTTTTCAAATAACTTTTGAAATACTGAACTTAATTAAACGAAACTTGGTAATAGGAGGTTTTTGAGGTGTCGAATTCGAACCTGATGTTCTCATTGTTCTTACTCGTAGGGGGCGCCACCTACACGTCTTTTTCTTTTTTAAAGATTCATAACTTTTTTGGGCGTACTTTTAGCACATTTTTCAGTAAAAAAATCGATTCCTTTATCATATCTACGTAAATAAGCTACCCTTGTTACTAGTCGCTGTAAGCAACCGTTTTCTAAATATTTGGACTTGAAAACTTCAAGTCGATTATTTGATAATCGATGCATGTTGAAGTTATTACGAATATTTTGTTTTTGTGACGAATGTACATGTTTTGCAAACGGAAATGTTCATAGACAAAATTGCAGTTATTGAAGTGACACCAACCCACACGTTTTCCGGGAAACACATTCCCAATATCCAGAAAAAATTAACGTTTGGGCAGGAATATTGGGAAACCATATTGTAGGACCTCTATTTATTGATCAAAATTTAACAGGGGAACTGTATTTGAATATGCTGGAAACTACTGTTAACAGTCTCATCACTGAAATCATCAAAGCGAATCCTAATGAATTTGATATGGTTCTACTTTTCCCGGTCGTTGGATTGGCCGTCGAGGTCCTACAGAATGACCAGCCTGCTCGCCAAATTTGACACCTTGGTATTTTTTAAACGCTGTTTGAAGCAAAAGGTGTACGTCTGTATCAAATTTAAGCTTCCTGGTAACTTCAATATTACATTCTACTCATCAATCTTTATCTGTGATATTTACTTATTTGTTTCTGTCATTTTCATTTCAGAATTCAGAACCTGAAGTTGTTAAAAAGTTTTGAGGTGTCACCTGCCTCCCCCAAATTACGCCTATGAATATCAGCGATAGTCAGACGCAAATTATTCATCCCGTATCCATGGACAGAACTGTGGAGCCGGAGCCGGAGTTAAATTACACGTTTTAACGATAAATCCCGATGTAATAGGGCCCTTCAGGTTAATTTGTTAATGATAACTGCACCTGAGTTCAGAGGGGAAGCCCCACACTACCACGCGAAGTCGAATGAAAATATCTCGGTAGATTTGGATTTCACTCATGCGAATAGTTTTTTTTTCGCGGGAATTCGCCGTGTGTTCGTTCTCCTGGATGTGATTTCCTGGAATGAAAGAATTTTCCCGTCTCCCGTCTAATTTCACGGACGGATGAGAAGCGGGAATTGCAAATTGAAACTAATTGGTGACGCATATACGGTAAGAAGTTACAAAAAGGTAGCGGGTGGGGAAGGCATACCTATAAAAATCTCGTGGAAAAGGAGGTGTTGTTTTCTCTCATGAATTATGCAACAAGCTGCAGATTTTTGTTTAGTTGAAGCTGCAACGGGGATACATTTCGGTCTGATTATCTCTCGTGGAGGAGGCAGTGCTAAACAAACCTAAGCATAAATTAAAACGGGTATATTTTTAGAAAGGATGAATCTTTGGAAAATATTTTTTGCTTTTCTACTTCTCCATCTTCATACAAAAAATGTGGGAATCCTCCAAAGAAACGAATTTAATACAATTTTCCTAAAATCGTTGTATAAGAGAGACAATTGTATGTTCTGGTATTGTATGTTATGGTGTCATTTGTTTCATGTTTGCAGATAATCTTACTGTAATTTTTCATTTAGAAGGTCGATTTTGTACCACGTAGTCGTTAGCAGTTTATCTTCAATGTGTATACAATAGACAACACGTTCCTATTAGTTCCTATAAAGTTCGTGAGCTACCACACAGATGACGCTACTAGTATTGAATCCATACTATTTTTAGTTAACCCTAACCTTAAAAAGACACGTGTGCAAATTTCACAACTGTAGGACTATTAATTTGTGAGATAGACAATTTTGAGTGAATTGAGTGATAATCAGTACATATTCCATTTTGAATCGTGAACAGTTGCGCCATCTTTGTACTGAAGAAAGATACTTTGAAAGTTCATCAGGAATATTGATCCTCTTGCAGCATTTTACTCCCAAACTATATTATGAGAAGGTGTTTGTTATTGACAGTGACAGAGTTTGTAAAATCCCTCGTAGAGGTCTTGAAATTATTTCTCAATTTCTATTTATAGCTTTCTGAATGTTCAACAAAAACTCTTAATCAATAGTATCTTTGTTACATAGTTTTCTCGCGATCTGCTGATTCTTCCTTATTCCTACTATTTACTTTCTCATCCAATCCAAACCTGAAAACCAGCCGCGAAAGAAGTAGAAATTCATAAATCATTATCCAAACACTCAAGGGAAGTCAGTTTTAGGGCTATATATAGAAGAAACCGAAAAGTAGTCTTGTGATAATAAAGAAAAAAATTCCAATTCGAGGGAAACAAACTTATGTTGTCCAACAAATTTGTACAGTATCATTTTGAAGATTCGCTGAAAATGATGAGGGTTGGACAGCTGATTACAGTTCATTTATTTTTTCAATGGAAACACAAGCGATATCTGACAGGAAATGATGCTTTATTTCTCAGACATTACCAGATATCCTACGAATAAGAATTCAAATTGGAACATCCTTGGACTTCAAATGGATATCCACAGTTAACTTGGAATGGTTTTTATTGGTGGATATGCTTTATACATCCTTGAGATACCAAAAAATGTATGATGTCGTATGGTCATCCAAGATGGTGGTCCGCGGACAATCATAAGATATATTTTGGACATGAATTGGATATCCAGTTGACATACATCTGATGTCTGATGATCAATTCAACGATTAAAACCGTTTTTATCAACTGGCTTCATCTTTTCAACCAGAAATGAAGATTAAAACAAATCGATATAGTTAAAAAATATATATTACTTGACATAAAATTTTCAAGGCAACATTATATGTTGTAGATAATCAAATCAATAAGATATAACATTTCAACAAATAACTCAACAACACCTACTTCTTGGAGTGGCCCAAAGACTCCCCTCTTACCGAGGACAGATCCGAGTCAGCTGAAAACACCACTTTAGACTTACTCGTGCTCTTGCTAGTCATCAGAGGCGTGGAAGTTCTCTGCTTTTCCTTCTCTGTGCTAGAATTAGCTGCTTGAATGGCAGATATATCAGAAAACTCCCCTAACAAACTACCAGGACTGGCGTCGGTCTTCATGGTACTGGAAGAGACTTTGCTCATCATCTGCTTCCTCATGAACTCCTTCAGGCTGACCTCGCTGACGCTGCTGTCGTTAGAAAGGCCTCTCTTCTTCGAAGTCAAGTCTAGAGAACTCGAGCTGGAAGTCATAGCAAGGGCCTCTTGAGTTTTGTGCAGAGTGGGAATTGCCCACTCCATTCCGATACTCTTCAACATAGCTTCAATGTTCTCAATGTCGTCGCTGGAAGAACTACTGCTCTTCTTCATTGACTTCTTTGCGCAAGAAGAGTCGTCACAGTAGTTGATCGACTGAGTAGCTGTTGTATTTGTGGAAGAGGCTTTGCTGATGTCAACTGCTTCTGAGGAGGTAGACCGTTCTTGGTGTGTTGGGCTTTTGTTCCTCCTCTTTGGTGAAGGCTGCGTTTTCTTAGGCGACGTCCTAACCTCCTTCTTCTGAGCAGTGACCGCAATCTGGGGAACCTTCTCGACTTCTCTTTCGGAATCTGACCTGCTGTTGGGCAATTCGCTCCTTTCCGGAATCACGATGAGCTCAATGTCCTTCAGACCGATCACGTCTATCGATGTTTTAGAAGCGTTTGGACTAGGAACGTTGCTACCCATTTTTGTTGATAGCTGACTGTCGGCTTCCACAATGGTGGACAGCTCGTGCGGAGTGAGAGAAATATTTCCGTTAAATTTCCTGACGATTGTCAGCCCCTTGGATGGGGGAGGTCGCTTGTGGGCTGTTTGGGTAGTTGGTGGTTGGATCTCGAATTTCGGCAGTTTCGGTATGTCTAGAAGGAATGGGACGAAAGGTTGGTTATTTATTTCTGGAGGGGTTGAAGTGGGGGGAGGATCTGTAGAGGTTTTTGTCTTTGGTGGCTCTTGTAACTGTTTGAGTCTCATAAGTAGTTCCTCATTGGTGGTGTTTAAACTGGATGCGTGATTCTTATTACCTGTAACCGTAATGAAAAACAATTTGTCACAAGAGAGGCTTCGGACATGCAATTTAACAATATTAAGAGTAAGGCTCTGTATCAAGATGGACAGATGTAGAAGGGGTTGATATAAGCTCGTCTAAACAGACCAAATAACGTTCACCAAGATGATGAAGATTGAGAATAGATAAGTGTATAGTACCAGAGTAAGTGGTCTATTCGACCTTCGCAATACGCGAGGGTTCACAACTATTCCAACTCGTTCAAATGAATCCAGCTTCTTAACGAAGCTAATTGCACACGATAAAAATTCCGAAGTGTAAAGCAGCGCTCACCTACCGCTGTTGAATGTCATAAAAAAATTAAGATATTGAAATTAGAAACTCACCATAATCGCTAGTTTCTTTGCCAACACCTCCCCGATCGTTGACAGTTTTCTCACCAACGACTAACTGCCTCAACTTATTGGCCAAGCTCTGATCGATATCTACAAGCCTCCTATACAAATCCTCTTCATCGACACTATTCCCGGAATTCTTACTGCTCTCCTTGGAATCCGGCAAATTCATATATGCAGTGGAAAAGTCCTTATCGCTCAGTACAGGGCTTCCGGGTTTGGAAGTCATGCTTTCTGGTAGAACATGAAGCATCTGGATCTTCTCATCTCGGAGCTTCTGTATCATGTCCGCCAAGGTTTGTATTCTTTTGCTGCAAGAGTCCGTGATATCAGCAAACTGAGCCGTGACAGACTCCGCGGACTTGGAAGTTGTTCCGTCTTTTTCTGGAATCATTATCTTGGGATCGACCATGGAACTGGAATCCACTTTTCGTAAAAAATCCGATTCGGTTGTACTTGCGCTGGTGTTGTAGGGAACTGGGCTGATATCTGTTGAGTAGCTGAGCTCCTCGGCAACGTCAGGAACTTTCAAGAGGAAGTCTTTCAACATGTCGATGATATTACCTTTCGGGTTGTTGCTCTCCATTTCGATGATGCTCTGAGACGGTGTTTGAACATTACTGGAAGACACATTCAAGTTTTCCACGCTACCTCTAGCCATGCGCAGTAATTGCTGGATCTGATCGAAGAGTTTCGAATTTATATGTCTCTCTTGCGAAGAACCTCCAGATTGGAAGGTACTGAAAGCATCGGACAACTCCTTCTGCTGTGGTTTTTTCCTTAAGTTATATAACGAGGACTTTTGGGAACCTCTAGTTTTCCCCAAATCAGGAGGACTCATATACGAAGTACTAGTAGTGGATATAGAGTTTTTGCTAAGCTGCTCCTTCCAAGTTCTTGGTTTAGGCTTCGTTCCGTTTGATTGAGATACACTCTTGCTTGGTCTACTCCCAACCGGCGATGGTTTCTTAGATACTTGCGGAGATTCTTCAGTTCCGATACCAACAGACTTGGACTGAACCAGTTTGGGTTGAGTTTCTTTAGTTTTAACGACAATGTCTGGAGTCTCGTCATCATTCAACCTTATAAAGATTTGACACAACTCTTCCTGGGACTGTTTCTCATTTTCTTTGTTGCAATCGCAAGCGGCGTGAATTTTGGAACAAACCTCCCCAGAAACTTTTGCGTCAGCTTCCTCTAGCTTCCTCTCAACTTTGGGAGTAGTTTGAGTGCTGATATTCTGAAGTACGAGCACTTTCCTGCTACCCTTCACCTTGGGTTTTTTCCGGGAAGATCTCTCAGCATGCCGATACTTTCTGTCATGTTCCCGCTCGCTCTGTTCTTGACTACTCTCGGCCGACGTGTCCTTGTCTTTCTTATCTCTGGAGCGCTTTCTTTCTCGTTTCCGAACTGTCGGAACAACTTTGTCGTCGCTGTCGCTGAACGATTTCAAGTCGTTGATCAACTCGTCCAGGCTCTCGTCCCTGGGTAAAGACCTAAGTTCTTGCAGAAGTTCCTCTTTCTGTAACTTGAGGCTCCTCAAAAGTTCCTTTAACTTACTGCGCCGATAATTCGTCTCGTGTCCCGTAAAAGCCTTAACAATCTCCTGGACTTCCTGAGCGGTGAATATTTTAGGTTCCTCGAAATCGACGTCCCATTTGCCAACATTTATGGAACGCACTTCCTCTTCTTCAGGAATAACACTTTCTTTTGAAGGCACTTTTTTGGGAAGAGTAACCAAGGCAGGTTTAAGATCGGGAAACATTTTGTTGAAAGCGTTTTCCAACTGGTTCTGTTTCACCCTTTCTCTCTCTTTGAGGCGTTCCTCTGACATGTGATACTCGGGTTTGTCGTTGAAGATCTCGTTGATACGTTCCTTCTTCTGTAAGAGCGGTAACTTCCTCATCAATTCCTCGTAGTCCTTACGCACCTTTTCCTTGTTCAACGCTATCCTTCCTCGTATTTGAGCTTCTCTGTCCCTCTGCTTGATTTTTTCCAACCACTCTCTTTCCGACACAACATCAGGAATGACTTCCACGCTCTCGGTAGGGATTCTTTCCACATATGAAGGCAACCTTTTCGTGTGCGAAAATCGGTTTGGATGATCGTAGAATTGCACCTCGTCCGTGCCCTTAGAGACTTGACTATCGCTTTGATTAGTCGAGGGTTTGAGTTGTATGGACGGTTTGGAAGGAATGTCCTTGAACTGGTGGTCAATTTGAACCATAGATGGATCTGATGGTATGTTGCTTAGTTGTGAAGAGTGTCCCTTAGAACCAGCTGTAGACTTGATCCTTACTGATGGCTTTGACGGAATATCCTGGAATCTAGCCATACTTGGTCGATTACCAACAGCAGGATCTAATGGAGTATCATTGATTTGTGTCGAATAACCATTTTGAACAGCTGAAGACCTAACATTGTCTGGTGGTTTTGATGGAACCTCTTGTGGCTTCGAGGGCACAGACTTCAGCTTGACAGATGGTTTTGATGGAGTATCTTTGTAATCTAGGGGGTTTTCCGTAACAGAACTTCTGATATAACCAACAGTAGCGTCTTGTTCTTGTATTCTCCCGCACCTATGGTGACACGTTTTTTGATTCGCCCCACATGCACACCTGATATCTGGAGAAACATCCAATCGTTCGTCGACCTCCAGTCTTTCGTCTGGTCTTCTTTCAGTCGGCCTGGAACAAGGTCTTCCAAATAGTCTGGAATCTATTGCTTCGCGAATTTTCGTGTTACTTTCGATGTACGGTATTGGGTGGGTTTCTGCAACTCTCATGCAATAGTCAGTGTGTGGTGCCATGATTTCCCTACGTTTGATTCTATCAGAGATTCTAGTGTCGCGAGGAGGTTCGACAGGTGTTGACTTTACTGGCGGGGGAGATTTGTGGCGAGATTGGTATGCTTTTTCCTGATCTGTCAACTTTTGATCGGAACTACTCGTGAAGTCGTTTTCAGGGAGTGTTGTCAGCCCCAGAGGAGGTATTTGCCAGTTTTTCGGGGGGTTTCTCTGATGTCCAATCAAAGCTGTAAAAAGAGAAGAGTCGTCCTGGAAACTGTGAATTTAAATTTCAAGTTTGTCATCAATTTCAAGAGGCGTTACTTTCAGTAGATGAAAATGTTCACACTGGAACACTTGATTGTGTTTTTGATAACATATGCGACTTACCTCTTGATAATCAGTGAAAAAAGGAAACATTATTCACAAAGTTGGAATAACTTAAATAAATAAAATCGACTGGAATACAACTTATATATTTATGATTTCTCTTAGAAGCTTTAGTTCCATCATTATCAAATACATCAAAAACAACTTAGTTATCGAATAAATATCTATTGTACGGTTGTTATATTGATTAAAACACGAAGAATGGTTTTCAAAAAAAGCCTGGCAAAACTGAGTTGTTCATATAAATGTTATGCATATTTTTTAAACAATGTGAACAGCAAACAATCTGATATATAATTTCATCCTCGCTTCAAAAGGTATTTGAGTTCAATTAAAAAAAAAATGAATTCGAAAGATAAAAATCAAATTCGGAGCTGTTTCTGAGGACTGGCAAAGATTGGCCTTTTTACACATTAATTGACTGGACCATAAGTTTCAACTGATAAAAATACTAGATGGTTCAACACGTATATTTCAAAAAGGCTCAAATTTACTAAAATAGTGCCCTATAAATTCCCAGCTTACCTTTCCTTAGATTGAAATTCCCATAGCGATTGTAATCCTACATTTCAAGTTGATCAACCTAACCTTTTCGTGTCTAATTTTACCACCAATTTCCTTTGTTCTTTTCTTTTCCTTAAAAATGGGGAATCATCGTGTCAAAAAATTCACACTCTGAGACATTACAGAATTTTCATGTCTCTAGATTATTACACCGCTTGGACTAAGTGTTTACATGACTCAATGAATCTGGTTTTATATCACCAATCTGTTTTTCAAAAGGTTTAGCAATAATAAGCCGTTTTTATAGCTGTGTGAATGTGGTTCAAAGTTTGACAACATTATTGCAGAACTGTTAACAAAGGCTTGACGATTTTATTGAAATTGACCCAAAAGCATAAAATGGCTTCTTTTCAGTGAGTCTTAACCGAGGAATCGATTCTTCATTGAAATGTAAGGTTGTTGAGATCACTAACCAATACACACATACATGTGTATCTTTCGTTGCTTCCACTAATACGAAAAAATATGTATTACCTACCTGAATCTTTTTCAACTGGCACAACTGGAGATTTATAAGAAGAGCACGATTCATTTGTACAGTCACATGGACTGGAAGATTCAATTTTTCTGCACTCTTCAGAATCATATTCACTTGGAGATGAAGATGAGAACTGGTCGGAGTCTAAATCGGGTATAGTTATGTTTATATCAGCTGACGTTTTGCGTTTTTTCTTCTTGACCTTCGGTTCTCCGCTACTCATTTTAGGTTTTGGAAATTTGGTAACCATCGCCGACCTGGTTTTTTCTATTTCCCTAACGAGTTTTTTACGTTCCAAAGGTACGTTTTTCCTAGCAGCATCCTCACTTTTCTCTAACTGCTGTTTCGTTGCAGCCTCTTTCCCACGCTGGTTTGAAATTTGTTGATTAATTTCTCGTTGTGCAATTATATTCTCACTTTCGTCTTGCAATTCATCAGCTTGTCGATGTCCGATTCCGATATCTTTCAACGTACTCTCATACTGAGTTTGCAATTCTAACAGTTTTCGGTTTTGCCAGTTTCTGAGTTTCTCCTTGCCTTCCTTTTCGATCTGTCTCATCTGTCTCTCCTTCTCTTTGCGAACTCTGTTCCGCACTTTTTCGGCAATTTCTTTGGATTGCTCTCTCACCTGTTGTAATCTAATCAGTCGACGTTTTTCAAATTCTTTTTTAGCATAATTAGGATCTAAGGTTATCATTTTTCCTCTTTTGATACTTATGGGGTTGCCAGATACATGAACGTTGATAGACATGATTTGAAGCTGTTCGCTATAAGGTTAGTGAAATATACATGATACGTTTGCTAAAAGAATTTGAAAACAAACTTCTAACTCTAACCTTTTTTCGGAAAACCGTTGACAGTTCTTTAAATGTGTGACAGTTTTTTAAATTCTGACAACAATGTCTAGGAACAAACATCAGTTTTGGGTCATTAGGCTTATTCACTTATTGACAGCTGTCAACGATAGTCGGTTTCTTCGGGTAATTTTCTGAATCTATCAACTTTTAAAAAAAATCACGTATAGATATTTGCTTTCTAGAAACGACATTTGCTTTTGTTTGCATCCTTCTGGATTTTATTCTGGATTTTTTCATAATAGGTACCTTAACTATGGGAAAGAAAGGTTTTGGCTTTCTACTTCTCCATCTTCATACAAAAAATGTGGAAATCGTCCAAAAAAAGGAAGGCAGCAATTAATTTTTACCTGAAGTATCATTTATTTATTCAAAAAGTTCATCTTGTATGAACCATCTTCATGACATAAGAGAGTTCTGTTACTACATATTTTCTCAGCCATTATGTGATACTTCTAATATTCATCCCAATCTTTTGAAGTCTGTCAAACTTTATTCATTTATTGTTATGCAGTAGTCATCATCTGTTTCTTCCGCTATTCCGAAAACTTTGAAGCCACATCCTATTACAGTCACTTCAACAGTTTTGTTCGATATACCTACTGATTAGTACAACAGGATTTTTGTTGGGAGTAGTCAATTTTACCTATAGAAAAATGTCGAAAATTATTACAGTGAGGATAGATGATTTACTAGAGGGAATACAAGTCCTATTCCTTCACGATACACTCATAAGTGTATGAGTGTATCGTGTATTCCTTCATGTTTTCATTCTGTACGTCAGCGCCCTCACCGACCTTTTTTCTGTCTCTATGGAAATTGCTTTGTGAATTTTTGACATTTATCCCAGCTGTTATAGTGACATGGAACACTCATAAGTAAAAAGTACTTTCTGATTGTGTACCTGTCTTCTGTGACAGCTATCTGTCAGGGAAGTTTATATTTTCCATTGTACCTTTAAATCAACTTTCTATTCAGAAAAAGTGGAATAAATCGACTTTTCTGAGTTATAATATGCAGAATTGATTAATAACTTTTTCCATAACGAAATGGAGGGTCGTGCTACTTATCTGTAGATTAAAAATAATCAAAATGTTGGATTCTTCTCCAGAAGATGAGGACTTTCCAGGTCGACTCCTACACCAGGTATCTATTGAATGAACAAACATTCTAGCCAATTAACAGCATCCCTTTCATTCGTTAATCTTCAATCTTTCATTCTTAACTCACACAATTATTATTAATTAACCAATAAATTTACACTGTATGCTTTTGTCTGTAGGCTGCTCTGTGGGATAACACTGAATTGTTGGAGGACCTTCTGGCTGGGGGTCAACAAGATTTCATAAATTCCCAAGACAGCTGGGGCCGAACACCACTCCATGCAGCGGCTATATCAGAAAAATCCAAATGCATGGAGATTTTGTTAATTTCTGGTGCCGATCCGAACATACAATGTGGACCAAGAGGAGAAAGAAAGGTATCCTTTGTCCTAACTAATACAAAGTACTAAAAATTTGTTATTTCTGGCATTTATGGGTTTTCACTTTGGCTTTTCAGGGGCCGCTTCATTTAGCTGCCGAACATGGCCACTGCCACAATCTGTCTATTTTGTTACAACATGGTGCAAATTTGTTATTGAGAGACCTGAACGGAATGACCCCCTCTGACTTAGCAGACAAGTGCGGGCACTCAAAATGTGTGCATATTCTCCGGGAAGCTGCTGGTAGGTTTATGTTTCACTTCATGCTATTTATTATTTCATTTGGGTCTTCATCTGCATCTCATTCCATGTCCACAAAAGTTTACTTCATTTACTTCGTTGTTCAAAAGAGAATATAGAATTATATAGGAATTGATAGTACCTATAATAAAAAAAGGGATAGCAACATTTGAACTATTAAAAAATTATGGTGGTACTTTATAATAACAATTTTATAAGGCATACGATTATAGTATTTTTTTTAGTTATACTCAATTGCTCAGTTGTCAAAAATTTCTAGGCAAAACTCTGGTGCCGAATAAGTTACTTTGAGAATGGAGCAACTATCAGATGGAACAGTTTTTCTGTATTCTCGTAAGTTGGTGATGAATAAGTAAACTAAATTAACATGAAATTCGATTTCTTTCGAATAAATACACAAAAGTACAGTATTCAAAATAGCATGCACAAAAATCCCATAAAGAAATATTCGTCAGGCATTATACGATGCACTTTTACGTGAAATATATGTTGCTGTTTTGGAAACTTATTCAAATGAATAAATTGAACTTCTATAAAAACTCAGGAACTGAATGTACATGAAATAATACTTGAATACACTCGAAAACATTGTCAAGAAAAAATTTAATTGTGTATCTATACTATCAAGCTAAAAAGTTGTACAAAAAAGAGTGATTACCAAATAATTGTTCATAATTATTCTAACTCATGTGGTTTTTGTATGTATTATTGACTGTATATTAGGGCGACCAGAAAGTAAATGAAGTGAGCCAAGAATGACAGCCTTCTGCATCTGTCCGGCTAAGATTTCTGCCTTAGTGCGGCAAGCCGGTATGATTTTAAGATTCGAGAGTAGAGAGGACATCATTCCACCAAGGACTCCAATAATCAGAACAACCATCTTGACAGAGTGATCTGGATAGAGTCTGCGGAGTTCGAAGAGAAAATCTCGATATTTTATCCGTTTTTCATCCTCTTTTCGGACGATATTCTTCTCGCCAGGAGCTGAAAACTTCACGACAAATATTGTCTTGCTCTGGTGGTCGAGAAGGACTACATCAGGCTCATTAACTTGTATGAACCTGAGGGTGGGAAACGAATGGTTCCAATAAATTCGGCACTTCTCGTTCCCCACAACAGATTCAATATCCCCCCGGAGCGTAGGGCAACACCGGTCTGGTGTATCGTCAATACCGTAGGAGTGCCGTAGATGGACATGCTGATAGCAAGCGCATTAGGGTCTCGGGCACCTCGCGGCAGGCCGCGACTGCGGTAGACTAAGGTGTTGAAGACACCATCCTGGCAAGCCATGATGAACCCCTTCAGTTTCCGACTTCAACCCACTCGACCTGAGGAAAGCGAAAGTCAGGTGCTTCAATAAGCCAAGGTCTCCAATAATATTGAAGAAGACCCCGTGCATTGAATTATCCTTGTGTTTCCGCGGCTTTAATATGAGCTTTATGCTGAACAGGTTCCAACTCGGTGACAGAGTTGTGGTAACCTCGTTCAGTGTCGAAAACTAAACCAAGTTCATCAGCTGCTCGGGCAGCTACCCTAAAGAGAAATGCCCCAATTCCTGCTCTCTTATGGTCACAGACCATGCAGAGAAGGGGATCCGAGCTCCCGACGACTTAACAGGCCATATCCAGTACCATTATGTCATGTAGACACTCCAAACTCAAAAGTCCATGGTTTTCCTGTTGTCGGGGGAAGTACAACCGTGGAACGGACGATTTGGGATGCAACCTCCTATAGAGATGCATCATTTTTCGGGTCTTTAAGTCGAGTTGATACAGCTCCTCCCGAGTCGACTTCACTACTCCAAACGAGTAGAGTAAGATTGGAACGGCAAGCATATTTGTTGCAGCAACTTTGTTCTTCCCCGACAGTTCCGATGACCAGATCTGTCGAAGTTTGTGCTGATACTTGCCGCGGAGAGAGTTCTTCACTGCTGTTACCCCTTGTGAGTGGCGTTGTTCCACCCCGAGGTAAGTATACGTCTCTCCGGCATCCAGATGGTGTAGGATGCTCCCATCTACGAGCTGCACATCCTCTCCGTAGTCCCCGCATCGTCCTCTTTTGAGATGGACCATTGCACATTTGTCTATCCCGAATTTCATACCGATAGCATGCGTGTACTCTTCCACCGCCCTCAAGAACTGATGGAGATCCTTCTCGATCCTTCTATCGGGTATTTCAGAGCGCAACGGATAATGGCAATAGTGAGATGCAGAAGAGAAGGGGACTGAGGAATCGCCCGGAAATACACCCCTTCTGAAAATTACCCACCCTGTTTGGTCTCTGTCTTGACCAGATGTTATGGTGAAGCGAGTTCGCCAGAGTGGTATCAGTTGTTCAATGTATCTCACTATTTTGTCGGGTACCGCAAGGCATCTGAGCAAATGCAAGATGAGCTCATGCGATATTGTATCAAATGCCTTATATAATATATATAAGGTTACGCTTATATTGTATCGAGTCCTGCGTTACACATCTATCGATGAGCAGGTTCTCTTTACATCCAGCGACTCCTCTCTTCGACCCCCTCTGCTCATATATCCGTTCGAACACTCGGTCAACTGGGGTGAGTATTCGTGTGTATAAGATGCTTGTTAACAACTTATAACACGAATTCAACCATGTTATCGGTTTGTAATTCTTAGGAAACGACAAATCTCCGCTTTTGGGGATGAGAACGGTCCGCCCCTCGACAAACCAATCCAGAATTGGCTGCTCTGCGTCCAGCCATAAGTTGAAAACTCTGGCCAGATGGCGGTGGGTGCTTGTTAGTGTTATCCACCAATAAGTGTTCAGCCCATCTGGGCCAGGAGCAGCAAAGTTCTTGGAACCCACAAGGGCTCCTCGAACGTCGTCAAGGGTTATCGGGTTGCGCAGTTCATTGAGCTCAGGCTGTTGAAGCTCTCTGTTGAAAGCTTTGAACTGCACTAGGGCTGGAGTGTCTAAGTTGAGAGGCTGCGGGTGTTCATAGATATCCTTCGAGAAGGATTCCACCTGATCAGCGTTCGGCGGATAATCCACAACACGTGGAGGCTTTTGGAATAAGCGAGAAGGTTTCTCGCGTAATCGAAGGTTTTACGCTATACTCCTCGCTCGCCTCACTAGCGACTTCTTAGCAGCCACTAGCATTCGTATCCTATCAAGGCTGTGCTGTTTGGTGGTCAGCAGCACGCCTTGACTTGAAGTGTGATGGATACGTCGTAGTTTGGCGGCTATTCGCCGCACTGCCGGCGTGAAAGGCCTGTTGGCTGCCCTGTAATCCATTACACATTGGATACAATACGCGTGTTGTCTCGCCGACGTGATCTTAGCCTCCATCTTGTGTACACGCCGGCCTCCATCTTGTGTACACGCCGTTCAATCTTCCGAATCGCAAGGCTGGGATGTCGTCCTTCCGATTATTATTATTATTATAAGATGGGTCTTCAGATGGATTACATTTTTTATTCGATAATCCGTCGGCCGAAAAAAATGTTTATGAAAAAGAGACGGGTAGCTTCTGTCGCGCAGGGTAACAACCCACCCCCAGCCCCCTACGAACCTTTGGCCCTCAAACAAATTGATCCACCACGAAAATATCGATTTTGTTAGTCTATTTCTATTATATCATAGCGCTGTATTATCGAGTGTCAAGTGTGATAACCTTTAAACTCGGGAAGTTCACAACAATGCTCATCCTAGCAGTTTCAGTAAACTACCGCGTTCTCCCACCTCCGGGATGGCGATTCTCCCCATCATCGAGACGTCAAACTAAATTCAGTGCATTCAAAAACCACGTGTATCGACTCCCCAAATGATGATAATTCGCCGAGTGAACTCAGTCAAAAAATGAGTGCGTATAAAGTGATTGGACGGTGCTGCTTCACCGCTGTTCTGGTCATTATCCTCGTCTACTTGATTGTTTTGTTGTTGAAGAGGAAATTCAATTTCAACGGCTGGTTCGTCTCGGGATATTAGCTGCTTGTAAGTGTTCATTTAGGCGAATGTAGGACTTGCATGATCGTTTTACAACTGGATCTCGACCGCAGAAATTGATATTTTATTACTCTACGGCTCGGCTCGCATTGCGTTATTCCGCGCACTGCAGTTATTGATTTTCTTGTTTAAGGGAGACACCCCTTTTTCTACAGCACGCGTCGGTTTTCGAGAACGGCGCCACGTGTTTTTTGTTTCAGTCGATAAAGTCGCGGTTTCGATCGCTATCTCTTGGAGACTGTTTTCATTTTCCGTCGGTTATGGAGAAACGTAAACGGAGGCAGAGGAATACTGATGTAGCCTTTGATGCTTGCGATTATTTCACGGACGACTTTAACGCTTTTAACGCGGAAATAGGCAAGTACCCTCTGTTGTTTTTCTGTTGCTTCCGCGTCAAACATAATTGTTCATTATCTGCGGTCGCAGTGTCGCAACGGCATGGTCGACGAAGAATGGCAATGCCGCGTGACTGTGGCTCGAATATACAATGCGGTCGAGTGAAGTCCCTTTCCCCTTGATATTATTAAACGCTTTATATTAGCTTCACCTGTATGTATGTATGTATGTTTGCTTGTTTGTAACTCTCAAGGTCAGGATCTGTATTTGACAGAATTATCGAAATTATTGCTTGATCAATTCGCGGGCAGATGGCGCTGTAGGTAATCTCCTGGATATATCGACATTATTGCTTGATCTATTTGCGGGCAGATGGCGTTGTACATAAACTCCTAGATATAATTCAAACTCACTTTACATGTATTTCTTCATTCGAAAAAAGTATTTTTTTTTATTAACATGCGCGCCTGCTTTATTTGTAACCCTCCTTTGCGCGCCTGCTGCCTTGGGCTTGGTAGCTGATTTTCAGGTTCGCTCTTCGGAATCGGAAAATATCAATGGTCATTTTTCTAAACAATGTACGGCTGATTTATCTCAAAGTTTAGATAAAATAAATATAGTTTAAAAAACTAAAACACACGCTTTTAAAGACCATCGAACTAAAAAGTTAAAAATACTTTTTCTTAAATAAGCTTTAAACAATAACGAACAAAAAATACTTTTTAGTTCGATGTTCTTTAAAAGCGTGTTTTTCAGTTTTTCAAACTATATTAGTAATATAGCTGCAAGAGTTCTGAGCCATAGCCTATGGAAAAACACGTGCAAATTTGAGCAGGTTCATTTTGGCGTTTTTTGGACCTCAGGCCTACTTCACACGGAAGGAGCAAAGGCCAGCGCCTCGTCTCTGCCAGACGTTCAATTTGTGTGAACTGAGCCTTAGCCTCCAAAGCCCACTTCAGACCACCTCCACTTTTACCGTCATACAGTCGACCAATCAGAAGCTACCGCGCATACAGCGAGAAATTCAAACCAGTAGATGAACAAGGGTGATACGAGGCGCTGACCTTTGCCCCTTCCCTGTGAAGTGGGCCTGAGGTCCAAAAAACGCCATAATGAACCTGCTCAAATTTGCAAGTCTTTCTCCATAAGGAATGGCTCAGAACTCTTGCAGCTATATTACTTATATTTATTATTGAGGTATTCCCGGAGCTCAGTTTTAAAATGTGGTGGTGCGCCATCTTGTTGTAGCCACATTCTAAGTCTTGTTCTATATGGAACCGCGCCCAATAAATTCGACAACCCATTCCGAAGGTATCTTACATATTTTCTTCCAGTGAGATCCGCAAAAAATGCGGACCGATGACTCTTTTTCCAAGAATTCCACCCCAAACATTGAGTGACCAACGCAGGCAACGAACAAAATGGGGGTTTTCCGTTGCATAATGATGAATGTTATGCCGATTCACAGTTCCATTTTTATAAAAAGTCGCTTCAATAGAAAATAACACGAAATCGAAAAAATAATTTTCCTGATTGATCTTTTCTAAGCCCCATCGGCAAAATTGAACGCGTTTTTCAAAATCTCTTCCTCTCAACTCTTGCATCAATTGCATGTGGTAAAGATGAAATTTGCTTGCTCGTATCATGGGTATATGGTTATTTTATCGAAACCATAGTCCAATCGTCCCAATGGAAGAGCCCAGGAGAGCCGAGCCCGAAAAAATACAAGTTGTCAAGGTTTTGCGCTCCACTGACACGTCTGAAGAAGCTAATGTGTAGCGAAACACATGTTTGTTAACTGTTTATTTATTGAAAATCTCACAATAAAGTATTTTTTTGATTAAGAACTACCTACTCATGTTTATTTTTTCCAGATGCGAAAGAGAGAGCGAGACTGGATATACACGCCGCGTTGAGGGACGCATGTAGTCAAGGCGATGCCGGTTCTGTTCAGCAGCTGCTGTTGTCGTTGCAGAAAGATGCGGAACTCATCGTCAACATGGCACCGAGCGGTGCTAACACTCTGTTATTCACGTGAGTTTTTCTCGAAGTATACCTCATCCATATATAATCCGGATTGAGCCATAGCCTGTGGGAGAAATCGTATCTGTGTGAAGTTTATGCCATTCACTTTTGAACTCCATTACCAACTGAATACGGTCCTGAATTTGGATGTTTTCAGCTCGAATAATCTAACAGACCGATTTCTACACATCTACTGCACATCTTGAGGGCCAGGCCTCAGTCCGGCAGCTGTATATGTATACAGATACAAAAAATGCTTGATCTGTATACGAAATTACCTAAGGAATAGTCTTGTCGAGATAAAACTCTCTCTCTATGTCTTGTAGATAAGAAAAATATGTCATTGCAAATGTAGTTACGAAAAACGGTTATTTTTTTCTGAGTTTTGAAATTTTTTCAAGGGGAAACTTCTCCTAATTTCGATGTGGTGCTAGATGTACGTTTTGGTTATTATTTTCGTCAAAGCTGCCATACAATTCATGCAGTTTCGGAAAGGTTTGTCTCTGTTCACCTCAATGTTCAAAAGCTCTTTATTTTGTCCGAAGGTAGTAGCTGTGGAATATGCAGTTATCTTCGACGTATAATATTTGTGATTTCATCCGATATATTTAACCTTTTTAATGAAAAAGCATTTCATTATCAAAGTTCATACTAGTAGAATAATTGTTAATCTCTCAGCACTAATGAATAATTCATGTCAAACATTCGAGATATGAGATTATACGAGGTGTGTTCAAAAAATAAGGTGAATGCATTTGCAGTAGAAAAAATTGCCGAATAACAAAGTGTCAATTGACAGATTTGTGTCAGTTTACAGATTGAAATGAGTCAATTGACAGATTGAAAAGAGTCATTTGAAATCTATAAAATTATAGAATAACCAAACTAATTATATTTGATTGATTGATAATATGTTTATTGTTTGAGAATAAATTCTTGTTACAAACACAATGTCATAAATAAATATCAATATAAAAATGAAATATGAGATGTGAAGTTAAGTGTATAAAATATAAATGATTAAAATAAAATATAAATTATATATACATATGCAAAGGTCACTTGACAAGAACTAGGAAAACGAATAAAAATATATGTTTCACACACAGTTCAATCGCAGTTTCATCACATTCTAAATTACAGGGCATCGTTAAAATATTCTTGTAGGTCATAATAGGCTTTATCACTAGATATTTTTGTACATTTCTTTCTAAATATGATGAAAGGAGTCTCTTTGATTTCATTGGGAAGTTTATTGTATATCCTGATTCCATATCAACGAGTTTTGAACCAAACATGTTTTTTTTTTTTTTCTTTTTTTTCTTTAGAAAAAACCGCATCAGCCGTAGCTATTAGCGGCAAATATATAAAATATATCTGAAACATGCAGTTGTTTACATTTCAGCTTAAATAAAAGGTTACATTCTTTAAGAAATATATGTTTCACACACAGTTCAATCGCAGTTTCATCACATTCTAAATTACAGGGCATCGTTAAAATATTCTTGTAGGTCATAATAGGCTTTATCACTTGATAGTTTTGTACATTTCTTTCTAAATATGATGAAAGGGGTCTCTTTGATTTCATTGGGAAGTTTATTGTATATCCTGATTCCATTATATATCAACGAGTTTTGAACCAAACATGTTTTTTTTTTTTTTTTTTTTTTTAGAAAAAACCGCATCAGCCGTAGCTATTAGCGGCAAATATATAAAATATATCTGAAACATGTAGTTGTTTACATTTCAGTTTAAATAAAAGGTTACATTCTTTAAGAAATTCAACAATATTGTTGGTATTGCTATTTTGGAAAATTTCACTTAGTTTGGAGGGAATTTTATTGATCAGTCTCTCAACTGTGAACAGTGGGCACTCTACCAGAACATGCTTAACAGTCACAGTCACACGCGAAACATTTTGGTGGCGGTTCTTTCCTTAATAGATGTTCGTGCGTAAGGCGAGTGTGGCCCAGTCGTAATCTGGTAATTATCACTTGATGGAAGCGGTTTGTTGCTTTGTTGTTCCAAGGATATAATGTAGCCCTGATTTCCTTAAGTTTGGAAGGTTTTTGAGACCAGTGGTGATTCCACATTTCTACAATTTTGCAATAGAAATAGGATTTGAGATCCATGGGTAATGCTTTCATACTGAGATTACATGCTGGATATTCTACAGCTTCTCTGGCAAGTTTATCGGCTATATCGTCCAGTATGTGAAGGAACCTAAAGGAGGGTTACTGTCCTGTTATCTAGTTGATCCATCTCCTCTTTAATCATATTTACCAGTACGTGATGGGTATATATTTTCGACAAAAAAATAAGGGAGTTGAGAGAGTCCGTAATCATCAAAAACTCTTTACCAGGTGCCATTTTAATGAAGGAAAGAGCTTTATAGATGGCATAAAGTTCTCCAGTGAGAATAGTGGCAGATTCATGTAAATAAAATCTACAGGCGGTCTCGTTCGTTACGAATGCACATCCTACACCACGAGTTGTTTTTGAGGCGTCAGTGAAAATTTTCTGGTGAAGTGGGTATTGAGACATTATAGTTTGGTAATCACCTTGGATCAGCTGAGGATTTGTGGTTGCTTTGCTCATGGATAGTAGCTGAGTATTTATATTCGGTAAGGGAATACCAAACATGTTTTTGGAATTGGTAGACTTGGTGGATGTATCTGTTGTGTTTGTATACATATTTTTCCGCTGAGTTCGTTGATTTTTGACCAGCTTTCTTTAGCTTTGTTGTCAGCTTCCGTGATTCTGTTACTATAGTACACGTTTTTTTGCTTAAAACATTGAAAGTGAGGTTAACAAGAACCATACTAGTTATTTTTCTACTTTACACTCTGAAACTGTGTTTTAGGTGAGGTTATGTTAAGAAGTTAGGTTTGTTTCCAATAATAAAACGTCTATACTCGTATTCTGAGTTCAAAGTCGGAATTTCTAAATGACATAGAAAGTAAGGTTAGGAATGAACTATCAATTGAAAGATTTAAAAAGTGTCAGTTGACAAGATTTTTCCATTTTCCCGCACTGTCACCATTACTTCATCGTGTATATATATGTGTGTGTAAATGAACGTCATTATTATTAATATTATAATTATTGGATTACAGAGCATGTCAAGTAGGGAAGAGGGAGATAGTGAAGATCTTATTGGAGCATGGCGCAGATGGAAGGTGTCATCCTGTAACGAAGTACTCACCTTTGTATATTGCTTGCTATAACGGCCATCGTGATATTGTTGAATTGCTTCTGCTCAGATTTCCGGAATTAGTCCAGGTAACTAATATTTATCGAGTTATTTTTGTTAATTACAAAAACCTCATTGAAACTGTAATACATTATCTCTAGATCTCCATTTTGTAATATTTTTTTTAGCTTCACACCGTGGAACGTTGGTTACCGATACATGCCTGTTGTATCAATGGACATGTCTCAGTTTTAGAACTTCTATTCCATTTTCCCTATCCGTCTCAAGTCATGAGGAAGTATCGGTAATTATAATTATTTACATTTATTGTCAATTATATAAACTATACTTCCAATATATTCACATGATACACACTCAGGGCAAGGATAAAAAACAAACTTTTCATAAAATCCTCTTCTACAAGTGAAAAACGAAGACACGACAATAAGCTCTTACTATTTTTTTAAATTACCCCCTTGAAAAAATAACGCCCGCAGCCACTGGTCTCTGACAATATTTCTATTAGCTTCCCAAGACTTCCATTGGGATATATAAGCACTAGTAACAGGCAGATGAGGCTATTCTAGTTGAAAGTGCGATACTAAGTGAGCTATTGGGGCCATAGACATTTAAAAATCACTCTGAAGTTCGCTATCAATCAGCGAGAGCACTCGTTTTGATTACAGCTTGCATTCTGTACATTCAACAAACGTAAGGCATCTACAATTCCTCTGACTCTGAGACTAATTTTATTAATGTATCACTTTTGTTTGACAGTTCAATATTGTTTTTTTCTGTGAAGTTTCTATATTGGTTTTATACCGCGTGCATTTTACATTTCTCTGAAAGTAAATTTCATTTCACCCCCCGAATTTTAATATCAGACTGGGATTGGCTCTGTCTAATGTTCTGCATATGAAGTCTAGCTGGAAAATAACGGAACTGGCTTTCTGTAAGACAAACGAGCCTTAAGGTCAATATTGCAGAGTCGTTTGGCATCCCTCCTCCACATTCCAGCCGGTTGGACGACACTAGCTTGCTCAGCTGTGCCACAGCCGTTGAATCGCACTATGTATCTATCGCTTGATAGAAAAATTGTAGATGTTTCAATTGATCATTAAATTTATGTCACAGAACAGTTTTTCGAGAGTGAGATATTGAAAATGATCCATGTGAAGATCAGTTGACCCTAACGTTCAGTGTGCGTTTTATTTCAGTGATAATTCGGAGGAGTGGGAGTATTTTATGCCGTTTGACATTAACGAAAGGGACGCTACTGGGCAAAACATACTGTATGTTGCCGCGTTATTGGGTAACAAAAAATTGATTGACGTAATTCTGAAATTTCGAGTGAAAGCAACTAGGATTTCTCAGTTGGATGTAAGAAACCATGTGAAAAATGTATATGTGATAGTTAATAATGCCTTTTTTTTTAATTTTAGGACGATGACATAACCCCAAGTTCTGAAAACAACTCGCTATTGAGTCCGACGCGTAGGAGAATATCTGACGGAATCATATCCATAATGTCGAAACTGAGTTTCTCCAGAGAAAATTCTGTAGAAATGAATTTCGCTGTAAGTATTTCCAGTTATAATTATGTAACGGGTGATTTTTCAAGAGGTATAGGATTTGATTTTCAAAACAACACAAAAAATTTGAAAAAACTGATAAAATCTTGGAATCGATAGAACGATCAATATAATTTAATGTTTGAAGATTATTTCATGCAAATGTCCGCGGCTCCGCTTTGAATGGCCCATGCGCAAGGTACAGATGCGGCAATTTTGCTTGTTAACGTATCCATTCAACCAGAAATGAGCCTCGTCGTTGAACACAACTTTTCGATAAAAATGTGGATCTTCCTCCAACTTTGCCAGCGTCCATTCACCAAATGTTAGACGTTGTGGGGGGTCGTGTGGCTTCAATTCTTGCACCAGCTGTATCTTACAAGGTTTTACACCCAAATCCTTTCGCAAAATTTTCCACGTAGTGGAGTAACAGAGGCTCAATCGCTGCGAACGGCGGCGAATCGACATTTCACGGTCATCACGAACACTGGCGGATACAGCCGCAATATTTTCTTCGGTCCTCACTCTACGTATGCGTGTTGGTGGTTTAATGTCCAGTAATGTAAACTGGGTTCAAAATTTAGTCACTAGCTTCCGAATAGCTCCCTCAGTAGGCCGACGAAACTGCCCGTAAATTGGAAGAAGTGCACGATGCATTTTCTTCACCCAGCATGAATTTTGATAATAAAATTCAATAATTTGCAAGCGTTGTTCGTTCGTAAGTCGATTCATGGTTAAATTATAGACCAAACTGAACAAGTTCGACAATGACACAAGACACAATTCACGCGTGATCTGTCAAAAACAGTGTTGCCAAAAAGATACCAGCAAAAAAATTTCTCATTATGACATATTATGTATGTAAGCTTCTCCAAAATTTTTCATTGACTATTTTCTACTTAAATGTTTCATTCTTACCATGTCCTTTGGAGTAGACTGCGGTTGTGTAACTTGAACTTCAGATTTAACCAATCCTCACAAAAATCTGAAGGTATCATATCAGGGAATGGCTTTCTGTAAGACAAATAAGCCCCAAGGTCTATAATTGCAGAGTCGCTTGACATCCCTCCTCCACATCCCAGCCGGTTGGACAACACTAGCTTGCTCAGTTACAGACTCTTGAAACAAATCGCTAATTACTCGGGAATGGCTGATTCGATTTTCAAAAATGAAATATTATTGAATAGGGAATTGAAATGCATGAAAAACAAGTCATCACAACAGGTCTCCCTTTCTGTTTGAAAAAAAAAATGTGGCGCCCTCTCGGTGACGAGTAACGCAACACCGTTGTAAATAAACAAAAACGCTTTTATTATTAATGAATTACCTAAGCTGTATATCTCATCGTTCTCTCGGAGTTCTAGAAATAATGAGATCCGCTAATTTAATTTCAGAACGATCCAAACACCAGAATGATATGCCCTCTGAGGATAGATATGTATTGCAATAACAATACGGAGACGGCCCTACATGCCGCTGTCAAAGGAAAGCATTACGACATAACTTTTGCTCTGTTGAAAGCAGGAGCTAGTGCGAATTCCGTAATCAAAGCCCATCACGACATTAATGAGGTATGACGATGTTTAGGGTGGCAGTGTGAAGCCTAAATTACCACCACCCAATATTGCTTTCACATATTTCACTTCATGCAACATAAACCAAATTCTTCCACGCACATTTCAATGTAATTTTGTTAAATGAGACGTTTCTGTCGAAGGCATATCTAAACAACTTGCATTATGTTCTATTTATCATTAATTGTTACTGTGTACCATAATTTGATTCTGTACATTCATCTCTCCTAGCATACCTACACACTAGAGTCTGGTAAATGCCTGCTGAAAAACAACCACTCTCCTGGCTAATATCACGCACTACATTGAACTATATCCGACTGACCAAGATACTCATTCACCAATAATACCTCACAGAGGCCCAGTGTAAATAGGCGTGAACCACAATGAACCCTTGCGTGTTGCGGTGTAGGTTTGAATAGAACGACTCGCTTTGGACCTAACCTAACCTAGTCTTGCAGGTGTTTCTTCTGCAAATACGTATAAATGTCTGTTGGATATGATTCAAGGTCCAGCGTGGTATCAGCCTGGAAAGTAGATGTTTTCCGACGGGCATTTACCAGAATCTAATGTTCAAGAGAGACGATTGTTTCCGAGATTTCATTTCGAAATATTTATTTTCTTATGTACGAGGTCTGTTCAAAAAATATGGTGAATTTTCATTTTTATCTAAAATAATTTATTTATTCATCAATTTTACCTTCAAAGTGTCATTTTGATAAAAATGACAAGTTTCAAAACGAATACGCATGTGTTTATATTTATTACTTATGTTGCTTTCAATGGAATCGGAATTCTTGAAATAAATTCAATTCCAAGTTAGTGTCGATTTTATTATATTATATATGCTCTCGCTCTTATACTTGAAGTAAATCATGACTTTTTTTCAGAGACTCGAATAAATTTGACAATCAACAAACTTAAGTTCAACATTTTTCTGAGGTTGAAATTTCTGTGTTAGTGTTTTGAAATGTTTTCTAGAGTTTGTGCTGTTCCATTGAAGACGATTCAAATTATGGACAATCCACCGGATTGGTAGAAGCGTGCCGAAATAGAGACGTTCCTATCGTCGACTTGTTACTGAAAAGTGGTGCCAGAGATGATGATTGTAAAGCGTTATCGGTCGTCGTTGAAAACAATGATGAGACACTCACTGCCAAATTGTTATCGACAAAGGTAAAGAATCATACTTTTTTTGTATTTATGTTTATACGATTTTATCTTTCATCTATGAGCTAATGTTTTCTACAGTTAAGAAAACATCTGTTTAAAATCTATTTTACCTTTTAACGTGTGATTCTTAACACGCTTGTAGAATCATCCCAGCTTCAACCAGATAAATTATCTCGAGAAAAATATCTGGTCGAGGCGGGAATCGAACCTACGGCCTTCCGATCGTGAGTCGGGCGCACTACCACCGCGGCCAGTTCTACAACAAGTATCATGGATTATTTGTTTCCCACGCAAGCTCGAAGTAAACTTAGCTGTTTCCAGAACAAATAAAATTAAAAATAAATGTAAAAAGCCATGGGTGACAAAAGGACTGAAAACATTCTCTAGAAACCTGCGCTAACTGCATTATATCAGGAAAATTGACAAATGAAACTTTTTTCTACAACTATTTCAATGATTACAAAAAGTCTATCGATCCACTATCAGTCTGGCTAAAAGGACAAAAAAAAAATTCCGTTAATCGGCTGTCGTCCCCATGCGAAAGACAACTCTCAGAAGTTGAGAAACTTGCGCGAGCTAACGACTAACGAGGTCTTACCTTTTAACGTGTGATTCCTAACACGGAATGGGGGAATCGAAGAATAAAATTAAAGAAACTTGGTCAATTATTAGTGATATAAGAGGCAAAACAAAAAAGAAAAACTTTGAAATCTCACTTAACCCTAATATAATAAACGAGTTCTACTGTTCTATTGCTAAACAGTTGAGTAACACAATTCATGCTCCATATGATCCATTGATCAACTTAGACAATATAAAAATTCATGACAGTCTTATTTTATATGACACTGACCTTAATGAATTGTTCAAAACACTTCATGACATCAAAAACAATAATACGGCCGGATATGATGATATTTCCGTTAAGATTCTTTTGAATTTACCACTCAATGCTCTAGAAACTTTGGTCGCCCTTATTAATACCTCATTTAGAACTAAGGCTCGTTTCCTTTTCCCCTGCATATGCAACTGGCAATAAAACTGCCTGCCTACACTTGGTTAATACCTCGTCCACTAGATGGAGTGACATTTTGTTGTTCGCTTCAACTTAGGAAGAGGAATGAAATGCTCTGAAAGAAGTCCGATTTTCAATTATGGAATATCATTGACTTTAGGTCGATGATGGCCATTATCTTGCACTGATGAGTGGCTAATGAGCCCGAAACCGGTCTGCAAGTGTGCTCGTTCCGAAATTGAAGGTCGACTCTTCCAGTTGTATTGTCAATTGCATATGCATGTTTTTTTTTTTTTAATTTTCTGTGAAGATTCCTGCACTGACGCCTCTCGGATATAATCCAATGCCCTTCGTGGTATTAGCCAGGGGAGTGGTTGTTTTCTGATAGTCGTCAGTCCATTCAACCTACTGTGTAGGTATATTCGAAACTGGCTTGAACGTTTAAAGTTCATTTCTTTAGATTTGTCTACTGCCAATCTTCAAACATAGCACACTGACTAATAAGAAAATTTAAATTTCATCGGCCAAAAAGGAAAGAAGAATAGATCACTCTTCTTTAAACTGATACAATTACAGTCTCCAACAAAGCACGTGACATTTCTTTCTTTTGGTGGAAAACAATATTAAACCAACGGAATTCCAACCAATTCACATCCTCTTCAAGTATTTCATTTATCGGGAAGAAAGCTCAACGGGAAGAAAGCACGTGACATTTCTTTCTTTTGGTGGAAAACAATATTAAACCAACGGAATTCCAACCAATTCACATCCTCTTCAAGTATTTCATTTATCGGGTAGAAAGCTCAACTATGCCAAGTTTTTTCGAAAGGTCTGCACCTTATAATAAAAACGTTAGGTTTTGGAGGATCTCTTTGAGTCAATCTTATGATCGGACACCTTTGCAGGCTCATCCAGATCCAGAATTCAAAATAAATAAGAAAGCAATGACGGAAAACGTGAATCCCTCTCAATTCACGATATTCTCCAACGTCACCAACCTGACGTATTCGGCTCTCTTTCCCAATACACCAACCATGATAAACTGGCACAACCAGAAATGCAACCTCAAGCAAATCAAAACCCAGTGGCTGACAGACGCGTCTTTACATCTGAACCCGAAACTGAAGCAAAATCCGAGAAACTACGACATAGCTCTGTACGCCATCACAAGACTAGACATATCAAATAACAGCTTGACATCGATACCGCTTGCTGTCTTCCAACTGTACAGTTTGAGGTTAGTAAGCGCGGAGCTGCGTAATTCCTTGATATTCATCGTTTCAATTTTTGTTGAAGACACTTGAACATGGCTCAGAACAGAATCGAAAAACTCCCCGTTCCCATCCCCACTCCCGTTAAAAAAGGATTCAGGCGGAAAAGCAACAATCACGACGATCAGAAGTATTGCTGCCCCGTCCTAGAGGAACTGTACCTCCAGGATAATAGACTGGACAACATTCCCGATGCTATTTTCAAACTTCCATCCCTGGTCATCCTAGTCGTCTCCAACAATAAATTGCAGCAGCTGCCGTATAATGTTTGGCTTGCCCGAAGCTGAAGGAACTGAACGCTTCCTTCAACTTGATCAAAGAGCTTCTGACTGGACCTCCGGATGTGCGTAGACATCGATTGAGTGAGCGACGAAGGTACTTATTTTTTTTTTTTTCGATTTCAGAGTAAAGAGGATACGGATAGGATGAGCGTCAGTTCCAGCGACAGTCAGTTGTCCAGCCATGCCGAACTCGATTCAGATTCCGAGCTGGGAGGGTTTGAACTAGTGTCGAACCTAAGTGCCTTGGAGGAGGGAGTACAAGCAGTGCGTTTTCGCAAGAAGGATCGTTCCTACATGCAAGTATTTCTTTTTATTCGATGGGAGAAGCCCAGTACAGAACGTAAATAATGGGCTTGTTTCATGCTATGGAAAATGGTACTGGTTTGCTTATAGACTGATCGAGTTAGGGGTATATTATATTTATCAAGCCTAATTGGTCCCAAAATCTCTTTATATTTGCAGAAAAAAGAACAATTCGAAAAGCAAGAATTTAAATTGGCCGCGTGTCTGTTGACCAATAAAATTGATCGTGTTTAGAGCGGAGTTGCCAAGTGTATTGGTTTTTAATATCCAATCACAGATCTCATGATCCAATTTGACAGACGATATTTTTGTTGTTATTGCTGTCAACTCGGTTGAATACAACTGTTACAATTATCTAATTAAAGAACGTTTTTTTGTAAGAGGTAGGTCTCGGCGGGTACCTATTTTGCTGCATATTCCGTCTCATTAGTTTACATTCCGAAAAATATTTTTTCAGGTTATTTTTTGATTGATATGTTCTGGAGTAAATCTACATATTTTTGCTTCTCTTTTCAGTCGCCATACTGCTCCTTGGCCGAGATAAAATAAAAATTAAATCAAAGCTTTCCATCCTTCGATAAAAGACAAAGTCTGAAATGAATGTCATTTAAATAAAAGGGAACTACTAAATATACCACCTACCGTTTCAATTTTTCATTCTTCATTTCGGTACCAAAGTATTGCAAATTTTTCAAATAAAATTCATCGATCAATTCAAAATCGCCTCTTGGTAAGTTGTCGGGAGTCAGCTTTAACAAAACTAGGCTCAACATTCATTTTGAAATCATTTTAACAAAATACGAGGTTTACGGAAACCATTGACGTTAGAAAGAACACATTATCGCATACACTACAGAGGGCGCTGGCTGACTGGATGACAATATGGCTAATATACCAGTAACGTTGAATTTCTTTTTTTTGGTGGGTGGCATGAATGCATAATTGATTTATTTTATATTCAACGAAAGTCATTTTTGTGGGGGAAAAATCAGTTTTGGTAAATTTTCGTTATGTGGACACCCGGCGATTTCGAACAAATTTTTGACTGTACTTATGTATTTTGATGCGTAGATTACGAATCCGAAAGAAAAAAGCGGCGCTCTTCCTTATTTAAAAAGTTACGGCCCTTCAAAGTTCAGAAAAGGGCAACTTTTCAGCTTTCTTTTTCACTAAATAAACTATTTAAAAACACAAGCATTTATTCACTAGGTCACCTTTACACCTTATTCCTCCTTCTTTAACACTTTTCACTTCAATAATCAAGATTTTTCTTATAAAAAACTTAATTTAAAAACGAATGCTTCTCCTGGTGACATTATTCTATTTTTAGTTTAGTTACTAGTGACATTTCAGAAAAAAGCGGTTGGTATTTGCCGTCGCCTACTATTTCAAATTCGTAATACACCACCAAAAACCAATTTACGATCTAAAGAATGAAGGTAAAAAACATTTGAATTACTTCAGGAATATGGACTGCATCAGTCGTACCAACCATATCATTAACCTTAAAAACGTAAAATACAGTGATATGTAACGTATTCCAAAAACACTTTATTGTGAGATTTTCACTAAATTGTTTTACAAAAACGTTTTTGTAAAACAATTTAGTGAAAATCTCACAATAAAGTGTTTTTGGAATACGTTAGTTATGGATTTTCATCAAGTATCGGCCGATTCCATCATATACAGTGATATGTAACCAAAAAGCAGCTCCGTACATTTTTTAACATTTTTATAAGAAAAATGTTGACTATTGAAGTGAAAAGTGTTAAAGAAGGAGGAATAAGGTGTAAAGGTGACCTAGTGAATAAATGCTTGTGTTTTTAAATAGTTTATTTAGTGAAAAAGAAGGCTGAAAAGTTGCCCTTTTCTGAACTTTAAAGGGCCGTAACTTTTTAAATAAGGGATAGCGCCGCTTTTTTTTTTCGGATTCGTAATCTACGCATCAAAATACGTAAGTACAGTCAAAAATTTTTTCAAAATCGCACATAACGAAAATTTACCGTTTGTGGAAACCATTGACGTTAGAAAGAGCACATTATCGCATACACTACAGAGAGGGAGCTGGCTGACTGGATGACAATATGGCTAATATACCAGTAACGTTGAATTTCTTATTTTTTGGTGGGTGGCATGAATGCATAATTGATTTATTTTATTAGGGTTCATGAGCATTCGAAAACCATTTGAAATTACAGCTTGTTAATTCTATTTAGAATTATATTTAGATATAACTTGTACTATATCAGTTATCAAGGCAAATATTATTGTCCATTTTTATGCTTAATTCGTGGGATTCGAGCAATCTTATTATTGTATATTTATTTGTTTGCTGGCTTTATTCCTTAAAAAAATGAATGCATAATTACAGAAAATTTTAATTTATTGGTTTATTCGGCATTGAAAACTTATGTCATATCGGATCCATTCTGCTTGTTTTTGCAACATTGACTTTCAACTTTTTCTTAGCTGACAGCTCGCGTAAGAACAATTCGTTTGTTCATCGAGTTTAGTTTGTGTATGTTTTGAAGGTGTTTTAGAGATATATTTGAATATTAATATGGTGTATTCTTGGTCTGATTCTAATTGTGCTGAAAGGCACAAAAAAACAGAAAGCGCGTTGGTTTGTGAGTGAGTTATTTCATATAATGAGTTTAGGTTCCCAAAGGATAAAATGATGAGAAAAAAATTGGTGGTATTGAAAAGAAAGAACTGCAATCCTTCTACTCTTCCAAGACTTTATAGAAATCATTTAAAAAGTGACTATAAATGAAAGAGGAACGAAAATATTGAATTCAATGACGTCACCTCCCTACCACATTCGATTTTCAATAATTAATTACGGGAAAACTACGGTTCTTAGAGAGATGAAACAAAGTGCACTGTTTTTCAATTTAAAATTTCTATCAAGTGAACTATAAACCAAAAATCATGAAACAAGCCCATCGGTGACAATTAGAAAGATATAACAAATATAGGCAGTAATTTTTAGATGATGTCTATTTACTATTCTGCCAGCATTTTATATAATATTTTGGTATTTGGTGCAGATATCACTAGTGCAGAGAGGCATGGACTTTTAATAACTAGTGACATTTAACTATTTACATAAAGGATGAACAGTAAGGGTTTCGATGTTGAACCCTGTGGTACATCATCTGGTTTGTTTCTGATATTTTTAGACCACCTTCTGTCCTCTAAGTTTTCCTTCCTTCAAGATGAGATGTTTTACTATACAGCTTCAGACCACTTGATGTTGAGTTGGTGGATACAGACGTGCTGTGCTATTCCCGATTTGTTGATTTCTCTAGGCTACATTTTTTCTTGTGCTCGTCAGTGAGGACATTCAATGGCCTCACGATTTCACTGACACTGAATTTGCTGCACTCAGATGGTATCCGCTGTTCAAGTTTTGACTGCTTAGTTTTCGTGGAGCTGCTTTGAATGGTGCTGAGAACGGATTCGAAGCAGATTTTTATGTTGTACTCAGACACACTTCTTCTTATCCTTATCGACAATTGTCTGATATGCGGAAGAGATAGCACCGGTCGTGATGTCTAGTCTGTCTTGCGAGTCTCTTGATGTCTTCAGGCAATGGTCTGCCCCACCAGCTTTTTAGGGCAACTATTCTGTTGAAAACATTTTCTTATGTGGCCTAGTTTCTAGCAGACACTGCTAGGTTACGTCTTCAGATGTTATTTGTTACAAATGTTAGCTATAACCTATGAACGTGGCCATTACATAGTAGTCCCTAGATTTGCAT
Organism: Leptinotarsa decemlineata; assembly: GCF_025532065.1. NCBI lineage: Eukaryota > Metazoa > Arthropoda > Insecta > Coleoptera > Chrysomelidae > Leptinotarsa > Leptinotarsa decemlineata. The sequence continues at coordinate 1,694,055 of NW_027412704.1, read as the reverse complement.
GAAGATTTCATCCTTCAGTTAGAAATAGTTCCGCAAAAAGTAACCTACATAATATCCTATCTAGTAGTTCAGTACCTTGAATTGAATTTGTTATTTTTTCGGCAAAATTCGAGGTTCAATTGATTCGAGCTTGATTCCTGTTATATATAATTGATCTGCTTTATTGTTGCAGTCAGTTGGATCTGAACAAACACCATATTTGGAACAAGAGCGTCGAAGTAACCGAACAAATCCTCCACAGCGACGACAACCTGACTGAGCATTCGTCCCAGCTGTCGTCTCTCAACTTGGCCCACAACCTTTTTACCAGCATTCCCGTCGTTCTTCCTTGTCTGGCCGTCAATTTGACCAGGCTGAACATGTCTTTCAACTCGCTCCGCTCCATGTCGCACATTACGAGTTACCCGAGTTCGCTGAAGCAGCTCGATCTGAGCCACAATCAGATAACGGTGTGGCCGAGCTTGCCTCAAGTCGAGGCCCAGGATAATATGGAGCTGGCGAATCTGGCCTGTTACATGAACGGGGGTAATTTCAGAGGGAAAACGCCGGATATCGTAGGTAATTCATTTTGTTTCGCAAAATTTTCCGCGTAGTGGAGTAACAGAGTATCAATTGCTGCGAACGGCGGCGAATCGACATTTCACGGTCATCACGAACACTGGCGGATACAGCCGCAATAATTTCTTCGGTCCTCACTCAACGTATGCGTGTTGGTGGTATTTGAAAGCGAGATGTGGTAGAAGATTTGCTTCGTTCTGCTCGGCCATCAACATCCTCAACTGAACCTAACTTCCCTAAAGTAAAGGAAATGGTGACTGAAAATCGTCGTTTGAGTCTGAGAGGCATAGCCGCTGAAATTTTTATCAATCACCAATCAATTTGAACTATTTTGAACAATTTTTTACACAAACTCAATCGCGAATAGGTCGCTGAAGACATCTTAGAACGAGTCAATTCCGGTGACTACTCCATAAAACTCATCAAAACTGGTGATGAGACGAACATGATATGCAAACCAGTCGACAAGCTTCAGAATGGCGCCTCCCAACTGAGCCGAAAGCAAAAAAAGCTCGTTAAAGTCGATCAAAAGTGAAGATGATGTTAACAGTTTTTTCGTTATGCGGTGTTTTAGAGCTTATATTTGTCGAAAGACTAGATATGTGGGATAAACCTTTTGGATTTTGCACCATCTCACGAGGTTCAACAAATCTTATCTAACAGTCACCGTATTCACTTGATTGATTTTTTCAAAAAAAGAATTAATGAGTTGAATGAACTCAAATCGTTGCATCTGGCGCCCAACGTGGGGCGCTAGATGTAAAGATTGTGGGATAGAATTCATTGAGTTGAATAAGTCTTGAACAAATTTTGAATGAGTTCATCTGATACAATTTCGCTACAGGCAATCTGATTGTATCGAGCCGTGCAAAATTATTCAGATTCTACCTCGATGTGTAAAACATAAAGTCAATTCAATAAATTCTCAACTACAATTAAAATCGAATGTTCTATGCAATAGGGAAATTGTTGAATAAATGTAAAGCTAGATCTCTGAAGTATGTTTATTGTTTCTACATGATGATGAGTACACTAAAACTTGCCGTTAGAGCGCGCATGTTAGTAACGAGGGTTGCCTTTTATATTTCGGGATTAGAGAGCAGAAGCAAATTCATACAGTCGACTGCTGTTTACTTTCGGGCTCATACGCGTAAATACACGATTCATCACCTGTCACGATGTCATAGACGTGTTTTGAAGCACCGCGTGAAGCTCAAAAATGTCCAGCTTTACGATAGAGTTGTCAGTTGCCAGATTGCAACACCAGGGTTGCCAAATCCCGAAACATAAAAGGCAACCTATCGTTTTCTTTCTGGCACCGTTGAAAAGACAAAAAATTTTGAGGTTAGGACATAAGTTTTCAATGAATAAATTGTATAATTCAGTTATATACCTGAAACCCAAATATAGAGTTTCCTTTGCCAAAGAAACCAAATAATCAGACAACTATGCCGATAATGCTGTAATAACAATAGTATTAATGATTTCGTCTTTATTTATTACAGTTTTTCACGATCTGAATTAATTTTTCAGATAATCAAAGGTTAAATACCCAAAAAAACTGAAATATCTCAGCGACTACTAATTCAATCTATACCAGTATCATAAAAATATTCGATATTTTCGGACAAAGTTTACAGTCTATCAGCGAATATTTTTTCTAGCAAGAAGACAATCTGGTAGGTCGGTGCGACACATAGTTCTCCATTCAGTGTGTTCGCACAGGAGACATTTGAAGTTAGATAATTTGCGAACGTTGGTTCTGGCCGATAATCGGTTGACAAGAATTCAGCTAGCCACTGATGACGATGGAGATATCAGCAGTACGGATGACGAAGAATTGGAAAGGGTTTGTACGAATTGTTTTGTAGAGTACAATTTTCATTCACAGATGGCATGCTGATGTTTTTACCGTAGATTGTACTTGTTTGAGGATATTAGGATTTTAAACGTTTCTTTATTTTGCTTCCTTTCTCAAAGTTTCAGTATTTTTCTCTCTTCACAGTTAGCTTCCTCCAGAAGAATAAAAAATTATTTTAAATTTACTTGAAAAAATTAATTTTTGTTTTATTTTTTGTACAAGATATACTCTGATTATCGTTTTAAAATATTATTGATGTAGTGTTTTGGAATCAACTCATCTTTAGAGGTTGTTGATATGCTTTAAATTTTTGTAGGGTTCTCAGACTGGAAAATCGAGATTGATGTTTCCTAATTTATCAATGTTAGATATAAGCAATAACAATCTGAAGGAAATACCGCCAAATATTAACGAACTCAACAATTTGTCTGTACTGAATATTAGTGGAAATTTGGGTAAGTTTATTTTTCATTCATTCATGTTTATCGATCTAAAAGGACCAGATGCTCAAAGCTTTGGCATACAGGGTGTTAATTAAGTATGCACCATAAATTTAACAGACGATCCTTTAGGTAATTTTAAGACGAAATGTTTATATAAATATGCGCCCGCAAATCCTTCGTTCTCAAGATACTTGAGTGCCTCAAGGAGCTGTGCTGTCTCCACTATTGTACAGCCTTTACGTGAGCGACCTTCCGAGGTTCGATCACGTGAAAGTTTCTCTTTACGTCGATGATACGGCTCTCCTCGCTTCTCCATGGGCCGAGGGTAGGCGGTCGTCTACGTACAACGCGCATTGGACGACCTCGAACGCTGGTACCTGGAATGGAAGATTCGGGTGAATCAAGAAAAACCTCAGGCGATAGATTTGGGGAGACGTAACGTTTCTCCAGACACAAGACTCACGATTTCAAACAGGGAAATCGAATGGCAAACGCGAGTCAAATACCTAGGTCTTTGGGTAGACCGCCGACTCACCTGGATAAATCACATCGATTGTATCAAGAGCAAAGTACAAATGAGGATAGTCAAACTCTATCCTTTGATCAACAGACCAATGAGATTTTATTATGCAATACGATGTTCAAGCCTGTCAAACTGACTCAAAAGGGACAGTATTAGGTGCCTGATGGTTATACTTCAGCTTTCTGCGCGGCATTAGCTGGGTTAGTTGTTGCCTTTCCGTCGGGTACCTACAAAATCAACTGTAGAAACAGTTTGTGACTAGCTGGAAGTGATTTTGTTCGGTCGGGATACTCGGTTCACTCCGTCTATGTATCCCATATGCAAGAACTAACTTGGGAGGAATCTTCCTAATAGAAGACGTTGCACAGGTGCGTGATGGTTTTACTTCAGCTTTCTGCGCGGTATTTGCTTGGTTAGTTGTTGCCTTTCCGTCGAGTATCTGCCACACGTATCTACAAAATCGTAGGTTCACAGGAGAGGCAAGGGACATGAGAAATTCGATTTCATTGAAATTCAGAATACCGTTTCCATTCGAATTAATTTTTTTACGCCAGTTTACGGCATGCCAATCTAAATTTGAATGGTATTCCAGAAAGTTATTTCGCGATGTCTTGAGGTACACAAAATTGAACCTTCCAAATGAAAATTTTCATACACATTACCAGTGGACAATGAAGGAGAACATTGAAATAATATATGTGACCTCACGATTTCCTCAGCGTGTAGTGCCTAATAGAGGAACTTTTGTACGTCTCCATGCACGATTTTCTGAAACAGGCAGCTTTAAAAGATCGACGGTTGTCATTGAGAGGCCTGCAACGAACGGTACGAACAGTTCGAATTGAAGAAGCTGTTTTAAATGAGATTGAAGTAAATCCTCATACCAGTAATCGGAAAATAGCTGAAGAACTGTCACAGTGTGGCAGATTATAAGAGCCCAGCAGCTATATCCCTAAAACATGCAACGTGTGCAAGCTCTATTGCCCAGAGATTTTAAATAAAAAATGCTAATCCGATGTACTAAGCCCGCGAAATTTAAATATCCACCTTATTTTTTGAACAGTCCCCGTATGTAACTCTGCCCTCAACGTTAAAGTAGAAAAATCCATAAATAAAAGTTTCGTCTTTGGTATCTTAACTCAAGAGAAATAAATCTCTAAGTAAGAGTAAGTAAGTTTTCAAATAACCAAAGCATGAATACCCTTGCCCTGTAAACTTCATTCCAAAGAAACAACAGTGAACTGAACCTCACTATTTTTAAGAGAAAAGATTAAACAGTTATGTATATTTGCATTATATGTTTGCAGAGCACTGCTAAATATTCGGAATATCTCGCATGTTGGTCACATATTTTATCTATTCAATTTATTAGTCGATAAACGCGTTTATCCTCCGCAACTCAAGATGAACTAATTTGCCATTGAAACCGAAATAAAACCGACAGCACCTATTTTTAGATATCAGCGAACTCCCACCTCAGATGGGCCTGCTATCTCGTTTGTGGAATCTAAACACCAGAGGGACGACCTTGCAGGAACCCCTCAAATCTATGATAGACAGCAAAAAGTACAAAACAATGGACATCATCGGGTATTTGAAATCCGTGCTTGAAGATGCCAAACCTTATGCCAGAATGAAACTGATGATCGTAGGCGTCCAGGGAATTGGGAAAACTAGTCTGTTGGAACAATTGAGGCAGGAAGGCGCTACGCGTAGGCGACCGGAGGTTAGTTTTCATTTGTTTTGGTAATTGCTTTCAAACAGTGGCGTATCGAAGGTAGGGGAAACAAGGAAAAATTGTTGCCATTGAATTTTGTTTTACGTTGTTGAAAAATATTCGTTGTTCGTCTGTTGACAGTTACTAACCAAGGTTTCAGCCATTCTGGACTCGCAGTTGTAATGTAACAGTCGTTTGAGTGAGTTGTTGTGAGGGTTTTTATGAAAATGGACTAAATCGAGTATCGAGCTGTCATTGAATGTCAGTCACTTTTTTTCACGTACAATGCGTTCAATTGTCGACACGGATATTAAAAATGAACACTGGGCTACAACTTCCACTGTACGGAGTGTATTTTTTGAATTTCCGTACACTCTACAGACAATCTGTTTTTCTTCTAACGACATAAACTTCCGCTTTCTTTGTACATTACTTGGACCTGCTACGGCATCTATCTTAATAGTATAAAAATAATGAAATTCAATTATATTATTCAGCTATTTGTCAGTTGTTTACTTACCTCAAAAACTATTTTGAAGTTGATGTATTTTGAAAAACACTTTATTGTGAGATATTCACTAAAACAGATTAACAAATCCGCAACACGTGTTTCGCTGCACAGTAGCTTTTTCAAGCGTGTTTACTAACAAACTGAATTCTACATACATTGTGATTTATATATAAGTACTTTTTGAAATATTACTATCTAGGTACCTAGAAACTAATAATATTCTAGGAAGTAATTAATGACGTTATACCTGAGTATAACGAACATTTATACCTGAGTTTAATGACTAGGTCAACTAATTATCTCACAATAAAGTGTGAATGTGATGAAAATCTATGATAATGTATTTTGAAAAACAAGTATCGGCCAACTCTATCTTATATTTTGAAGTTAATAAATATAACAGTCTATTAAATAAATATAATAAAATAAATTTAATAACACACTACGCCTATACAGATAAGGACGCTTGATAATGAAGAAACCGAATGACTAGTTATGACATTTTAAGGATGCAAATATAATAGACCTGCGAAGTTTTTATCAGTTTACCGATATTTCAAAGTATTTAACGAACTGGTTCACCTATTCGCTCGTACGTCCTATCGACATGCAGAAGCTATCTTGTTACGGGGGACAAATTTCATGGAATCATCTTACTTTTCAATTATTTACAATGGCGCTGCATAGACAATAAAAATGACCCCGGTAAGAATTTAGTTCTAATATTTAACATTGTTGCCGTTAGCTCTCAGTTCAATTTGTATATGACTTTCCTTCAATTGAAAATTGTTATACTATAGCAGAGGTTATGAACATGTCAAATGAACTTGTTTGCCACATATTGAATTGACATTTCGGCATGAGAAAGCAGTACTCGCGTTGGGTGCCGCGTTTGCTCACGATAGACCAAAAACATGTTCGAATGGACATTTTCAACGCTCTGTTCGTGCAGTTCAGGCGCAATAAATCCGAGTTTTGGCGCCGATTAATAACTGTAGATGAAACTTGGATACAGCATTATACGTCAGAAACAAAAATACAGTGGACTGCAAAGGGGGAACCGGCTTCAAAAAAGCAAAAACTGTTTTCCGACTCTGTTTTGAGATTGTCATGAAGTTATTACAATCGATTGTTTTCAAAAAGGAAAAATCGTTACAGAAGCATACCACCCATCATTACTTGACAAGTTGAAGGCTATAGAACCATGATTACTGACTTTTTCGTTTATCAGTTGAACAAAAATGATGTACAGGAGCTGTGGTTTTAACAAGACGGCGCAACATGTCACATAGATCGTACCAAAATTGATCAATTGAAGGAAACGTTTGGTAACCGCATAATTTCACGTTTCGGACCCGTGAATTGGCCTCCAAAATCGTGCCATTTAACACCGCTAGACTATTTTCTGTGGGGATCCCTAGTCTACGCCGATATACGGCCACACATGTTGGAAAAAGTCGTCGAAAATTGGACCTCCAGGTTAAACTGTTTGTAGAGTTGTTGCATTTCATGCCATACACATCACAAAATACTGCGTTTTTAGTTGCTTTCATCGAGAAACTTTTTTTCCACTCGGATGACTGCTGACTTGACTCCACATGAAAAAAAATCCTCATCTGTTGTCTTATACAGCTTCAAACAATGCTCTGTATCATCAGCACATTGTTTTCAGTCGACTGTGTTGATGGAGATTTCTCATACTTGTACCATCTATCTAGAATGGATTTTCGAAATGTTTATCACACATACATTACCCTTTGTCACACCTTTTTTCACTTTTTTGGAGATTTACGGATAAATTTCACAATCTTATCACAAAAGAATCATTATTCGGCAGTGTGACATTCTATAAATGAAATGCATGACAAATCATATCTCCTAACGAAGAATGAAATGATATTTTAGCATTGGGCGAAGAGAATGGGAAACAAGAACATTAATGCGAAAACTTCGCGAGGTTCAAACATGTCAACAGTTGGAGTTGACATTGGAGATTGGGTGTACGAGAAAAAAGTGAGGTCACAATCCTCTCACGGTCCGGTTGTCTTCAGAACGTGGGACTTTGGTGGACAGAAAGAGTGAGTATAAAATTTGTTCATTCATTCATTGAGTATGATAAAAATAATTCTGTAATTGCTTTGTGCTAATAATAATATTAATAAATCCGTGAACTATGAATGTATACTTGTGGAAACATTATAATCATCCAGGCAGGTTACGTATTCCTCTCGCGGCTATTGCCTTTATCAGATTTATTTTGTGAGTACACCGAAATCATCGAAAGTTTTCTTGAATGAATAGACTAGATATTTGTGAAAAAATATGTACGCCACTGATTTATCCTGAAATTAAAACTGGATCTTGACAACACATACTTATCAGTTTTGTGAATAATTTGTAGGAGGGTGCTTCCAAGGTTATTTTTGATTGAATGTTATACCTAAGTACTTGAATTGTTTTATTTACTCCACAGATTTATGATTGATCTTTAGGGCAGATATTTCCCTGTTGGAAAATGATAAAGACTGTCTGAAGTACAAGTAAGATCCCCCTTGGGTACAATTTGGTTGTTTTTTGTGACCGTCTAGTGTTTACGTTATCGGACTCCATTTTAGGGCAGTTACTGATTCTATGTCTTGTATGTGCATTGGTTGGATTCATTTCCTACTTTTTTTTTGAATAATTCACGTTATATACTGCAGTTGCTCGTTCTTTCCTGTTCATTATTTTTCTGAAAACTGGATTAATGAGTCCGCATTGCAATCTGTGGCAAATGAAAATATTGTGATTTTTGTTATCAATCCATCTTCAATTTTATCTCGTGACCAAAGCGCTTTCTTAGGGTTCGTGATACCAAATCGATGTTGTCCCCTTGCAACTGCATTCTCCGCAGAACTAACATATCCGGCTCGAAGGACCAATGTGGCAATTGTTTCACAGAACTAGTGTGATTTTTGTTATCAATCCATCTTCAATTTGATCTCGTGACCAAAGCGCTTTCTTAGGGTTCGTGATACCAAAATGATGTTGTCCCCTTGCAATTTCATTCTCCGCAGAACTAACATATCCGGCTCGAAGGACCAATGTGGCAATTGTTTCACAGAACTATTGTGATTTTTGTTATCAATCCATCTTCAATTTGATCTCGTGACCAAAGCGCTTTCTTAGGGTTCCTGATACCAAAATGACGTTGTCCCCTTGCAATTGCATTCTCCGCAGAACTAACATATCCGGCTCGAAGGACCAATGTGGCAATTGTTTCACAGAACTATTGTGATTTTTGTTATCAATCCATCTTCAATTTGATCTCGTGACCAAAGCGCTTTCTTAGGATTCCTGATACCAAATCGATGTTGTCCCCTTGCAACTGCATTCTCCGCAGAACTAACATATCCGGCTCGAAGGACCAATGTGGCAATTGTTTAGCAGAACCATTTCGTTTCCAGGTATTACGCAACCCATCAGTATTTCCTATCGAAGCGCAGCCTCTACCTGGTCGTGTGGCGCATAACAGACGGTCATAGAGGCATCAACGAAATACTCCAGTGGCTTGTCAACATTCAAGCCCGCGCTGCCAATTCCCCGGTGATCATAGTCGGCACCCACTACGACGTCGTCCAAGAGTTCAGCCCGAACATCTCCGAAGAGTACCAGAGAATAATCCGCGACAGATTCATAAACATCGTCGACGCTGAAAAATGCGGGCTGCCGCGCGTCTTGGACACGATCGAAATCAGCTGCAAGACGAGGCACAACGTCAAACTGCTGTGCAACTTGATTTACGACACGGTGTTCAGTTTGCGACCGCCGGGTAGCAAGGAACTGTTGCTGGAACAAAAGGTACCGGCGACTTATTTGGCCTTGGAAGACGTTATCAATTACGTCGCTTGCGAGAGGAAGTCGAACGGTTTGGATCCCGTTTTGAACGCGGAGCAGTATAAGAATCTGGTTACGACTGAAATGTTACAGAGGTACAACAAAACTTTCAGGGACTGGTCGGAGTTGCATCAGGCCACTTTGTTTCTGCACGATAATGGTAAGTTTTATTATTCTAAAATATTGGTATTGACTGTAACGCTTCGGGTTGCAGAAGCAAAATTTTGTGTTGATTCGACGTGAGAATCTTTATTCTGTGAATCAATATCATTGTTCCTTTCATTACAGGCGTTTTGTTACATTATGATGATGCAACCCTAAAAGATCTCTACTTCCTTGACCCACAATGGCTGTGCGATATGCTTGCGCATGTGGTAACAATAAGAGAAATCAACCCCTTCGCGAGGACGGGTGTTATGAAGCTGGATGATCTGAAACACATATTCAAGGCCAGTAACATCGGGCCTATGGATACGAGAGGTTAGTGACAGTTTTTAGGTTAGGGTTGGTTATGTTCAGGCTGACATTTATTAACCAACGACAAAACATTCAACTAATCATGTATTTAGGTTATATCGTGAACCTACTCAACAAATTCGAAGTTGCTTTATCCTGGGATTCAAGAACATTGCTTATACCCTCTCTGTTGCCCTCCGAAGAGGATATCCTTATGGCGCAGATATATCCGGGGCAGTTCCATCCCATGGTGAAGGTTAAAGTACCCTTGAGGTCAAGAGGTTGGGCAATCAGAAGTAAAAAGATTGCCGTGTCGCCAAAATCTGTTTTGTTCAGGGATTCGAGCGTGCCGAGGAATTTCGAACTGGCAATGCCTAATAGTATGGCCTCCCCTGCAAAAATTGGTAAGACAAGTTTGAATGTTTTGAGGTTATGTTAAGTGCGTCAACTGTCATTTTTTCAGTTCAACCTCCGGATAAAGTGCAATACCAGATAAAATTTCAGTCATCGGACAAGTCCATGACTCGCCTGCTACTCATGTCCTATTTTCCGTCCGGATTTTGGTCCCGGTTGATTTCACGAATCCTAGCCGATGATACCATCATCGATATTATCAGGTCTTTTTTTATTTTGCCCAAGGAAGTCGCTCAAGATGTGCATTTGGCTAAAGTTCTAGATCTTAAGGCCGAGTGGGTTCTGTGGCAGACCGGCCTCCAACTCAAATATGGTGACATAACTCTGTTTAGGATGAAAGAAGTGCTGCATAATTCAGCGGCTTTTTATAGGCAGTTGAAGTAAGTATTTCAATATGATGTATTAATTTTCTTTTCTTTTAATTATGTTTGTTTATTTTTCAACTATGGGTAAAAGAGAGAATCGTTTGGGAAATAAAGAAAATGGGTCTTTTACCCCGCTGATTCGTCCCTCTCCGTATGGCCGACGTTATGCGCCGTTGGTACGGGGGAGAGTTCGGAGGAATAGGGGTTCCCTTAACAGTGGTGGCGTTAGATAGAGAAAATATGCCAATTGTAAGGCCTTTGGGCTAGGACAACGAAGGCAAAGGAATTATCCATGTCCGCGGAACTTGATTACGCGATCGGAACTTCGGTAGCTTTTGAATATGACGGTCGGCATTATTTCAGGGGATGATTTACAACAATATGGAGAAGCCATTGCCGAAAGGTCAAGGAAAACCAAAGAATGGGTTGGATATTTGCTAATTTATACTTTGGAATATAGCAGGGTTGCTACATAGAGGGGGTTGCGAAATAAAGTCGACTTTGGATGAGGTGGTAGCTGAAGAAAGGGGGAAAGTGTGGTTGCAAACAAGTTTGGCATCAGTGATATAGTGACAGCGATTTTGGCGTTACTGTTACGAGGGATTTTCACCAAACGGACTCGCTTGCGACTAGATACGTTTTCAAAACAGAAACTTGTTTCAGTTTCGAAAACTCAAAACTTGAATTCCACCGAACAGAGAATAAATTGCTACATTCTTCGACTGTTCATTGCTTTTTTTCCGCCCATGTTTTACAAAGGAAATAGTAACTCTCATTCTTGTTTGAAATAAACAACAAATCAATAAAAATAGCCTGCCCAGTGACGATACTCGGCCTGCCGACGGGACATTTTATTTTTGGAAAAAACAGTCGTCCGCGACACAAAATCTTCAAAATGTTTCTTATTTTGATGACTTTAGTTTTTGTTTAGTCGCGGTTTTGTCCCTTTCGTGGAAATCCACTATTACTGACTTTGAATCAGTGACGTCATGATATGAACCGGCCGTTGAAGAGAGAACAACCAAAAAGAAGATGGAGGGATTCACGTCTTGGCATTGACGTCACTCATACCGTGTTGCATATCTCCGTTGTGGAAATTTTGAGATTTGATTTGTTACATGATGTTGTGAGACAATAGCCAACACGTCGTGTGATGCGCAGGGGTACAGTATTTTATGAATTTTTCAGGTCGCATATTCTGACAAATCTCAAACCCTGACTGACAATTTTATGCCATTATATAATGATACTTTTAGTAGATTTCTGATTGTAAATACCCGTATTACAATTCAAGGTTTCGAATAAAACAGGAAGGGCTGTGGTGCGATGTCGATCTCCAAAACACGTCGATATTGGAAATACAGTTTCCTGTGGAATCTTTGGTTGTGAAACCAGTGACAACTGAAAACTGTGATATGAGGGATTACAAAGTTAAAGATGTGTTAGTAATAGAACCTTCTCAGGAATGTACGGCCCAACTTCTAGCTCTCACTGTCGACCACATCGACATTCTTCTCGAGGATTGGTAAGAGATTGAACTTCTGGTAACAATAGAGTGTTAGTTCTGCATTAAAAAAATTGTTGAATAGGTACCCAACTCTTGGTACAAGATTCGTCCACACTTCAGAAGGAAAGTTTCTCATTACCCGTCTCATCCCTTGTCCCCAGTGTCTCAACTATTCTCATGATAGTGAGTTGAGCGTGAATGATTTTCCGCCTACGAATACACAGTTATTGGATGTCATGAACCAGGAACAGGAACAAGCAGCAGGTTGGTGGTAATGTCAATGTTTTTCAACATTCTAGTTCTATTTTTATTGTTTCGATGTTCTCAGTTGATCGGCAGTGTTTTTTTTTACCAATTTTCGTTAATTTTGTTTGTTGATTTCGTTAGCGTTCCTTGATTCTGAGACTACATCTATCGTTTGTTAAGAACTATTTGAAAAGTCTATTACAGCGGGGGCCAGGCGCGTGCCTGAGGGGGGTAATGGGGTAATTACCCCCTCATGACTATGACTACATAGAGAAACAATTCGAACATTTCTTATTTTCAAACTCAAAAAATGATTAATATACCCCTAACTCGATCAGTCTATAAGCAAACCACTCTATCATTTTCCATAACATGAAACAAGCTCATCACACACTATTCTCACTTCAAAACAATAGGTACGTAAGCACGTGCACCTGATAAGTTTTGAGGTTAGACTGCTAAATGACGACGCGGCGGCGGAGCGCATAGGCGTTGAGGGGTGATGGAGGGAGGGCGTAGGGTGCCGGATTATTAGACGTATCGTTCTATTAAAGAGCCGTATTACTGAGATTCTACTGTATCTCTTCAAAATTTGATCAACATATACTAAAAACTTTCAACAAAAGATTGTTCAATGCTATTATTATTGATTTTTATGGAATTTTTGAAGTGAGCAAAATTGGATTTTTCTGAAATGAATACGGGAAAATATTTCTAAGAATTTTGAAGAAATGTATGACATCATGTCGTGTAGGTTATCAGGATTTATACAGAACGAGGAAATCTCAAGAGTCCAACACTTCCGAATGCGATAGTGGAGTAGGGCCTGACTCTACCGGATCCAGCAGAATTCCTTCTGTGGAAGGCCACCCTGGAATACAAAGCGAAGAAGAAAAGCCCATTTACTATTCTTGGATGGTAGAGGAGTGTATACTGGAGGCATACAATTGTAAAAAAGTTGTATGTCCGACTCACGGGGATTGTCCTTTATCCCGAATAGCGCCCGACACGGTGAGTAATTGAGAGGAAGGATTTTGCTTTCTGAAAAATTCCAGACCAAGTTTCGTCAACCTCAGTTGAAACATTTTGTGATTTGTGAATGAAAGACGATGTTTTTAGATTTTCATGGACTTAGGGGAGCGTTATATAATACGGTCCGAAAATATAAAGAAAGGGCGTCTCTTGGGACGCGGGGCCTTTGGATTCGTCTTCAAAGGCACTTGCAAAATTCGCGGCTCAAATACAACAATCGACGTCGCCATGAAGATGTTGCAACCCGTTCAACCTGGTCTAAATGCCCGTCAGTCGGCAGTGATAGCATTCAAGGTAAATGTATCGATGAAAACCAGAAAAAGTCTGCTCACCTTTTTTTGTAATAGGCTGCTCAAGGAAAGTGGGACAGAGACCCTTTGCAATATGCGTGCAAAGCGTATTGTACAGCAAGGCAAGAGTTGAATATTTTACTGGCACTAAAACATCCCAACATAGTTCCCTTTGTCGGGGTCTGCACCACTCCGCTAGCGTTGGTGCTGGATTTGGCCCCTCAAGGCGCCCTCGACTTGGTTTTGAGGCACTACAGGAGGTCTGGTGCTAAAGTCGGACCGTATACCCTCCAGGCGATCATATTACAGGTGAGATATGCATTGCGTGGCGCAACCTCGGGATGTCATTGCCAAATGATAGTGATGATTAACCTTGTATATGTATATGGAAGGACACTGTCCCTCCATATACAATTTCAAATGTTGAGATTGAATTGTATCCGATATTGCTATAATTTCAAGGTTGCCAAAGCGATTGAATATCTACATCGACAACACATAATCTACAGGGATCTGAAGTCAGAGAATGTTCTCGTGTGGGAAATGCCTCCACCTTTCGTAGATCATCCTGAGCATCCTGTTCATATCAAAGTTGCGGATTATGGTAAATATATCAAAATATAACTGGTCATATTGTGACTCTTCTGTAATCTGTTGACATTCAGGTATAAGTCGTTTGACTCTGCCATCTGGCACCAAAGGATTTGGAGGAACAGAAGGATTCATGGCTCCTGAAATCATGAGGTATAACGGAGAAGAAGAATATACCGAAAAAGTGGACTGTTTCTCCTTCGGGATGTTCATTTACGAATTATTGACGCTGCATCAACCGTTTGAAGGTCATGAATCGGTGAAAGAATGTATTTTGGAGGGTGGAAGGCCTCCTCTCACGTACAGAGTAAGTGCGCATACATTTCATTTATTGCACATGTTGAGACAGAACTAAAAAAAAAAAAAGGAATTTATACTGTTTATTGCTGAGATCCACTTTATGCTTTGTAACTTGTACTGCTGCAGTCAAAATTGCAGTTTCGTTTTACACTTGACAACCGAATGATTAAAGAATATTACTGGAGTTTCAATCACCAAGTGTTCATCTTCAAGAGGAAGATCAAACTGTGATCGCACCATGAATACATTATTATTTTTAGGAAACTCTTTATCCGAGCTACTTCTTGGATTTGATGGTCCTGTGCTGGTCTCAACAACCCAAAGACAGGCCTTCCGCAAGCCAAATCGTTTCTATAGCGAGTGCTCCAGAATTCACACATTTAAGTGATGTTGTTTCCTTGAAACACCAATCGCCAGTAGTGTCATCTACCAGTGCTGCACTTACTCATATAACAGGTATTTAACAAATAATGAGTTTGACGTTGTCGATTTTCGTCGATAGATATAACTAGAATAGTTATACTTGGGATGTCTTTGTTACAGATGATGGTTTGTCCGGTTCTGAAATGTGGTTGATATGCGCTAATTCAAAGATGGATTTGCTTTTAGCCGCGGAACGTGGTTGGCTCCAATATCATACCATGACTTTACCGATAAGAGCGACCACCGCTTGTACGGTCGGAGATTCTATATGGATAGGAGATTATGCCGGAAAGATACATGCCTATTCGTAAGAAACTTCAATTTCTTGTTATTATTCTTCATTTACTAAATTTCTAAAATATCAGTCCTGGAGAAAACAGATCACAAATATCCTTGCTTCTACATTCTGGGTGACTTTGTGACTAGATGTGGCATTAGCCTTGTTTTTCAGCGATCTTTTCTATCCCCCTCAAGCAGGATTCATGTAATCAAAAACTTATTTAAATTTGCTGAAACATCTACTAAATATTTCAGGGCGACCGACGGACGAAAAATATTTTTCTACTCCCTAGAAAACGAACCAAACACCCAAGTCGAGGCGTTGCTCTATTTGCCGTCGCTGAAAAGAGTAGCTTGTGCTTTGTCGAACGGACGTCTCTTTTTGGTGAATTCCGAATCGAAACCGCTGACGCCTACCGCTGCCGAGGGGACATTCGTAATGACGGAACTGGGATCAAATTCAGTCATTAATTGTATGTGTGCCATGTTCAATCGTGAAAACGAGTGAGTTTCGCGTCGGCGCCCAACGTGGGACACAAAAATTTCTAGTTTCAAATTACCTAATTTTTTAGTTCTTGCGAGCTGTGGTGTGGAGAGTCAGCCGGCCAAATCTCCATCTACGTGATAAAGGACCAAGTTGTGGCCGGACACGAAGTCCTCAACCATTACCAGCCCATCATCGAGAAAGTCGATGTGATGAACATAATATCTGTCGATAGGCACGTTTGGTCGTATGTACGGCCCGGTTGTATTGTCTACCAGTGGGACGCGGTCGCCAAGAACATCGTCAACAAGCTGGACTGTTCGAAGCTCGTACCATGTTCTGAAAGTTTGAAGTCCATCGCCATCGAGGAGCATTTGAGTCCCACAAACTGTCAGGTAATTAACGTCATTCAAAAATCCAGAATAGAGTAATTCTTTTTTCTTTTTGTTCTTCTTTTTGAAAGTTTTTCATATAGACAATTAGGTTTTTGGATTTTTGATATTCAGCGAATGAGATGACTGGAATTATAGTTACATCTATGACTATGTTTCTTAATACCAAAAGTTTTCTAGGTGAATTGATTCATATGACCTGTTGCTCATGTATTAATTGATATCTTTTAATGGAAGGAATCAGTCGGAATCAGAATCTTGATGATACAAATTTCAGGTCACCAGTTTGGTGTCTCTCAACGAAGAACTGTACATCGGCACGACCTGGGGCTGCGTCATAATAGCGGAGAGATTCACTTTACGGCCCATCACCATATTCCGACCCTACGAGGAAGAAGTCAGGGCTATCGTCCCTTTGCCAACGGGAAAAAGCGCGAACAGTAGCCAAGACAGCACTCCTCTTATAGCGACCATCGGAAGGGGATATCGCAATCTCCTATCGAGGTATACAGACGTACCTGTCATAGCTGGTACTCCGCTACCGAGTCCTATAATCGGATCGGCGTCTTCATGTGCCGGAAAACCGAATATGTTCGTTTTGTTGTGGAGGGCGGAGCACTGGGGTGCAGTTTGAAATGTTTCCGAGTTATTTTTTTCTGTTGCTTCATAGTAAGGTAATATGTTTCACCTGATGATTCACAAAGATTGCCGCATACTTGGAGATCATTACTGTCCTGCCACCTGTCCAGGTGGCGGGAATACAAGTACCTGAGGATCCTCAGTCTCTTATTGGAGGTAGAGACCCTTACGAAGACCAGTGACGAGACCTGTGGAGCCGGTAAATTGAGACCCCAGCGTCAAGTCACAAAACCTAAAGTGTGTCTCTATTCGAGGAGTAAGTCTTGATAAAAAAAGTGCTAGCTGTACTATGAAAACTTTGTTTGAAAAATGGTGAAACTTTACCAAAATACAGTTGAAAACTTGAATGAGATGAATGTATAATCAAACATTACTTTGATTAATATTTATTCAGCAAGCGATACTGAAGAATTGATGCTATTTTCAGCTAGAATTTTTATCGAAAAAATGATGAACAAATCAAAAACAAAAGATCTCCGTTATAACATATTGTAGCATTTAAGTAATTTTGCCTCATTTAGTCAAGTTGAAGATTTTTTTATATTTATATAAGACATCAGTATTTTAAGGCTATACATAATTTGAAGAACAAATGGACATTATTTGAGTAAATAAAATTTGGCCTGAATATTTAGGCGTTTTCCAAAATGTATTTTCTAATAGAATTTTGTTTTGGATTGAACATGATGCCAAAAAAGTATTTTCCAACGAAACTTTTTTTCTGATTTGGAAAATTTTAACGTAATTAAAATTTACAGATTATATTAACTGAAGATATCTTCCACCTCTTTTATATATTCACTAATTTCTAAACGATTCTCTTTGAAGGTATAACCACTTTAACAAAATACTATAGTAATTCAATCTTTTTACTCTTGAGATATTGTTTTTTTTTAATTTTTACAACTAGTTTTGTAGTATTTGTTTTACTATGTATTATATTTTTAGACTGTTATTAATAGACTGTGATGATAGTTCTTGTCATTTATGCTTTATTGTTTTTTAAATGTATTTTAAGTCGTGAAACAAATAAAATGTTGGTTGTGTTTTATATTTGTTTTCATTTTCAACTGTACTTGCAAATTTTTTATCCTCCATGGTTTCTATAATCAGCGATCTGGACAGCGACGAAATTATGTCGAGCGAAGAAAGCCAAGCGGCAAAGGCCCCAAAAAAGAGGAAAAAAGAGCCAGAAACGGCTCAACAAATCAAACAGTTAAAACCCTGTTTTTCCCAGACTAAATGGACCAATAAGCCAAAATCAAATAAAACTACACCCGCCTTATCACAAAAGCCGGGCGTGGCACTGGAAAATCAAATTCAAAGGCATACCCAGAAAACTGAGTCGGCAAATATAGAGGAAACAGAAGTCCCGCCACCTTACTCAATGGAAGTAGGCGACGAAGAACTAGTAACAGACGCCTCGAAAAATGACCGGGCAGAAACACGCAAAAAAGCGGATAAGCCTCCACCCATAACCATCCGCGCAAAAGAAAAGTGGAAAGCTTTTAACACGATTGCTGCTGCGCAAAACATCTCCATATTGCGGGCGGTGAACACAACAGATGGAATTAAAGTCCACCTTGAAAATACAGATGATTATAGGAGAATTACTCGGATCTTCGATCAAGAGAAAATACCCTACCACACCTATACAATGAAAAGCGAAAAACCACTCAGAGTAGTTTTTCGTGGGGTCCCGGAATCCATATAGAGTGTGACGACATCAAGACTGAACTCTACGGCAAAGGATTTGAGATCCTTTCCGTAGCCCGCGTGAGTAAAGCTAACAAGGTACCGATACCGTTCGTGCTTGTTTTAGTTCCAAGGAGCCAAAACAAAATATATGAGATCACCGAAATTCAAAACGTGCGTGTAAGCGCCGAAACACAGAAGCCGAGAAACCGAGCAGGGCAATGTTACAGATGACAAAAGTTCGGTCACACGCAACGCAACTGTAAAGCAGTTCCAGCCTGCGTTAGATGTGCCGGACGGCACATGATCAAGGAATGCAAAATGCCTAAAAACTCGCCCTTGCGATGCTTTAACTGCAAGGAAGAACACCCAGCGAGCTTCCATGGGTGCCCAGAACTCCCTGAAAATGAAAGGACCTCAGATAGGCCGAACGAAAACAGACAGACCACAAACCCAAGGCCTGTCGGAAGAAACTCAATCAGGAGCGACGTCTCGTATGCGAGGGCCGTCTCATCGTCAGAGAACGCCTGCAGCTCTCCTGAAGGTCTCCCAACGGCCTTAGGGCAGCGGCAGGCGCTTCTAGTGAAGTTTCCGGTACTGCAATCCATGCTTGCCGGAAAATAAAACAAGAATAAGTTCCTAAACGGCCACAAAACCAAAGAAGTACGCTGCGACTTCTACACACAGGGCAAATAGCCAAAAGAAGACAGAGGACCATACAATCCCCTGCCGCCCCGCCACAGGAACCCAAAAAAAACTCACACAGCCGAAAGAATCTGATTTAAACAAGATAACGAAGGATCCACTTCACAAAAAACAATTCACTGTATTCGTGATGAATGAATATTTGTTATCATTATATTCTTTTCTTAACTCTTGTCTTTTCTGACAGTATTTGGTATTCATTTGTAATATTCGCCACCGTGCGGGTTGGGCAACCTAACGGGCGCGTCCCCTGGTGGCGGATAGAGGAGCGGCCAGGGGACTGGAGGCCCTGTCCGGAAAGCCGATGTGGGCTTATGGATGGGGACGCCGGACTCCTGGTTAGTGGCAGAAATAAGTAGGGTGAGAGGAACTAAAACTCCCCTGAAGCCTTTGCAAAACATGCCACCGTGGACCAGCCTACCCAAGTTAAGGTGTGAGGAATCGTGCCGACAGCTGAATGGCCGCAGGGTGATATGCGGTTACGAACGTTCCCTTTGGGGAACTGAGCGAAACCTCATTGTAATCAGCCTACCTCTTGATGTGGCGTTGATCATTTTAGCTAATATTATAGTTTTCAGTGATTTGTGATAATGACATTCATAAAAATCATATGCTCCTCTAGTTAAAATTTGACTCATTGACATTTTCATTTAATCCAGTCATTAACTTCGGCAATGTCAAGGGTAAAGGTTGGTCCTCAGAGGCACAGAACACCCTAACTACAGTTAGGGTGTTCTCTGTCAGAGGGTTGGTCAAGGCCACAGAATAAATCTCTCTAATGTTTATGATCATGGCACAGATTAAGTACTTAGGGCCGGTTTATCAATATGTAGTTAAATGCTCCTGTTAGCTACCTCGAAGCTAAGCTTAGCTGATAGTCAATGTTGCAGTTACTTTTCAAATCGTTTATCATACCCTGACTGATGCTAATGTTTAATAACTGTTAGTTAACTAAGGTTGGCATAAGCGACTATTTCAGGGGCTTGTTTTTATTGGAGGATTCATTTTCAAAAATGACAACTGCTAACAAAAAGTTCATGAGCTATACATAATAACCTATATATGAGTTGAGAGGGCATATGAAAAACGAAAATGAGCAATAAAAGAACATCCAATTTTACCGAAACAGACAGATCACATCCTAATAAAAATTGACAATTCCTATAAATTTATCATTGAGTGCCAAAAAAAACTGATGCCATCACATGGAAGAAGAAAGAAGAGGCCTGGAAAAGAGTTGAATTTGATTTTAATTCCTCTACATCAGGGCCTGTAAGTCTCTACCTCATCTAATTCTTTGAAAGCATCATTACGTTCATTAACAATGTAAGGTCTTCTTTGAACTCCAATATATCCTCATCTTCGTCATTCAACAAATGGAAAACTTCTTTAATCAAACAATTATAGTAATTAACCCTTTACTTGCAAAAAGTATTTCTCAAATTATCACAAAAAACATAAATAACCTAATTTCGCATGCGCGACCACATAACCACAGAATATCGGAACTGATATTCTGTGACATAACTGTCAGCTCAAATAAAAAAACTATCACTTTCTAGCGACTGTTACAGTCACTGAGACTTCAGCTACCAGTTGATGGTAACATGATAACGAAAAACAGTTTGACTAGGAGCTAAGACAAAACCATTAGTCAAATGAGGTTAGCTGGCGATTGATAAACCGGCCCTTTTAATCTGTGACATGGCTTCTCATTCTAACGCATTGGGCCAGGCTCCTCCTGTCCATAATGAACAAAAGCTTCGTCTGGGAGCACAGTTTTGCTCGAATGCCGCCACCCTTTTTTTTTAAACTTTTTTTTTCTGATCGTTTCCTTCTCGGTACGCCTTCGGATATAAACAACACAAATACACATGTTCATATATTTTATAGAACTGACAACCTCGTCGAATCCGTCGACGGATTTATTATTTATTCAAACGTGACTTCATTCAACATTACACTTTATTTTCAACTCAGATCTTTTGGACTCCACTCCGACCACTAAACCATTTTTTGACATGAAATTACATCAATTTGTTCGATACACACTATTGTCTTAAAATTTAATCAATGACGTCACATTGGTTAATTCAAAAACTTGTTTTATGTTTTTATCGGCCTCCACAAAATTACTTTCGTTAAATCGTGTTATGTGTGTAATGTTAACAAAACAGAAAAAAATGATAATACACGGAATGCACCAATAGTTCATTTTATCTGTGGTTGATATGAAACAGTGTAGCCAATTTGATGAGCAGAAGTGTACAGAACTTTTCCGTTTTCTTTCTCCCAAAATGATTAGTATTTGGAAATCGATAATATCTATAGCCTGAAGAGAGTTTTAACACAAAAAATCAATGTTGGCGGCATTGTGGAGAAGTACTCTTTTGGGAATTCATAGAATTTGCCTGTCTTCCTTATGCTGTGTTGTCGTGTTGGAATTGACAGTTGATAGATGAATGATCGGTATCACGCATATACGCATTTTATAGAGGAGCGAGTAGTCTAGTTGTATTATATTGTGAGGTAATTGTTATTAAAAGGAATACGGATTCTCTTCAAAACATTAGGGAATAAATTAGGTATATTCCACTGTTTTGTTAAAACATGAGTGATGGCAATTTAATGGATACGGATCCCTCAGAAGAGAACTTCGAAGAAGATGTCGGCTTTGATAATGATATCGATTTATCCAAGGATTATGCACTTAGGGGACGTGGTCGAGGAGGTTTCCCGTGAGTTTTATTTTGAAATTTCTTTGGATTTTGATTCATTTTATGCCTGGGTTACATTTTAAATCTACAAAAGTGATTTCTTGTGATGATAATAGGACTTATATTTGGTTAATATCCCATAACCTAATTCAGTTTCTTTCATAGGTATATCAGCAAACCGCAAATCCAATCTTCTGTAATCCAAGTTATTTATATTGTTTACATTTGTGTATGAATTTTGTGGATGAAATAAAGATTATGTATTTATATAACATATGTTGAAACTTATCTCTTATTTGGAATAATGATTGAAATGACATTTAATTCATTAAATATAATACATTCATTAATAAAAATTTAGATTGGTAGACTATAGAATTATTTTGATATATGTCCATTCATCATTTTGTAAATGATTATCATTGAGTCACAAAATCTTTTGCAATAGTTTTAAATACTTTTAACTCTACAATGGACATGTTTAGGGAATTAATTATCATTAGTATTAGTCTTATTCAATTTTTGACTGTCATGACAATATTTATATCTGTATTTGTTGAGATGAAACTTATTTTTTTATTATTACAGAAAAGGACCGCCTCCTCGCTGGCCAGGTCCACCACCACGAATGGATCACCCCCGATTCCGAGGCAGAGGTTTCGGTCCTGGAGGCCCTCCACCTCAGTTCGTCAGAGGAAGACCACCGATGTTTGGTAGAGGCGGCCCTCCTAGAAACCCACCTCCAGGCTTCAATGGTCCTCCGAATTTCGGAGGTCCTGGCTGGGGAGGTCCCTCAGGCCCTCCGCCTCTAATGGGTCTTGGTCCCAGAGGTCCTCCTGGTGGTCCCCCGGGTGGCCCTCCGGGAACCCATAGTGGTCCACCCGGAACTCATATACCACCTCCGGGAGGTCTTGTTGGGCCACCTCCCAGTCTTTCTGGACCACCACCTGGGACACTGAGTGGTCCACCTCCAGGAGGCTTGAGTGGGCCTCCACCTGGGAGTTTAAGTGTGCCCCCACCAGGAGGTATGAGCGGGCCTCCACCTGGAGGTTTGAGCGGGCCACCTCCTGGAGGTTCTGGTCCAGAATCAGGTGGACCACCTCCAAGTGTTTCACCTTCAGCAGCTGGTTCGCAATCAGCTGGAGGGTCTAACGGGGCGCAGGGACAAGAAGGGACAAGTGGAGGGTCAGGTTCTGCTCAGGGTGGATCAGGAGGGTCTGCTTCAAGTGGAAGTCCAGCTGTTTCTATGGGATCAGGTAATTATGATGATCAAAAATATATTTATACAGTAGAGCTTTGAGAATTCTAGGAACTGTACATACATATCTTACTTCGATTTATTTGTATCTTTAAATCCAGAAAAATGTATTCATTTCACAATAAAAATTACTACATACATGTCAAAGAGGAAAATAAACAGGACTGGACAAAAATCTGAATAAAAACTGAATAGTCATGAAAAAGTCCAGTGAAGTCAAATCGGGTGATTTTGGTGGCCATTCTGTAGAACCTCTCCTTCCAAGCCATCAACCTACAAGTGATTTTTGACTACATATATTCTAGTTAACCAAAAAACCTTGTAGGTCATTCAATTCATCGAATCTATGGAATTCATTTTGATGTTTTAACATTTTCTAGTCAGAGGAAATTAGTTACTATTTATATGGTTTCATTTTAGGGTCTACTTCAAGTTCGGGTCAAACTGCTGGTAGTCAGAGTAATGTTAGCAGCAACGCCGGAAGTCAAGTAACACCAAGCCCTGGAGCTATAACTTTTGCACCTCCAAGTTTACTAGGAGGACCCCCAACCACAAATAGTGGACAGACCCAACCAGCTGGTCAAACTACTTCAACACCTACAGGGGTAAGACACTCAAAACTCTCAAGAAAAATATTTATTGAAGTGGTTACTTGCAACAATTTTTAATCGTGCTCTGATGTTTTGTTTGCAGGGCCCAGATTCAAATGTCGAGATATGGGTTGAAACGAAAACGGCCGAAGGCAAGTCTTACTTTTATAATGCTCGTACTAGAGAAACTACCTGGACTAAACCAGATGGACCTAATATAAAAGTAATCTCGCAGGATCAGGTAGAGGCTATGGCCCAAGCGGCCACGGGTCCCATCGTCCAAAATACATCCACGGCTGCCCAAGCTGCACTGGCTCAGGCTAACATATCCAATAAGATGGATGGTGAGTTGAATTATATTTTCCAGCTAATTGAGCACATCGCTGAACTATATGTGTATATGTTTGTATATATGTGTGCATTTGTTTGGGTATTTATGTTCATTTGTTTCGATATAATATGTGTGCATTTGTTTGGATGTGTGTGCATTTGTTTGGACATATCTGTGCATTTGTTTGGATATGTGTGCATTTGTTTGGATATGTGTGCATTTGTTTGGATATGTGTGCATTTGTTTGGACATATCTGTGCATTTGTTTGGATATGTGTGCATTTGTTTGGATATATGTGTGCATTTGTTTCGATATAATATGTGTGCATTTGTTTGGATATAGACATTACTTTATTGTCCAAGAAAATACAATTTTATTGACAAAGCTTGTTAAAAAATCTGTTTGTAGACAAAATAGTATGTATAGTCCCTTTCAAAAGATGTAAATAACAAATATACACAATTTGAACATAAGTTCACATGTCATGGCAATAAAATAAGATATATCCCAGTATAAAATATAATTCAAAGTATAGGTGTCAATATAAACAACAAAAAAACCACCTATATTAAATCACAGCAAAGTTCCATTGTGATATTCATCAAGATTGTAGTACACTTTAGTTGCAAGTGCATCTTTAACAAGATTTCTGAACTTTTTATAGCTTTTTTCCTTCCTAATTTCATAAGGTATGTGATTTTACAGCTTTTTACTTTCATAAATTAAAGAATGCTTTGTCTGGCTTGTATTTGAAACAGGAAGATGTATTTTATTTTCAGTCACTTGCCAGGTTATGTAATTTGTATGGTCCGGAGTACCAACCGTATTATTTTTTTGTAAATCAGGCAAACAGTTTCGAGTATGAAAATACAAGGGTTCACATATGTACTCTGAAATTTTTGGACAATCCACCGGTCTGAAAATGGGTGTATATGTATGTTTCAGTGCCCATATGTGTGTATGTGCTTGGGTGTGATAGATATATCAGGCAGTTGAATAAATTTCTACTATTACCATTTTAATACAGAATCCGAGGACTCCAAACCAGAGCCAGTCAAGCAACCGATTCCGGTTTCCACTCCCCTCACGCAGCATCTGCCGCCGCACGCTCTGTTGGGGCCCCCTCCGGGGCTGGCCCCGTTCTCGCTACCCGGTCAGTTTGGTGCGCCTCCCTTCGGTCTCCCTCCGCCAGGCTTTCAAACTCCCTGGCCTGGCGGCCCGGGACAGCCGGGATGGCCTGGAGCACCTCCTGGTGCGCCTTGGGCGTTGCCTCCGGGCCTTCTCACCGGCATGCCCGGCGCCCTAGCTGCTATAGACGAAGCTGCGATCATGTCCAAAGTCGATCCTGAGATCATCGCTAGGGCTTCGGAATGGACGGAACACAAGGCACCCGATGGACGGTTCTACTACTATAATGCTAAGAAAGGCGAGTCTGTTTGGGAGAAGCCGCAGCCTCTCAAAGATTTGGAAAGTAAGTAAACTTACTTTTATTGAGAGGTCCTACAAGGTTCTCGTATCAGACCACTGGTTTTTCAAGTTGATCATCAATGTAATCTCCGTTCTTGTTGTTATTTCAAAGTTATCCACATTTTTCAGCTGCTAAATTGGCTGCCGCTCAGGGTATATCCACGAAGCCGGTCCTGGAAGTGTCTCAGCCCGCGTTAGTGGATTCAGGTAAGACAAATGCCCAGTTGCAGATGTCGGCTATCAATGGAGAGGCTAGTAAGGAGGAGCAGGAGCGAGAGAACGAGGAGAAAATCAGGAAGCTGCAGGAGGAGATCAAGAAGAAGAAGGAGGAGGAGGAGAAAGCCAAAGAACTGAGAGCACAGGACAAGTCGCGGCCTATTTCCAGCACGCCTGTTCCGGGTACACCTTGGTAAGTATAGAGCTTTACTTGTATTGATGTTCCTCATTATTTTATTGAAAGTGGTTCTGCCAGTGTTTGGAGCAAACACAATTAACAATTTTAAGCGTTCTTTTTGATGAATACACTGTTTCTAGTGGTGTATGAGACACGTCAGTAATAACTACAATTTGAAGATGAAGGGGGTAGTAAGTACTAAAAACGGTGAACCTGGTATGGCCGAAACTTTCAACCTATACTTAGTAAACAGCATCCAACATATAGTATTGAGAATTCCGAACCATGGGTCAATTTGGATAATGTTTTATATTTGCCCTTCAGCACCTTCAGATTGATTACCTTAAGAGATTTGAATGATTTAATTGAGTCATTAAATAATAAATATGTAGTATCCATTAAATCTTCAAACAGCTGGTCATGCAATCCTCAATTTTATCAATATATCACTCCAGAATGGTCAGTTGCCCGAATTATTAAAAATAAGTACTATTATACCCATACCAAAAATTACAAACACCATAAAAGCATGTGAATTTAGACCTATCAATACAGTACCGCCAATAGAGAAGGTTTCAGAAATAGCAGTATATAATCAATAGGGAATGCTCCTCCTGACGAAAATCAAGTAGTTTTCATAAAAGAGCTCTAAAACAACACATTTTAAACTTATCATTTGAACCTTTTTCTTTAAAAAATTATTTGAATACTTGAGGATCGAAATAATGCATTCAACATTTCACCATTTGTCAACATCGGTTATAGCTAATAAAGGACAATGAATCTGTTACCTGTATGAGACAAACAAAGATGACATATTTCAGAGGCGCGCTGTTCTGTTTACTTATGTTCCAAGTTCCGAGACATTCTGTGGCATGACATTTTGTGTACCTAACCTATCTTCCTCTATATAAATAAAAAAATAACAAAACAACCTTGTGGAGGTGGTATTGAACTATAATCTATATTTTGCCTAAATTGTTGATTTATAGAGATAATTTTCCTTTTTAAAATTATTTCAACTTGATATAGACGCTGTTGCCAATATGTGAATTAGAAACAAACCCCTTTGAAAATGAAAACCCAACATTTGAAACATCATTTTGAATATTTTTCGAAGTGAATTTGAAAAACTCATGAATTAAACTCAATTTTATTTTGTTCAAATTTGCATTTGCTGTAATAACCCAAATTGAGGTTAATAAAGGTTTTCGAAAAAAAACATTTTTGTAAACAGCGCTACAGTTATCATTAACTAAATTTACTAATGACACAGATAAAGGTAGATATGTTGTAGCTTTTTTTAGATTTCAAAAGGGCCTTTGAAACGATTGATAGAAGTATTTTGCTTCAGAAGCTGAGAAGATATAGGCTTGAGGGGGTGGTTTCTGAATGGATAAGTAATTATTTAACAAATAGGAAACAAAGGTGATAAATTGACCTTTGCACTATGACCTATTAGAACGATCTCAAAAAACATGGAATCCTTTTTGGGAAAGAAAGTTTTTGGCTTTCTACTACTCCATCTGATACAAAAAAAGGGATGAGAGAATCTTCCAAAGGAGGACTTTCTTTCAGTTTGTGTCTGAAAGTTACTTCTTGGCATGATCTACACATCCATGTATAGAGTTACTTCCTTCCTTTCTTTGGAAGACTTCCTCATCCTTCTTTTTTGTTATTAAGATGGAGTAGTAGAAAGCCAAAAACTTTCTTTCCCAAAAATACAAGAAATAGTATGAGCAGTTCATTTTTTAAAGGTTTCGTTCGATTCAATGATTTACCTGATTCAAATTAAATCTACTCTATCATTAAAGAGCGAACTGCTAAAATATATTCATGATGGAAATTGAAAAATTCCTTTTTGTTCAGTTGAAATTATGTACGTATATAAAGCTGTATTATTTATATAAATTTTGTTGATTATATTATATTTCAAGTTAGCTAACCTGTATATTAGGGAATCCTAATTCAATAAATAAATTTAAAAAAACTACATTGAATGGTTGGTCTGCGAGTCAATTTTATTTCAGTCTCAAGTTGTCAACGCTGTCACTTCCATCAACTTATCTGTTAAAAAAAATCTGTTTTGCTAACTACCTTCCTTCCATTACCTGCTACAAATAACTCCCATTCAACGTGACTGAAAAGCAATCTGTTTCGGATAAGTATTCAATGTTCCACTTACTATCTTTGAAGGTGTGTCGTCTGGACCGGAGATGGCCGTGTTTTCTTCTACAATCCGTCTTCGAGGACTTCCGTCTGGGAACGACCGGAGGAACTTCTGAAGAGGACCGACGTTGACAAAATGGTTGCGAATCCCCCTGACGCTCTGGCCACCACGAATGCCAAAGCGGATGTTCCGAAATCTCCAGAGAAGAAGCGCTCGTCGGATGATAGCGACAGCGATGTCGAAGATACGCCTGCCAAGAAACCCAAACTGGACGAGTCCAATTTATCGCAATCTAGTAAGTTGAGAGTGAACTATTCCTTTAGAAGTATTAATCGAAGTGATTTTGAGATTTGTGAGAATATTACAAAGATAGTTACCCAAAATAAGCAATTAGTTCGTCTGTTCCTGCTCTAAATAGTTCAAAAAGTGTGATATAATGTTATGTCACCTGAAAAGGACCATTCAGTAAGCTCTCGCGTGAATTT
Organism: Leptinotarsa decemlineata; assembly: GCF_025532065.1. Taxonomy (NCBI): domain Eukaryota; kingdom Metazoa; phylum Arthropoda; class Insecta; order Coleoptera; family Chrysomelidae; genus Leptinotarsa; species Leptinotarsa decemlineata. Next base: position 1,665,335 of record NW_027412704.1, on the reverse strand, counting down.
CATTACCATTCTAGATGTTTGACCTTCAAACGACCTTCAGAGATAAAAATACTCACGGTCATATCCCAAAGTAATATTTTTGCATCCAAAACTACAACTTTGATCCCACACTATTTTGCAAGGTCAAGCTTAAAGTCAACTTAGAAAGTCAAGAGAAAAACGCGAACATATTGTACATTCTATTTATTTTGTTTGACATTCAAGTGACCTAAGATCAAATTTAGAATTAATCAAGGTCATACCTGGTCGAAGTTCTTTCTCCTACTTTCGTTTCCATGATGAACATGTAGTTTCTCATTTGAACAATGACATTGACCTTGGAATAATCCACAAGGTCAACGTAAAATCCGAGGTTATCGTTAGATAATCAGAAAAAATTCTGAACACCTGATTATTTCGCTCATGGTCAAGGTCAACTCCAAAATCAATTTGGTAAATTTAGAGATCAACTTTGGAATTAATCAAGGTCATATCCAGCCGAAGTTCTTTCCCCTACTTTTGTTTCCATGATAAACATATAGGCTATCATTCAAAAACTGACCTTGACTTTGAAATAGTTCACAAGGACAAGGTCAATGTCATATCCTAGGTTGTCGTCAGATAACTAGGAAAAATTCTCAACATCTGATTCTTTGACTCGTCAAGATCAAGTCCAGGGTCAACTTGGAAAGTTAAGAGTAAAATGCAAACATATTGCGCATTTTCTTTCTCAGAGATCAACTTTAGAATTTCTCGAAGTCATACAAAGCTGAAGTTCTTCCCCCTACTGTCGTTTCCAGGATAGAAATTATGTTTTCATTTAAAAAACTGACCTTGACCTTGAAATAATTCACAAGGTCGAAGTCAATTTCAAATCCGAGATTATTCTCAGATAACCAGGAAAAATTCTAAACACCTGGTTCTTTGATTCGTGGTCAAGGTCAAGTCCAAAGTCAACTTGGAAAGTTAATAGTAAAATACAAACATATTGCGCATTTTCTTTCTCAGAGATCAACTTTAGAATTATTCGAAGTCATACAAAGCCGAAGTTCTTCCCCCTACTGTTGTTTCCATGATAGAAATTATGTTTTCATTCAAAAAACTGACCTTGACCTTGAAATAATTCACAAGGTCGAAGTCAATTTCAAACCCGAGATTATTCTCAGATAACCAGGAAAAATTCCAAACACCTGGTTCTTTGACTCGTGGTCAAGGTCAAGTCCAAAGTCAACTTGGAAAGTTAATAGTAAAATGCAAACATATTGTGCATTTTCTTTCTCAGAGATCAACTTTAGAATTATTCGAAGTGACACAAAGCCGAAGTTCTTCCCCCCTACTGTTGTTTCCATGATAGAAATTATGTTTTCATTTAAAAAAGTGACCTTGACCTTGAAATAATTCGCAAGGTCGAAGTCAACTTCAAATCAGAGATTATTCTCAGATAACCAGGAAAAATTCCAAACACCTTGTTCTTTGACTCGTGGTCAAGGTCAAGTTCAAAGTCAACTTGGAAAGTTAAGAGTAAAATACAAACATATTGTGCATTTTCTTTCTCAGAGATCAACTTTAGAATTATTCGAAGTCATACAAACCTGAAGTTCTTCCCCCTACTGTCGTTTCCATGATAGAAATTATGTTTTCATTCAAAAAACTGACCTTGACATATTTCGCAAGGTCGAAGTCAACTTCAAATCCGAGATTATTCTCAGATAACCAGGAAAAATTCCAAACACCTGGTTCTTTGACCCGTGGTCAAGGTCAAGTCCAAAATCAACTTGGGACGTCAAGAGAAACTCAAAACATACATTTTCTTTCTCTTGTTTGCTTTTTGACTAAATTCGGAGATCAACTTCAGAATTATTCAAGGTCATACCAGGCTGAAGTTTTTTTCGCTACTTTCGTTTCCATGATAAAAATATAGGTTCTCCTTTAAGAAACTGACCTTGACCTTCAAATAATTCACAAGGTCAACATCAAATCCGAGGTTATCGTCAGATAACCATGAAAAATTCTAAACACCTGATTCTTTGGCTCATTGTCAAGTCTTTACTTTCGTTTCCATGATAAAAATATAGATTCTCATTAAAAACAAAACTGACCTTGACCTTGAAATAATTCACAAGGTCAACATCAAATCCATGAAAAATTCTAAACACCTGATTCTTTGGTTCATGGTCAAGTCAAGTCCCTACTTTCATTTCCAAGGTAAATAAAAATAGGTTCTCATTTAAAAAAGTGACCTTGACCTTGAAGTAATTCACAAGGTCAATGCTAAACCCGAGGTTATTGTTGGATAATAAGGAAACATTATTCTAAACACCTTGTACTTTGTTTTTTCTTCGGGTCTTTATTTTATAATAAATCAGCCAGGATAGTGAATATATTATTATTATTATTATTATAGGTACCAATGGTTCAGCGGCCGGTGTCAAAAAGATCGACATCGGCAAAGAGGCGGCCATAGAAGCCGAAGTCCGAGCCGCCAAAGAAAGGGCAGTCATTCCTCTGGAAACTCGAATAAAACTGTTCAAGGAAATGCTTACCGAGAAGCAAGTTTCCGCTTTCAGTACTTGGGAAAAAGAGCTTCACAAGATAGTGTTCGACCAGAGATACCTGCTGCTCACGTCCAAAGAGAGGAAGCAGGTGTTCGAGAAGTATGTGAAAGAGAGGGCCGAGGAGGAGCGCAGGGAGAAACGGAACAAGCTCAGGGAGAAGAAGGATGCGTTCCGCAAGTTGCTCAGTGAGTCGAGCTTACATGGAAAGTGAGTTGATTGTTTGTGTTGTAATTATTATTTTTGCCATTAGTATCCCAAGTTTTCTGAATACCTAAAAATTATAACCCCAATTTTCTGTATGCCTTAAAATGGGGATAAGAGGTTAGACATTGGGGGAATGGAGGGAAAATTGAAGAAGAGGAAAATAGGGGAAGAAAGATGAAAGAACACAAAAAACAAAGAAATTGAAAGACACTAAAAGGAAAAGAATGAATGAGACAATACAAAAAAGGGGAAAGGGAAATAGAAAAAGTAAAAGGGGGAAAAAGAAAAAGAGGAGATCAGAAAAAAGGACATGAAAGAGAAGAATAGTAATGAAAATAATTTTTTCAAACATTCATACCTTAATATTATAATCCTAATTTTCTGCATACCTTGGAATGGGGATGGGAGGTTAGACATTGGGGGAATGGAGGGAAAATAGAAGAAGAGGAAAAAAGGAGAAGTAAAATGATAGAACACAAAAAGCAAAGAAATTGAAAGACACAAAAAGGAAAAGAATGAATGAGGCAATACAAAAAAAGGGAAAGGGAAGTAGAAAAAGTAAAAGGGGGAAAAAGAAAAAGAGGAGACCAGAAAAAAGGACATGAAGGAGAAGAATAGTAATGAAAATAATTTTTTCAAACATTCATACCTTAATATTATAACCCAAATTTTCTGCATACCTTAGAATGGGGATGGGAGTTTAGACATTGGGGCAATGGAGGGAAAATAGAAGAAGAGGAAAAAAGGAGAAGTAAAATGATAGAACACAAAAAGCAAAGAAATTGAAAGACACAAAAAGGAAAAGAATGAATGAGGCAATACAAAAAAGGGGAAAGGGAAATAGAAAAAGTAAAAGGGGGAAAAAGAAAAAGAGGAGACCAGAAAAAAGGACATGAAGGAGAAGAATAGTAATGAAAATAAGTTTTTCAAACATTACAATAATTTCATTCATACCTAAAAATTATTACCCCAATTTTCTGTATGCCTTAAAATGGGGATAAGAAATTAGACATTGAGGGAATGGAGGGAAAATTGAAGAAGAGAAAAATAGGGGAAGAAAGATGAAAGAACACAAAAAACAAAGAAATTGAAAGACACAAAAAGGAAAAGAATGAATGAGGCAATACAAAAAAGGGGAAAGGGAAATAGAAAAAGTAAAAGGGGGAAAGAAAAAGAGGAGACAAAAAAAAGGACATGAAGGAGAATAGTAATGAAAATAAGTTTTCCAAACATTATAAAAATTTCATTCAAGATCACAAAGCAATGATATGATTTTCTTGCAGGTCTTCATTCAGTGATTTTGCACAAAAGTATGCGAAAGAGGAGCGCTTCAAAGGCGTCGAAAAGATGCGTGAACGGGAGAGCCTTTTCAATGAATACTTGATAGAAGTAAGGAAACGCGAAAAGGAGGAGAAGAACCAGCGGAGAGAAACGGTAAGTCGGATAATACCTTGTACATCGGGGGGCGTGAATTATTTAAAAGCAGTTCAATGACGTTGCAGGGTTTTGTCCCCATTGAGGAAACTTTTTTGAAATGTATGATAGAAATGACTAATACTTATTCAAAAAACACACTTTCGTGTCAGATTTCATTTTGAAAGTTTACAGGCTTCACGATACGCCTGAGGATGATATTATATAGGGAAACACATGTCACAGTTTTGAATATGTGAAATTTTTTTTTGAGCGGGATAGCTCATGATTTCGAGTATCTCAAATGTTGCTACGTAGAATTTTTCACAATTGATGCTACATAATTTTATGTCGAATTGAAGTCTGGGCTGTTGATATACAATATTTTCTTAGGTATCAATTTTTAAAAGGTGTTCTAGTTTTGTCCAGTTCAAGTTATGTTGAACGTGTTGTTTTTTTTCTAAAAAAAAAGGAACACTTGACTGCAAGCGTTTCTTTATGTTTGAGAAACTCACAATTCGTAAAGTTTTGGGTCTTTGATTGACCCCAATTTCGGAGATTGGTCCTGGAACTTCTGTGATATCTCTTCTTCTTTAGGAACTTCGAATAGATATATAATACTTGAATGAATCATATTTCCAAATTACCTTTTTCCACAACACCATGTATAGTTTTCCACGTCAGCTGCTCAAGCATGTGTCTATTCTATTATTTTTGACAATTTGAGGACGTACGGATTATAGTGTTACTCTATAATATATTAAAAAGTTATCACAAAAATTATTTGTCGATATTGCAACGAAAATCAGTTATTTTTTTTTGTTTTTTGGATTTTTTGCATCAAATTGTTAATGAAAAAAAAAATTAGGTCTTCAAAACTAAACCTACTTCCCCTACAAATTCTGAATATCGCTAAATCATAATTTTTTCAACTGGAAATTAATTTAATATTCAAATATAAATGCCTATGACAAAAAAATGACATTTTTGAAAAAAAAATCACTGAATTTTTCGAACTCCTTTAAAATATGAAACAGTAATATAGTCAATAGATTCACAACCAATTATTATTATTGCACCGAAATTGTCCCTATAAATTCATTTATTTTTCATTAATGATTGATTATTGATAATTTTATGAAATGGAAAATTCTTATAAAAATCTCTAAGAACGACACTACAGACAAAACTTATAGCATAGTTTTCAAAATTATATGTTTTATCAACTCCACTGATGAACAATGACAAACGATATTTCTGAAAAAAGAAAAAAGAAAAATTCAATGTGAATACTTTGAAACTAATGAATCTAATGTGGAAAATAGATTCATAACAAATTATTATTATCGCACCAAAATTTTCCCTCTGAAATAATTTATTAATAGTTGATTACTGATAGTTTTTTTTTTTTAATTATATTGAAATACAAATTTAATCAGAACGACACTACAGACAAAACTTATGGCAAGACTTTTAAAATTATATGTTTTATCAACCCCTTTGTCAAAAAATGACAAACACATGACATTTTTTTAAAAAATAGGAAAAATGTCATTAGAAAGACAGAAAGTACCAAATTTATGAGACGGTTTTTAAAATTAAATGTTCTAACAACCCTTTTGAGAAAAAATTACAAACGAATGACTTAAAAAAAAATAAAAATTCGCTGTGGATACTTTGATCTCTTTTAAAATGTATGAAACAATAATACGGTCATAGACTCATAACAAATTATTATTATTGCACCAAAATTTTCCGTATAAAATCTTTAATTTTTCGTTAATTACAGATATTTTTTTTCTAATAAAAATTATTTTACCTCTGAGAAAAAATTACAAACAAATGACTTAAAAAAAAAAATTCTCTGTGGATACTTTGATCTCCTTTAAAATTTATGAAACAATAATATGGTCGATAGATTCATAACAAATTATTATTATTGCACCAAAATTCTCCGTGTAAAATCATTAATTTTTCATTAATAATCAATTACAGTTATATTTTTTTCAAATAAAAATTATTTTTTAATAAAAATCTCATTAAAAAGACTAAGTACCAAACTTATGAAACGGTTTTTGAAATTAAATGTTCTAACAACCCTTCTGAGAAAAAATTACAAACAAATGACTAAAAAAAAAAAAAAAATTCGCTGTGGATACTTTGATCTCTTTTAAAATTTATGAAACAATAATACGGTCATAGATTCATAACAAATTATTATTATTGCACCAAAATTTTGCCTATAAAATCTTTAATTTTTCGTTAATTACAGATATTTTTTTTCTAATGAAAATTATTTTACCTCTGAGAAAAAATTACAAACAAATGACTAAAAAAAAAAAAAATTCGCTGTGGATACTTTGATCTCTTTTGAAATATATGAAACAATAATAGGGTCATAGATTCATAGCAAATTATTATTATTGCACCAAAATTTTGCCTATAAAATCTTTAATTTTTCGTTAATTACAGATATTTTTTTCTAATAAAAATTATTTTTATATAAAAATCTCTTTAAAAAGAGTCGTAAGTACCGAGTTTATGAAACGGTTTTTAAAATTGAATGTTCTAACAAACCTTCTGAGAAAAAATTACAAACAAATGACTTGAAAAAAAAAAAAATTCACTGTGGATACTTTGATCTCCTTTAAAATTTATGAAACAATAATATGGTGAATAGATTCATAACAAATTATTATTATTGCACCAAAATTCTCCCTGTAAAATCATTAATTTTTCATTAATAATCAATTACAGATATTTTTTTCAAATAAAAATTATTGTTAAATAAAAATCTCATTAAAAAGACTCGTAATTACCAAGCTTATGAAACGGTTTTTAAAATTAAATGTTCTAACAACCCCTCTGAAAAAAAAATTACAAAGAAATGACTTAAAAAAAATAAAAATAAAAATTCACTGTGGATACTTTGATCTCCTTTAAAATGTATTAAACAATAATGTGGTCAAGAGATTAATAACAAATTATTATTATTGCGCCAAAATTTCCCTTTAAAATCATTTATTTTTCATTAATAATTATTCACTGATAATTTAAAAAAAATTCAGATTGGTCTTTTGTTTCGATAGTTGTTGAAAATTAGTTAAATTTCGGTGTTTGACTTTGTACCGAACCTTTACTGTATACCTTAATAGTTGCCACTGGAATTTGTATGGTTTTGTTGAATCATTGATACGTTCAACAAATTTTTAGACAGAAATGACGACAGTCGAAAAAGTTTCAAGAACTCATCAGCCATATACATCAAATCATTTAATTTGTTTATTTTAAGTACTTGAATTTGCATTTAATGTTTCGAGTACATTTTTCTGCAATATCCTCAAATCTGAAAGTTAAGATACGTTTTTGATATGTTGTAGTTGTATTATGAATAAATGTGTTACCATATGTTTATCGACATAACCATCAGAGTTTTTAAAATATCACTTTCCTCATTCTATACATGAGTTTTCATGAAAAGTTGTCTAGGAAATTATCGTTTTTTACATCATAACAAACATAATGCCTCCCAATGTGGACGAATAGCATCACATAAATTTGAGGCTCCCTATTAATTTGTTTGTATGTGAAATATTCCACTCGATTTACAAATGTATCAAACTATTTCAGATTGAGAAAAAAATTCTCTAGATATGTTACTATGTGAACACAATCTCATATCGATCCGAACAATTATGTAAATCCATTTAATTTGAAATCTCTGTTTCATATAATCAGAAAATTGAGGATACATAAAAAGGGTGTCACATATTGACGTATCTCTCAGTATATTGTTTGTGTCTCTTCGGCACAACTTCTCAATCTACCTTTGAGAGAAACTCCTTTCCGCGAAAGATGATGTCAAGTTCTGAGAGATGGATTTGCAGCGCCAGGTAAAGTGTTGAATTTGTACAGTACGTTTTCGTTAAGGAAACCATTTGGTGATATCTAACATTAAGGTTTGCATTTTCATATGTTTTTTTTTTCAATAACTTTGCTCAACTGCGATCTACCTTTCAGGGAGTCACTGGAAAATGTAACGCAATGATTGATTCTGGTAAAACGGGTAGATTTTGAAAGAGCAATTACAATATAATATTACTTTTAGGAAAACAGGTGAAAATTTGCATTTTATGTCAAAACTTAATCAGATAAATGATAAGTTCTGATGAAATAGGTAGATTTTGAAAAGGCAAGTACAATACAATGTTAGGTTAAGAGAATCAGGTGAAATATCTACATTTCATGTCAAAACTTGATTAAATAAATGATTAGTCCTGGTGAAACAGGTGAATTTTGAAAAATCAATAACAATACAATGTTAGTTTTAGAGAATCAGGTAAAATATCTGAATTTCATGTCAAAACTTAATTAGATAAACGATTAATTCTGGTGAAATAGGTCGGTTTTGAAAAATCAATTACAATAAAATGTTAGTTTTAGAAAACCAGGTAAAATATCCGCATTTCATGTCAAAATAAATTAGATATATGATTAATACTGGCAAAACAGGTAGATTTTGATAAAACAATCACAGTAACATGGTACTTTTGGAAAAACAGGTAAAATATCTGCATTTCATGTCTAAACTTAAATAGATAAATGAATAATTCTGGTGAAACAGGTAAATTTTGTAAAAGCAATTACAATACAATGTTACTTTTAGAAAAACAGGTAAAATATCTGCATTTCATGTCAAAATGAATTAAATTTATATGATTAATACTGACAAAACAGGTAGATTTTGAAAAAACAATTACAATAACATGATACTTTCAAAAAATCAGGTAAAATATCTGCATTACATGTCAAAACTTAATTAGATAAACGATTAATTCTAGTGAAACAGGTAAATTTTGTAAAAGCGATTACAATACAGTTTCTAAAATTTCTTAACATTTGAATTAAAATAAAAATCAATGCTACTGTATCGATAATGATACAGTAGCAATTACAATACAATGTTAGTTTTAGAGAATCAGGTAAAATATCTGCATTTCATGTCAAAACTTAATTAGATAAACGATTAATTCTGGTGAAACAGGTAAATTTTGAAAAATCAATTACAATACAATGTTACTTTTAGAAAAACAGGTAAAATATCTGCATTTCATGTCAAAATGAATTAAATTTATATGATTAATACTGACAAAACAGGTAGATTTTGAAAAAACAATTACAATAACATGATACTTTCAAAAAATCAGGTAAAATATCTGCATTACATGTCAAAACTTAATTAGATAAACGATTAATTCTAGTGAAACAGGTAAATTTTGTAAAAGCGATTACAATACAGTTTCTAAAATTTCTTAACATTTGAATTAAAATAAAAATCAATGCTACTGTATCGATAATGATTTTCTAATTATGATTGAACCGTGTTGGATCAAAAAAATCATTTTCCAGTATTTGGCTATAAATTTTGGTTACTTTTCATTATATTCCTCCCAATCTTGTACAAAGGTAGATTGCAGTTGCAAGTATCAAATCGAAAAAGAATTTATGTAAAGAAAAATGTAGTAAATGAGAAGTCTTTTATCTAGCATCATTACTTTTTCAAGAGCTGCAGTGACAAGGTCTTGTCTTGTATCAACCAGATCAGATGGCTCAGGTCAGCAGGTCATCGAGATTCCAGTCCAATGTCAAGCCGTTTGTCGACGATGGGCCTTATTTTTATTTGACGGTACTAAAAACCTACAAGTTAGTTGTTAAATATAATGGAGAAAGATAGTACTCATACTTCAGTATGAGTCTTCAACACGTAATTTTTCATAATTTCATGATTTGTTCAGTTAGAATTTCTTGTAGAAGAGGCTAACCTAGCTTCCCGATTTTTTTTTAGTTTCTATGAAAAATGTGGGGAATTTTATTTGAGTTGTTGAATCCGAGCATTTTATATTTTCTTCAGTAGAATTGAATGATTAACTGAAATTAAATAATACAATAAATTAAACTATTATTAACATCACTCAAATAGCAGAATACTGTTCAATTGATTTTGTTGTGATTTATTTCATGGGTTGAATTAGAAAAATTTTGAACAATCTGTACACGTTTAGAATGGCCAGTGATTTTCATAATTTTTTTTCTCTACTAGAAATGATTTCAGCTCCTCATTAAGCTGAGGATCTGATTTGCTTTTTTTATCTACAATGTAATATTATTAACTGTTCCCATTGAAAAAATTTCCGTATTTCTATTTCAGACCAACAAGTGTTTCTTTTTTTTTCAGGATTTGATTTGTATAAAATTGTTTTACTAGTGACCAAAATGTTTTGTATAAAGGAGAGACATTTTTAATGAAATTTACGAAATTCCAATTTTGAAGTCTGAATTTGAGTAAAAAATCCAAAAGTGAAGTTGTGGTTAAATGAAATTGTTACCGTATTTGTACTTTCAGAAGTTTGACAAGCTCCAGCTTCATTTTGACTTTAAAATAGAAATTTTGTTGAATTCTGACTCTGAATTTAGAATCTACTGATTCTGAATTCTTCCTCTAATGCCTTTGTGGTTTTGTTTGAATTTATTTTAGAAATCCATGGAGTTTCACAAGGTTCAGTATTGGGACTAGCGTTATTTCTCAGTTACACTAATTCTGTTGATATTTTGAAATGGAGTTTTTTTTATTACACGTTTTATATTAGCTCCACCTGTATGTATGTATGTTTGTAAATCTCAAGCTCGGGATCTAAATTTGAAAGAATTATCGACGTTATTGCTTGATCTATTCGCGGGCAGATGGCGCTCTACGTAACCTCCTTGATAAATCGACCTTATTGCTTGATTTATTCGCGGGCAGATGGCGCTGTATGTAACCTCCTTGATATATCGTTAGTCCTCAGCTCACACAAGTTTCTCAACTTCTGAGAGTTGTCGTTCGTAGGGGGGCGACAGCTGATTAACGAAAAAAAAAAAAAAAAACAAACAGATTTTAAACAGATTCAACTCCACAGATGAAAATGGCATTTGGTCACTAGTGAAGGACAACTTATCATTTTTTGAAATTAATTATAGATTTGACAGATGTATTCTTTGAACATTAGTTTTTTCTTGATCGAATAATTGATTATTCGTATCTCACAAAAGATTACCTCTGTGAAAAAATTTAGTGGGGATTTGTATGCTATTGTTGAAGCTCATAATTCCCACAATAATTATTTTTTTTTCAGGATCTAACTATTTTCTTCCAGGTTCATACTTTATTTTCAGCTTCTAATCAAACTTTTTCCTTTCAGCTTTTCAGTATACAAATTTAAAAACACAAAAATTCATCTTCGATGTGAATATAAAAAATATTTTAGATTCACACCACGAACCATTAATTTTAGTTGCGCTCATAGTCACTTCCCGCATTAAAGTTCGTCATTTTACAGGTCAAGAAAGATTTCATTGCCATGCTTCGAGAGCATTCCGATATCGACCGGCATTCGCACTGGTCAGAAGTCAAAAGGAAGGTAGACTCTGACTCTAGATACAAAGCCGTAGACTCGCACGGTCTTCGAGAAGACTGGTTCAGAGAGTATTGCAAGATATTGAAGGACGAAAAGAAGAAGGCGAAGGAGAAAGATCGCGAACACAAGCGAGAAAAGGAGAAGCATAAGAAGAAGGACAAGGATAAGGACAAGGAGCGTCACTCCAAGGAGAAGAAGGAGAAGGAGAAAGACAAGGAGAGGGAGAAGGAGAAAGATAAGGAAAAGGAGAAGGACGACTCTAAGAAAGAGGACGACGAGGAATCCATTAAGGAGGTTGAGGTGAGTTTCGGATATGATGTAATACAAGAGGGGATGATAATGTTCGTCTATCGAAATTCAAGTCGCGCTCAAAACTCAATAAATTGAATCAGAATAATGTAAGTAGTTGGTTTAAGCCGGTTTAGGAACCTCCCCCCACCACTTTAATCTATTAACGACCTTCACATACGTCGCACGATATGGTCAAGGTGACTTTGAGGGGGCGCTTTGAGTTTGATCTTGAATGACATCGACCTACGTCGAATTTGAGGTTGTGTTTTGGGTTTGAACTTGATACACGCCCCATATTTCAGAAAGGGTAAATTTGATCTCGAATGAACCCGAGCCAGTCACGCAGCTATCTTGAAGTTTTAAGGTTTCGACCTAGAACGACCTCCAATTGCTTAATCGAGTTGGTCATATTTTTGACAAGGTGACTTTGACCTCTGCGTTGACGAAGAGGCTTCTAGAGTTACGTTTTTTTGTTTGACTTTGAGTAACCCCTTGAAATTTTACATGCCTTTGTTGAGGCGAGTTTATGGGGCTCATTCATTACTTCACTGAAAAATCAAAATTGTTATGTTTGAGGATAGATTTCACAATATATTTTGGTATCACCAAAAAAAAATTGAGTGTCACTAATAGTTTTAGGGTGAATAATTTGATTTTCGGAGATTGCCATTGACTTTAATACTTTCTTGGAATTATTCAAGTATGCAGTAAAAAACTATGTATCTACTCTTTAGTTCATTAACTCATTATTACATTTTTTACTTTGGTTTTTATAAAGAAATCGTTTATTTATTTTTTTTCGTTAAGAGAACTCGTAATTAGAATCACTCAATTTGGCTCTAAATAGGTAGGTTGTTGATCAAAGTGCTCTGTTTTATTTCAGGAACCAGAAAAGGAAGAGAGCGATGATGAAAAAGAACAGAAGGACAAAGACAAGCAGGCAAGAGTCGAGGCTAGCCTCCGCGAAAGAGAAAAGGAGGTGCAAAGGACATTGGCTACTCACATGAGAGACCGTGATAAGGAAAGAGAACAACATAAACGAGACGAAGCTGTGCAGGTAAGAAAGAAAGCTTCCATTGATCAATGGCGGCACAGTATCGAATAAACCTTTTTTTCCAGCATTTCAACGCACTTCTCTCGGATTTGGTTAGGAACTCTGATCTGAGTTGGAGAGAGGTGAAGAGGATCCTTCGGAAGGATCACAGATGGGATCTGGCTGACAGCCTCACCAGGGAGGATAAAGAGAAACTGTTCAACGAGCACGTCGAGCTGCTGATCAAGAAAAAGAGGCAAAACTTCCGAGAATTGCTGGACGAAACCAGCGAGGTTTCTTTGATGAGCACTTGGAAGGAGATCAAGAAGTTGATAAGGGATGACCCGAGGTATTCGAAGTTTGCTTCGAGCGAAAGGGTGAGTTGATTTACTTTGATATTACTATTACTATTGAGAGATAATTTTTTCACACATATATTGATCTGTGACATATCTACAAACAATATAATAATAATAATAATAAATTGAGAAGAATGTGGAAATAAAAAGAAAATACCTACCTACCTCCCTGAGACTCAACGATCATCTAAACATAAATAACATAATCACTCCTAATCAATTTGGGTTTCAGGAAAACAAACCACTAATTATGCATTCAATGTAATTTTTTTTCAGTGCGAGAGAGAGTTCAAGGACTATTTGAAAGACAAGTTATCAACGGCCAAAACCCAGTTCAAGGAGCTCCTCCACGAAACGAAGCTGATAACCCACAAGTCCTTGCAAACTCTCAGAGAATCACAAGGACACATGCAAGAGATCGAGGACATCTTAAAGAACGACAAGCGTTACCTAGTCTTGGACCACATTCCTCAAGAGAGAACGCAACTGGTGCTGAATTATTTGGAGGAACTCGACAGAAGGGGGCCTCCTCCTCCTCCGACAGCTAGCGAGCCGAACAGAAGAAGTATCAAGTAGATTTTTAATGTTTCGAAATTGATTTTTTTTGTTTGGTTATGTGTAAACACATACCGAACTTTCACACTAAAACCGACCAGATTTTGTTATTGAAGTGCGCAGAGGGGAATATAGTATCGATTTATTTTAGGATGATAGTTGAGCTTGAGAGAAATATGATGTTGAGTAAATTTTGTAGGACAGTATGTTATTAGGATGCATTTTATAAATGGTAAATACATTTTGAAGATTTTGACGTTTTATTTCTTTGATATTGGTTTTTCCATAGTTTGTCCCACTTTGAAACATTTTCGAGTAAGTATTGAAGAGGCTTGGTTTCAGCTGCTGGAAAGTCTTGCATTTCTGATCCGAAGATAATAGCACTTCAAATCATTATAAAGTGTATTCAAGAAACACTTGTCTATACAGAAGCTAATGTATAGCGAAACACGTGTTTCTTGTAGGCGTATCTATACTATGTAGCTACGCCTGAAGAAGCTATTATATAGCGAAACACGTATTGCGTTTTTGTAAGACGTCTTAGAGATAAGTATAGAAACGCCTGAAGAAGCTACAGTACAGCGAAACATGTTACGTGCCTGTAAAACGTCCAGAGACGTGTATAGAAACGCCTGAAGAAGCTACAGTACAGCGAAACATGTTACGTGCCTGTAAAACGTCCAGAGACGTGTATAGAAACGCTTGAAGAAGCTATTGTATAGCGAAATTGTAAAATTGTTTAGGGAAACAAACAGGCCCAAAAGAGCTATTTTTACATAGTTTTACCAAAACTCAGTACGTGTATATAGACGCACCTACACTATAGACACGCCTTTATGGTAAAACACGCCTGAAGAAGCTATTGTATAGCGTTAAACATGTTGCGTTTTTGTGAAACGCCTAGAGAAGTGTATAAACTCCTAGAGAAGTGTATAACCGCATGAAGAAGCTATTGTATAGCGAAACAAGTTTTGCGTTTAAATAAAATTGTTTAGTGAAACAAACACGCCCAAAGAAGCTATTGTTACATAGTTTTACCAAAACTCAATACGTGTATATAGACACGGTAAAACACGCTTGAAGAAGCTATTGTATAGCGTAAAACATGTTGCGTTTTTGTAAAACGCCTAGAAGTGTATAAACGGCTAAAGAAGCTGTTTTATAGCGAAATACGTGTTGCGTATTTTACCATATAGACACATCTATACTGTAGGCGTATCTACACTATGTATACGAGCCTGAAGAAGCTATTGTATAGCGAAACACGTGTTGCAATTTGTAAAACGTCCAGAGACGTGTATAGAAACGCTTGACACACGTGTTGCGTTTTTCAAAAACTTTAGTGAAACCGAAGAAGCTATGGTTACACAGTTTTATCAAAACTCAACTCGTTGTTCGCTATACAATAGCTTCTGTGTCGACACGCTTGAGGAAGCTGATATACAGCGAAACACGTGTTGCTTTTTTGTAAAACTGTTTAGTGAAATATACCGTTTTTTGTATAACGTCTAGAGATGTGTATAGAAACGACTGAAGGAGCTATTTTATAGCGAACCACGTGTTGCGTGTTTTACCATATGGACGTGCCTATACTGTAGGCGTATCTACACTATGTATACGAGCCTGAATAAGCTATTGTATAGCGAAACACGTGTTGCGTTTTTGTAAAAACGTTTAGAGACGTGTATAGAACTTTGAAGAAGCTATTTTATAGCGAAACACATGTTGCAATTTGTAAATCGTCCAGAGACGTGTATAGAAACGCTTGACAAATCTATTGTATAGCGACACACGTGTTGCGTTTTTCAAAAACTTTAGTGAAACAGACACGACCGAAGAAGCTATGGTTACACAGTTTTATCAAAACTGAACTCGTTCGCTATACAATAGCTTCTGTGTCGACACGCCTGAGGAAGCTAATATACAGCGAAATACGTGTTGCGTTTTTGTAAAACTGTTTAGTGAAATAGACCGTTTTTTGTAAAACGTCTAGAGATGCGTATAGAAACGACTGAAGGAACTATTTTATAGCGAAACCCATGTTGCGTTTTTATTTGCGTTTTTATAAAACGTCTAGAAACGTGTATAGAGAAACGCATGTTGCGTTTTTGTTAAAATGTCTAGAAACGTGTACAAAAACGCTGTAAGAAGCTATTGTATAGCGAAACACGTGTTGGGTTTTTTTTAAAACTGTTTAGTGAAACAGACACCAGTGAAGAAGCTATGGTTACACAGTTTTATCAAAACTCAACACGTTTCGCTATACAATAGCTTCTGTGTAGACACGCCTGAAGAAGCTATTGTGTAGCAAAACACGTGTAGCGTTTAGTGAAATAGACCGAAAAAGCTATTGTTCCTCAGTTTTACCAAAACTTAACACGTGTCTTTAGAGAAACCTACAGTATAGACACATCTATATGGTAAAACACGCTTGAACAAGCTATTGTATAGCGAAACACGTGTTTCGCTATACAAACACGTGTTTCGCTATACAATAGATAGGATGACGGGATGCAGCTGAGTGGCCTCCTCGGTTCCCCGACCCAAGTCCAATATATTTTTTATTGGAACACTTAAAAACAAATTATCGCAAATCCACTGTACTCATTGGAAGACATGCAAAGTCGAACGATTAATGTATGTCGCAAAGTGACACCGCAAATGATCCAGAACGTTCAACGGTTGGCATTTCAAAGTATAATAACGAGTTGGAGGATAACACCCTCCTTTACAGAAATGAATATTCTGCAATGAATTTTGAGTCACAACCTGTTCCACTCACAAACATCTTGGCGGTTTTTTGGATTTTCTTTCTGTGGTAGTTATGCGGTACGTTTTAGATGATCTACTCTGTATAGTCGAGTGGTTATACTGAAAATTAATGTCGCATGATCAGTTGACGTAAATTGATATCTTCAATATCAGATAGTCAAAGGTCTTGGTGATAAATATTCAATCTGAGAGGAGTATCCACTTAATAATTGAAACGAAATATCTTTATTCTTGAAACTAGTGGATTTTGTCACGTGAATCTAAATATGGATACGACTACATTTTTATTCATTTAAATTGAAAGAGGTACCTATATTTACAGGGCAGAGTATTTTCAGTGAACTAACGATTTTGGTTTTCTACTCTTGCATTTTTATACAAAAAATGTGAGAATCTTCCGAAGAAACAAAGAAATCAATAAATTTCAAAATAAACTCTCTATTAAGATGCATAGATCACGCAAAGAAGCAACTTTCAGACACAAACTGGAAGAAAAAATCCTTTCGAAACAATTATTTTTTTGTCAAAAATGTAACAGTTCAGTCATTAACAATATGTTTCAATTAATTTTTGTCTGCATTCATTTCACATTCGTATACAGCAAAAGAAATATGATTTTATTGCGAACAATATTATTATTTCCACTTTTTATTCAAAATTCTCACTTCGCACTACACTTTCAACTAGGCTGGCCTTCCCTACGTGTTGGCAATGCTTATATATCTCGTTGGAAGTATCAGATGGAATTATTCTCGAAGCTAGGTGACACCTAGAAGGACCGAGAACACACGTAGGGTTGAGGGCGAGATTGCCAACAATATCAATTCCTTGGACTGCGATTCTAGCGACTATACTTGCTGAAGAGGTGGAAAATTTAGTTTTCTGTAGAAGTTTCGATTACTACTCAAATTACTTCTCAAAATGTCAGTGGACTTTTACAAGTGGTAGTTATTTTTGTAGATAAATGATCGTGAGTATTCGACAAAAAATATACATTTTATTTTAATGAATAGTTCGCGTATTACGACTTCTGAGGGTTATCTTTCGTAAATTATTTAGATTTTAACAGATAGCTAAAAGGTGGCTAATATTTTTAATGAGCAATGTGTAGAAAAAAAGCTTCAATTCAATACCAAAGACAAGAATATCGGCAAAGTATAAAAGGTCCGATGTTTCACAGTAAAACCGACCAGATTTTGTTATTGAAGTGCGCAGAGGGGAATATAGTATCGATTTATTTTAGGATGATAGTTGAGCTCGAGAGAAATATGATGTTGAGTAAATTTTGTAGGACAGTATGTTACTGTTTGTAGGATGCATTTTATAAATGGTAAATACACTTTGAATATTTTGACGTTTTATTTCTTTGATATTGGTTTTTTCCATAGTTTGTCCCACTTTGAAACATTTTCGAGTAAGTATTGACGAGGCTTGGTTTCGGCTGTCGGATAGTCTTGCATTTCTGTTCCGAGGTATTCAAGAAACACTTGTCTATACAGAAGCTAATGTATAGCAAAACCCGTGTTTCTTGTAGGCGTATCTATACTATGTAGCTACGCCTGAAGAAGCTATTATATAGCGAAACACGTATTGCGTTTTTGTAAGACGTCTAGAGACAATTATAGAAACGCCTGAAGAAGCTACAGTACAGCGAAACACATGTTGCGTGTCTGTAAAACGTCTATACAGAAGCTAATATATAGCGAAACACGTGTTGCTTGTAGGCGTATCTATACTATGATATTTTTAATGAGCAATGTGTAGAAAAAAAGCTTCAATTCAATACCAAAGATAAGAATATCGGCAAAGTATAAAAGGTTCGATGTTTCACACTAAAACCGACCAGATTTTGTTATTGAAGTGCGCAGAGGGGAATATAGTATCGATTTATTTTAGGATGATAGTTGAGCTTGAGAGAAATATGATGTTGAGTAAATTTTGTAGGACAGTATGTTACTGTTTGTAGGATGCATTTTATAAATGGTAAATACACTTTCAAGATTTTGACGTTTTATTTCTTTGATATTGGTTTTTCCATAGTTTGTCCCGCTTTGAAACATTTTCGAGTAAGTATTGATGAGGTTTGGTTTCGGCTGCCGGGGATAGTCTTGCATTTCTGTTCCGAGGTATTCAAGAAACACTTGTCTATACAGAAGCTAATGTATAGCAAAACACGTGTTTCTTGTAGGCGTATCTATACTATGTAGCTACGCCTGAAGAAGCTATTATATAGCGAAACACGTGTTGCTTGTAGGCGTATCTATACTATGATATTTTTAATGAGCAATGTGTAGAAAAAAAGCTTCAATTCAATACCAAAGACAAGAATATACGTGTAGGCGTATTTATACTATGTAGCTACGCCTGAAGAAGCTATTATATAGCGAAACACGTATTGCGTTTTTGTAAGACGTCTAGAGACAAGTATAGAAACGCCTGAAGAAGCTACAGTACAGCGAAACACATGTTGCGTGCCTGTAGAACGTCTATACAGAAGCTAATATATAGCGAAACACGTGTTGCTTGTAGGCGTATCTATACTATGATATTTTTAATGAGCAATGTGTAGAAAAAAAGCTTCAATTCAATACCAAAGACAAGAATATCGGCAAAGTATAAAAGGTTCGATGTTTCACACTAAAACCGACCAGATTTTGTTATTGAAGTGCGCAGAGGGGAATATAGTATCGATTTATTTTAGGATGATAGTTGAGCTTGAGAGAAATATGATGTTGAGTAAATTTTGTAGGACAGTATGTTACTGTTTGTAGGATGCATTTTATAAATGGTAAATACACTTTCAAGATTTTGACGTTTTATTTCTTTGATATTGGTTTTTCCATAGTTTGTCCCGCTTTGAAACATTTTCGAGTAAGTATTGATGAGGTTTGGTTTCGGCTGCCGGGGATAGTCTTGCATTTCTGTTCCGAGGTATTCAAGAAACACTTGTCTATACAGAAGCTAATGTATAGCAAAACACGTGTTTCTTGTAGGCGTATCTATACTATGTAGCTACGCCTGAAGAAGCTATTATATAGCGAAACACGTGTTGCTTGTAGGCGTATCTATACTATGATATTTTTAATGAGCAATGTGTAGAAAAAAAGCTTCAATTCAATACCAAAGACAAGAATATACGTGTAGGCGTATTTATACTATGTAGCTACGCCTGAAGAAGCTATTATATAGCGAAACACGTATTGCGTTTTTGTAAGACGTCTAGAGACAAGTATAGAAACGCCTGAAGAAGCTACAGTACAGCGAAACACATGTTGCGTGCCTGTAGAACGTCTATACAGAAGCTAATATATAGCGAAACACGTGTTGCTTGTAGGCGTATCTATACTATGATATTTTTAATGAGCAATGAGTAGAAAAAAAGCTTCAATTCAATACTAAAGACAAGAATATCGGCAAAGTATAAAAGGTTCGATGTTTATGTGTCAGGAGGGACAACTCCAAAGCGTTCCTGTCTTATGTAAAAAAGGTAACTAACCAGATTGGGAAAATTCTGGAGAAACCCAAAGTGGAATTGGTATTCAGATCAATGTAAATCATTTCTTTCCTAATAGTTGAAAATAATGATTTTATTCATTCATTTCATTCTCAAACTTCATTCCTAACTTTGTTGAAGCAGTATAGCGTGCTCGTAGTACGAGATAAAATTCCAAGTATCTGAGAGGGAATATAAAAGGGTATCAAGATGACAAATAGTATAGTAAGTGAAAACATGTTTCTTTTTTCAGTAACCCTCGTTTTGACTCTTCAGTTTTCCTTTTTATCTGGCGCCCCATCTGCCACAGGTGAGATTATCGAATATGTTTGGCAGTTGTATAGAATCCTGAAAAATTTTAAATGCAATGAACTCGGTGCAATGATCTTCAACAGTGAATATGGTGTATGAATTAAGTAGTTGGCCAGTAAAGGTTGCCTTTGTCTCGTAAAATCGACCAAATAGTCTTGTGTCGTCTCATCCAATTGTTTCATATTCAAAATGATTCCTGACTGAATTCCACAACTCAAAAATGAAACCATTACTTCGAACACCCAAAATTTTGACTAATTTTCATGTGATCTGATGTAGAGAGAATAATTGTATGAGATATTTTTAAAAATAATAGTCGTTCTCAAGACTTTACATTTTAAGCAATAACTCAACAACGCCGTAACCGAATTTCAAAAACCAAACATGAAATGATATCAGAATTTAACGTAGCATCTGAATATGTAATGATATACAGGGCGTTCTATTTTAAAAAATGAAATTTTGGTCTGTAGCACCTACACCAAACACCCTGTATATTTAAAAATTATATCAAAATATAGCTCTCATGAACTCCTGAAACTTTTGTATGAAACATTTTTGTGTATCTCCTTCAACAAACCAGATATTGCCTGTCACATAAAATGTGGGACACCCGGTATACACGCTCATATTTTTGCTATTCGAAAAAATACAATATGAATTTTTGCACACCTAGACAGGCTGGCGTCGTGTCCCACGAATTATTATTTTTCTTTTCGATTTTTTAGTGAACTATTGACTTTACTGTAAAATATATATTTTTTTATAGAACACGTCAAGTTCAACAACAAAAACGTATGCCAAGTAGATTTTGGTATTACCATATCATTTGGAATTATTTGAGAGAGAAATGCTATTTTCCGTTTCCCCAAATTGCCTAAAGTATTGATTATATTGAAAAAACTTTACATAAATACAGTTTATACATTAGAATGACAGAAGCTACAATTAACAGAGGTTTTGTGTAATTTTGGTCACGATATAACGATAAGTATTAAGTGAGTCGGAAAAATTCTTGCTCCCTAAGAGCTATCTTCGAGTTACCGTTGGAGTTACATACAGATAATGTGCCGTAAGATTGTTTATATTAAGTAGTTCTGAACGAAAGTTTTTTTATTAACCCAAAACTTCAGGTTTCCAACTTCAAAACTGACGAAATTCAGTACAATCTTTGAAACCCCTTTTTTCCCCTTGGGGGTGGAAATTCCTGATTCCCTTTCTTGATGCTTATTTACGCTATACAAAGAACCTACCTGCATATTTCAAGATAATTCTAGGTTCACTAATTATGGAACTTCCGCTTTCTTTGTACATTACTTGGACCTGCTACGGCATCCATCTTAATATTATAAAAAAAATAAAATTCAATAATCCTATTCAGCTATTTGTTAGTTGTTTACTTACCTCAAAAACTATTTTAATGTTGATGTATTTTGAAAAACACTTCAATGTGAGATTTTCACTAGAACAGATTTAACAAATCCGCAACACGTGTTTCGCTTCACAGTAGCTTTTTCAAGCGTGTTCACTAACAAACTGAATTCTACATACATTGTGATTTATATATAAGTACTTTTTGAAATATTACTATCTAGGTACCTAGAAACTAATAATATTCTAGGAACTAATTAATGACGTTATACCTGAGTATAACGAACATTTATACCTGAGTTTAATGACTAGGTCAACTAATTATCTCACAATAAAGTGTGAATGTGATGAAAATCTATGATAATGTATCTCTATCTTATATTTTTAAGTTAATAGGTATAACAGTATATTTGATAAATATAATAAAATATATTTAATAAATACAAAACAAAGTCACGTTCACAAGAAACTGAACACACTACGCCTATGCAGATGAAGACGCTTCATAATGAAGAAACCGAATGACTAGTTATGGCATTTTAAGGACGCAAATATAATAGACCTGCGAAGTGTTGATCAGTTTACCGATGTTTCAAAGTGTTTAAGGAACTGGTTTACCTATTCGCTCGTACATCCTATCGACAAGCAGAAGCTATCTTGTTACGGGGGGCAAATTTTATGACATAGACAATAAAAATGCCCCCGGTAAGAATTTAGTTCTAATATTTAACATTGTTGCCGTTAGTTCTCAGTTCAATTTGTATATGAGTTACCTTCAATTGAAAATTGTTATACTGTACATTCATCCATCTTTACAAACTTTACGCATTTATAATATATGCTGAGGCTATTTAATATTGTATAAGTGGGTACCTAGTGATTGACTGACACTCTTATATTAACGTACAATCTTGAAATATGCAGGTAGGTTCTTTGTATGGCATAAATAATCATCAAGAAACGAAATCAGGAATTTCCACCCTCAAGGGGGAAAACAGGGGGATTTGCGGCAATTATGGAATTCCTGCTGCAATTCTAACTGGCAAAGCGAAAACTTTGAGCGGTTGTGGACTGTACGACATAGCGGTGAGCATTAGCGATTAGCGACAGCAAAAATTTAGGAAAAGCACATGAACAGGCATAATAGATAATCTTACATTTTAAAACTGCGTTCGTGGTAATAGCGAGCTACTCCCGTAGGTGGGAATTATGGAGAAAATATAAATTTGACGATGTTTCAAGAACGGTGGAAGAAAAAAATTGAAATTTTTTGTAGAGCCACATGAATTTAATTGATTAAGTTTCCAAATATTCTGAATATATGTAAAACATTACTCAAAGGACCATTTTTTTCAAGCCAGTCTCGACTTACCTATACCGTAGGTTGATAGTCTGATACCTGTAAGTAAACAACTACTACCCTGGCTAATACCACGAAGGGCGTTGGATTATATCTAACAGTTGTCAGTGCAGGAATCTTCACGGAAGTATTTCCTGCATATGCTGTTGGCGATACAACTTCTGAAATCGATTTTCAAATACAGGAACGGGCAGAATTGCATACCGGTTTCGGGCCATTTGGCCTCTCGTCAGTGCAGAATAGTGGCCATCAAATTTAGGTTGATGATGTTCCATTATTGAAAATCGAATTCCTTTCTGAGTATCATTCCTCGAACAAGGCTGAAGCGAACGACAAACAACAATTTTGTCGTCGCTCCATCTGGTAAACAACGTCAAATAAACCTACAGTATAGATAAGTCGAGATTGGCCCGAAGAAATTATTCTTTCAGTTGATTTGATTATCGCCAACAGCATATACAGGAAATACTGCTGTGAAAATTCCTACGCCGACGTCTGTTGGATATAATCCAATGCTCTTCGTGGTATTAGCCAGGGAACTAGTTGTTCTTTTAGCTTTTCATCTTACCATTTCTCCAACTTCATACATTTTCTGGTATAAGTAACAAAAAAATGGATTTCTTCTGAAAAATGTTTTTTTACAGAATGCGAGATTGATCCATTTTCTGCGAATGCTCCACTGCTAATCGAAAACGGAAAATCATCCATCATTTATCCACAATACGGCGAGAGAACTATCAGATTTCCAGCAGGACATGTGGTGGAACTGTCCTGCCCACAACGTGAAGTACTCACCAACGGAAAGTCATCTGGCTCAATTGTTGTCGCAACTTGCGTGTCAGGTGAGAGATTCAAGATGAATGGCCAGACTTTCAACTGGGAAAAAATCGTCTGCAGCGGGGTTCCCGTATCTACCAGCAGGATTACCAATGGTAAATGCGGCAAAAATGGTCAGTCAGCAGAGATTGGGTTCAATTTGGACAACAGCCGTTTTCTGACAACCATGGAAATTTGTTTTGATACCGAGAAGCAGATCGCACTATATTCCCATTTTGAAATGAGCTCCACCATTTCTATCAGTTCCAGTGATACTCCCAGGCCACAGTTCCATGAAGACAGCGGTTTCTATCATTTGAATGGCGAGAAAGTAAACAACCTCTACGTGAGGAAAGGTCAGCGTAAAACTATCAACGGACTCTTGGGACTTTCTACGGATTCTGTGAAGTATATTCAAAACGGAGTTCTGTACTTGGCAAGAGGTCACTTGACCGCCAGAGCAGATTTCGTCTACGCAGCTGAGGAAAACTCCACATTCAAGTACATCAACGCAGCTCCCCAATGGCAGAGCATCAACGCAGCCAACTGGAAACAGGTGGAGATGGATACAAGAAACTATGCCAATGCCCACAAGGTGGGTTTACAGGTCTGGACGGGTACTTACGGGGTGGCGTCGCTACCCCACGAGAAGACTGGAAAAGACATAGAGCTATATCTGTACGCCAACTCTGACTACAGTGCCATTCCTGTACCAGCGCTATACTGGAAAATTGTGTACAATCCGGTCAACAAGAGAGGAATTGTGCTGATAGGGGTCAACAATCCGTTCTTGAAGGAGGAACAAATGAAAAAGTATATCATTTGTAGAGATGTTTCAGATTCAGTGAGTTGGCTCAAGTGGAAAAAAAGTAATATAGCCCACGGGTACTCTTACGCTTGTACGGTACCTGATTTTAGGAAAGTTGTTACCTACGCTCCAAGTCTAACAGTTTCTGGCTTGCTAGACACATAAAAGAAATCACTTTGGTACCATTATATCACACAATGCTCAGTACAAAATGGTGTTGGGTTTTACTGGTAATGAAACATAATTTTTGTGTTTTGCTTTCGAAAAAATATATCAACATTGACAAATATGAAGTTTTTTTAACTGTTATCGATGTCAAAAAATATGATTTGACCAATAGCAACACACATTTTTGGAAGTCGAAACATTTTTACCCCTCTTTCAGTTGCGGCTGGTTGTTAGATTTTTTGTGTGTGGTGGTATCCTGTACACTCTATGGCCCAATGTTCCATCTTCAGGTCTCTTTACAAGAAGAACATCAAAGAAAGCTAGAGTCCCTTGGGTTTCTCGTTCCATTGTGAATTGTATTTTTAATCTATTGTTTACAGTTTAATTTGCAGATAGTGGTTCCACTAGTTAATTATCGAAAAATTGAGATAATCATCATTTAACAAACAAAGTCCACATCGAACCAAAAAACTTTAGGTATATAAACAACTAACCCTTGTCTTTAGATTTACTATCAATTTGTGTCTCCTGAAGATGCTAACCTTGTTAGCGAAACACGCGTCGAGTGCAAAAATATCAGTTGGTGTTAGGGTAATTGATCTCTAGAGAAAGTTTTCAAAGATTGGTTTGCAAAACCACTCACTACCTCACCTAACCCCACGAACACACGGCACTGATAAAGAAATATTGTGAAACGGACAAAAAATTAGTATTCAGCCAGTGCAGCTAGCCGAGCCTTCATTCCTCAACTACATTTGATAGCACGTTTACTAACTATCTGGGCGACTAGGGGCCACATGCAAGAAATGTTTATGACTGTACTCTTATTTTTATTGCCGTTCCAATTGGGAATGGATGGACTATAATCGCATTGCCGACTCTTTAGCCAAGGAAGCAGCTGGAATAAGAATTTTAGGACTCAGTGGCTGAGTCAATAAGAGAGTGTGTGTTCTTCGAGTCTTGGCCTACACCTACTGATATAAAGAAGATGTCTTCTAGTGACCTGCACACCTTCCTGGCCTAAGTTCTGTGGACCTACACTCACCCTCCCTACTCTACAGATACAGATCTATTGATTTCGCCTCAATTAAATTTGGTTCAATATTTAGTTAATTTCCCATCGTTTTCGCAGAAAAATTACTACTTATCATGACTTTGATCTCATTTTTAACATTTCGCAATGTTTCTGGGGTAATGCCAGCACAAGTTTCAACAATTCTGTCTCTAAGTTCCCGTATTGTCATTTAATTTGATATAACCTCAAAATGAAAAATGTAGAGGTGTCAAATCCGGTAAACGAGCAGGCCATTCCAATAAACCGCGCCCACCAATTCACATGCCTGGGTATGTCTGATCCATCTTCAGGTCTCTTTACAAGAACATCAAAGAAAGCTAGAGTCCCTTGGGTTTCTCGTTCCATTGTGAATTGTATTTTTGGGTCGAAAGAGTTAGGTCATGATAGAAAATCTTTTAGTTTCTCTTCACTATCTTATCATATCATGAACGTATTATCAACATAGCGCAGCCAACAATATGATTTCATGGCCGCTTGCTCTAAAGCCGTTGTTCGAAATTTTCCACGAAAAAGTTTGCCACCGCCGGACTCGATGGATTGCCCATTGGGGTACCATTCGTTAGTTCGTAAAAAAAAACATCCCACTGGAAATGAGTTGATGATAAACAATGAGGGAAGAGGACGGTTATATCTGAAATGGTTGCGTCTTCAAACTTCAAACCAAACTCCAATATAACTAGTCTCAACTATATTAGTTCTTGACTAGCTGCTACTTCATACTCAGCTTATGTTGTTTGTTTTTTTACTGGTAGATCTGATGGGATTTTCTTCAAGAAGAAATATGTAACCGCTAACTGGTTTTCTATCAGGTATATAACCTAATCAATCTTAATCAACGAACGTTGACTAGGCATTTGCTCCATTTTCAATTTTAGGTACTTGTTTCACTACATCCCAATCTATTTGCCTGGGCTGGCTAATTATTCGTGATAAATAATTCACACCTTATTTTCAGAGAATTTGAAACCATTCCAAAGTATTTTTTCTGGTACACTTTCCAGTTTCAATTTGAACTACCTGAGTTAAATACAAATACAAATTTAAATCAGAAATGAACCAAACAGATCTTTGTTTGGTCATATCTTCTAGAAATAAATGAATATGTAGATTAGATAAGATATTGTTTCAACTGTACTCTCGGTACTTCACAGATAAAATGATTATAAATGATTTTGAGGGAAAAACGATCAGTACCTTTCTAAAATGTTGTTTGTTACATTCTTTTTGTTGTTCGTTCAGTTCTTGCTGGTATCCAATGTTAATGCAACAGGTGAGATTGTTATTTTTGAGGTTATTTTGATCAGATACAACCTAAATAATCAAGCGAATTCAGAATCCATTGTTAGTATATTAGTTTCACAGTTTTGCCAGGTTTATTATTGATTTTTGAGCCCTGGACCATTGTATTCGTTTCCTTGATTTGTAACTATGACAAAAAAGTCAATAATGAAAACTAATTTTGCCAAAAGTTGACGTTGAATGTTTTTTCCCGATGAAAAATGAATGATTCAGAGCAGTGGCTCTGCTTTAAACATTCATGACACAATCTATCGGGGAAATCAAACAAATAATAATCGTCAAATATTACAAATTATGAAAAACAAGAAGTAAACTACTTGAAATATTATGGGGCTATAAACCTTTCGAAGGTGATAAAAGCAACGCAACTATGATTATATTGTTTGAAATGAGTATGAAAATTAACTTATACCTTTTAATCTATTGTTGACAATTTAATTTGCAGGTAGTGGTTCCACTAAATAATTACCGAAAAATCAATTAGGATAATCATCATTTAACAAACAAAGTCCACATCGGACCATAAAACTTTAGGTATATAAACAGCTAACCCTTGTCTTTAGATTCAGTATCAGTTTGCTTCTCCTGAAGATGCTAACCTTGTTAGCGAAACGCGCGTCGAGTGCAAAAATATCAGTTGGTGTTAGCGTAATTGATCTCTAGAGAAAGTTTTCAAAGATTGGTTTGCAAAACCACTCACTACCTCACCTAACCCCACGAACACACGGCACTGATAAAGAAATATTGTGAAACGGACAAAAAATTAGTATTCAGCCAGTCCAGCTAGCCGAGCCTTTATTCCTCAACTACATTTGATAGCACGTTTACTAACTATCTGGGCGACTAGGGGCCACATGCAAGAAATGTTTATGACTGTACTCTTATTTTTATTGCCGTTCCAATTGGGAATGGATGGACTATAATCGCATTGCCGACTCTTTAGCCAAGGAAGCAGCTGGACTAAGAATTTTAGGATTCAATGGCACCTACGGCCTGATTACTTCTACAATTGCAGAATTAGCACAATCCCTAAAGAGATGGGATGAAATCAAAAGATGCAATCTTGTGGGAAGCTGGCGCCGAAGAAATATCTGGCGATGACCAGGAAAAATCTACGCTTAACAGTAGGATTTCTGATTGGCCATTGTCAACTAAGGAAATACCTCCATAACATGGGGCTAGTGAACACACCTCTATGCAGGATGTGTGAACAGGAAGATGAAACTGTTAGACATGTCTTATGCGAGTGTTCGGAGTTATCGTCAATAAGAGAGTGTGTGTTCTTCGAGTTTTGGCCTACACCTACCGATATAAAGGAGATGTCTTCTAGTGACCTGTACACCTTCCTGGCCTAAGTTCTGTGGACCTACACTCACCCTCCCTACTCTACAGATCTATTGATTTCGCCTCAATTAAATTTGGTTCAATATTTAGTTACTTTCCCATCGTTTTCGCAGAAAAATCACTGCTTATCATGACTTCGATCTCATTTTTAACATTTCGCAATGTTTCTGGGGTAATGTCAGCACAAGTTTCAACAATTCTGTCTCTAAGTTCCCGTATTGTCATTTAATTTGATATAACCTCAAAATGAAAAATGTAGAGGTGTCAAATCCGGTAAACGAGCAGGCCATTCCAATGGAACGCGACCACCAATCCACATGCCTGGGTATGTCTGATCCAACCAATTCCCTACACGGTATGTAACGTGCTACAATGGTTTATGTCTTCATGACTTCAACTAGAATGGCAATATAGTCTCCAAATGTGGATCAATCAATCGTTTTGTTGAATTTTCAAGTTGATGTATGATTTGAATCATAATTTTACTTGATTGTTCAACTCAATGGTTTAATTCTTTCACTTCTGGAGTTTTTTAGATTTTATTATTGACTTGTTCTGTGTTATCATGTACGATCCCAAACAACGATAGAATACTTTTATTGTTATCATGGTATTTTGAACCAAATAACATTCAAGAAAAGTATTACTGTGTGGAAAAAGGCATATTTTGTAAACTAACACCACTGACACCACAATATTGCTAACCAAACCATTTTGTGAACTTTCAGGCTGCGAGGTTGATCCATTCGCCCTCGATACCCCGCTGCTGATCACCAACGGAAAATCATCTATAATTTATCCAAAATACAACGAAAGAACTGTCAAATTCGATCCTGGAGAGACAGTAGAATTCTCCTGCGCTCAGCGATTCGTTGTTCTAGATGGAAACCAAACAGATCCCATCGTCACAGCAACTTGCATCTCAGGTGAAACATTCAGCATCTTCGGAGAGGTCTACTCCTGGAGCCGCATCTCCTGCAACTACCACCCTCTGCCTGTGGGCAGGTTCACCAACGGCAACTGCAGCAGCTTAGGGAGGAATGCGGAGATAGGATTCGTCTTGGATGATCACCGCTTTCTGCGGACCATGAAGATTTGCTTCGACACTACGAATCAAGCTCCGCTATATTCCCAGTTCGAGCTCAGCAGTACGATCGCTGTGAACGCTGAAGGCATTCCAAGACCCTCCTTTCACGTGGATGATGGATTCTACAGAATCTACGACGGATCACTCAAACACTTGTATGTGAGAGAGGCCGAGCAGAGTACCGTCAACAAGCTACTGGGACTGAGCGAGAATTCTCAGAAATATATCCACAATGGAGATCTGTTTTTCCTTTCCAAGGGTCATCTATCGGCTAACGGGGACTTTGTTTACGCTGCGCAGAAAAACTCCACGTTCAGGTGATATTTTGAGTTCAGGGTATGGAAAGCTATTTAGACGGAAACGATATTAATCCTTATCAAGTTGAATACGTTAGTAACCTTAAGCATCCCATGCGCATTACAATTGCTGTTCAAACTATACGATTTCAATTAATATCTTGGGAGTTATCCCGAACTGAAAACAATTGAGCTACTAAATAAATTGCAGTGGCCTCATAGACCGATGCGACAAATGTGATGAAGAAATACTGCAATTGCATCATCAACCAATGACCACTCCTCACGCCGTGGGGTAACTGATCATTGGGCCGAAGAAGCATGTGCCCTAAGCAGATGTAATGATCCAAGGATGATCCTCTTTTGAATTTGTCCGGCCAAGATTCCTGCTCTAGTGCGGCACAATCTTGAGATTCGAGAGCAGAGAGGGAATTATTCCACCAAGGACTCTGATTATCAGAAAAATCATCATAACAGAGTAGTCTGGATAGTCTTGCAGAGTTCTAAGATAAAATCTCGACATTTCATTCGTTTTTCCTCCTCTTTTCGAACGATATTTGTCTTACACCGTCAGCGGCCATGCAGATCCTTCTAGATCTTCCTCCTCTCAACATTTTACTGAAGAGAGAGGCTGAGTACAATAGACTGCTGGTTGACACTGGAACTCACAGCATTCTGAGACACTAATTTAATAGGATTCACCGATTTTTTGTTATACTCGATGGATAAACAGGTTCGGATTGATGTTGTATACACCGACTTCGATAAGGCCTTTGATAACATTCGTCACAAAACTTCATTAAAAAGACTTGCTGAAGTCGGTGTGAATTACTTTTTACTGTGATGGATATGGTCCTATTTAAATAACAGGTCACAAATGGTATCCATAAATGGATTTACGTCACTCCCCTTCATGGTGTCTCTGATTTCCCCAGGGCTTCGCTGTGCACATTTGAAGAACATAGTTTTAATAATAAACTCTCATTACAGGTACATCAACACAGCTCCTCAGTGGCAGTCAATAAACGGTTTCAACTGGAACCAGGTTGAAACTGACACCAGACATTATGCCACTATGCACAATGTTACTCTACGCGTCTGGACTGGGACTTACGGGGTAACCACACTGCCTCACGAAACTACTGGTGAAGAAACTGAGCTCTATTTGTATGTACATTCTGGACATCGTGGTCTTCCTTTACCAGCGATATTTTGGAAGTTGGTCTACGACCCACTGAAGAAGAAAGGAGTCGTTTTAGTAACAGTTAATAATCCTCACTTGAATCAAGATGGGGTTAAGAAATATGTTGTCTGTAAGGATATTTCGCGGTCAGTAACTTGGCTTAAGTGGGATAAAGACAATATTGCTCATGGTTATTCTTATGCATGTTCAGTACAAGACTTTAGAAACGTAGTTAGTTATGTGCCAAAACTTGATGTGACGGGATTATTGATTTGATTGTGAACCATTGAAGGAACAATAATAAGTTTTTCAAATCGTCAAAACACTTTGGATATACTTCTATTTGAATCGTTTGGGTTCCATATACGACCTAGACGGTCATGATCGATGACACCGCCAGCCCAAAATTCACGCCAAATAATTACTTTTTCGGGATGAATTCGAAAATTTTGTTCACCTATCTATCAACCCAGAAATATGTCTCATCGCTGAAGATGATTTGTGTTTGTGAGGTTGCGTCAATTTTGAGGATGCCAGGGAGTAAGAAAAAAACTCTTTGATATTGCGTCAAGCTTTCGCCAAGCTTTATTTTCTTCTTCAGGACTTATATCGTGAGTTTGAGAGAAGCTAGTTCCTTCATAACAATCAAATCTTATCGGCCACCTTATGCAGACAAACAGTGTAGGAACATTTAAATGTTAATTGAAATCTTTAAAAATTAGTTTTAGGTTAGTCACGTGAATCGTGATCTCATTGACAGTTGTCAATTAATAACAGTTCTTCTTCTTTTTGATTCAATAGCCTCAGCAACTATGGCTATCCGGCCAACAGTTATCAATTGACAACTGATAAACCCTGAAGAAAATATTATTCTCACAGCGGAACAAAAACATTGTCGCTTGGGGGGGCGTTTGTTCAACAAGTTAACATCATCAAGAGCTGATAGAAATGAATAAATTTATTTCACTCCAGAGGTTTCTTTTCGACAAAATATAAAAACTATTACAGTCACAATCTTTTGAGTTTTCTTTCAGTTTGTTGATCAAATGTTGTATTCATTTCGAAAAATTAGTGTAATGAAAGATTTTTGAGCTTTTTTGGATATCTTTATCTTGTATATTTCGGTGACAATTAATTGTAGCTGCCAACTCATTTGATGAAAGCAGTAAAATTGCCCCCTTTTCCCAAAAAATATCACAACCATTGAAATTGGAATGTATTTGCCTACTCAATATTGCATTATGAACAATCCAATTTACTAAACTCTACAAAGAACATGTCAAAATATGTAAAAATATAACTAAAATAAAATTCTTTTATACAAAACACAAAATAAAAAGGTTCAACACACAATAATGACAATAAGGAATCAGTCTTTTCCTCTATAAAGGAGCAACTTTGTAGCCGGTTTGGTCTCTAACAATGAGAATGCCCACTTTTTTCTTAGGAGTGCCCCTCTTCTGCATGTTCTCCAACCACTCCTTCTGATTTTCTTTTAAGGGCGAAGAGCCGGTTCCTGAAGCAGAAAACAGTGTCCCAAAAACCGATAAATTCTGGCCTTGTGATCGCTACTTAAAAATATTCAAATGGCAAAGTACCCTCTGCGATACCTTCAAGACCATAATAAATTAAACCACGCCCCCTTGAAGAACAATACAGGGTGAGCCAATTAAAACGAAACAAGATATATTTTTCATGATCAGTGATTGGAACAAAATCGTCAAATTTGTCGACCTTGATTGTTTGGCGTTGATTTGATAAAAAGCCGCATTTGTCGTTAACATGAAAAGTTGTCAGTAGGAATGCACTTGAGCATGTTAAAAGAAGCCATTAATCTTGCTTTAAAAGGAAATTTTGAACCTTGTGACAGTTGATTGAAATCAAGAGCCCAAACACAACGCAATTTTGCCTAGCAGCGCTGTTTCAGCCTGTCATAGGCCTCATCAGTGGTACTAGGCTCAACCACAAATGCTTTGCTCTCCTATGATGTAATGCAGATACGTTCATTTGTTTTTTGCGTGTCGAGAGTGATTCTTTGTGCAGTTGTTGCGGGGATGAAAGTCACATTTTCCTTTTTTCACAACAAGTGAAATTTTTCTTTGCTAGAAAATCTTGGAGGAGTGTTTATAACATTTAAACGTTACTAACCTTACTACTGATATGAAAACAATCAAGGAGTGGTGTGATGCTAATTTGCTATCCTTCGATATCACTAAAACAAACATTTCATCATTCAGATGTGCTCTTGATGACCTGTCATTCGGTGATAACTTAGTGATCAAGAACGAGACTCAATCTAAATTTCTAGGTATTCACATTGACAACAAGCTCAAATTTATTGAGCATATTAAACAACTTGGAAGTAAAATTTGCTAAATGCCAAAATATCCGGATATTTTACACTGTATGCCGATGACACCACCATAATGTGGCATGGTTCGGATTTAGAGTCCTTAAATAAATTGAATCATGATGATGTCAACGTAGTTAGGAATGATGTAACTCAAATAAGCATTCTTTCAATGTCTCAAAGGCCAGTTTTGTCGATGTACCTCCATTCATAATTTTTGGACTAATTCATGTTTTGCTATGTTTATAGTTTTAAATTATTTAGGTTCATCTTCTCACCGATATGTTATGTGTCTATTTTTAAACTACTAACATAGGATACGCTTTGTCAATAAAACTTTTTTTTTCAGACAATGAAAAATATTTCTCTCTGTCAAAAGATGGTTTGCAAATGTGGAATTGGTCTCCACATTCAAAAAACCACTCCTATGTTCTTTTACTCTTTGAAAAAATGTTCTCCCCGTTTGGCCAATATAAAGTTTTGGAAAAGAACTACAAGCAACCTTCTAATAGTGGGATATTCAATAGCCTGTGAATCATTAAATGCTGCTACTTCATGTTGATAGGGATGTGTACGTTTGGTGGTGGTGGCGAATTCAATTTATGAGTGTGTTTCAGCGTTGATTTCGAATCTAAATCAGGAAGTTTAACATAAAAATTCACGATTGAAATATTGATTTGAATCTCACCAACATACCCTTGACCTTTCCATTGCATGAAGGACACGTGGAGCACCCAGACGACAGATCACAAAAAGAAGGAATCACCTCGTTTCCTCCTCCATCTTCTTTCTTCACGTTCACTCTTCGACTATCCTGGAACGGTTTCATCTCTTGACACCTCCTGACCCCTCCGCGCGACTTCCTTGCGTTTCCAGGAGTCTTCTTGCCACGAAAGCTGAAACCAACGTCGTTCCAGCGGTTCCACCCGATCTTCTGGAAGTGACTGGGCATGCGGAAGGACTTCTTCAACTCCACGAAATCGGATTTCATATCGAGAAGCAATCTGCATTCGTGCAAGTCGTTATTGGTCAGTACCAGGGCAGCTCTGACCTGGGTTTTGGTCAGGGCCGGGTACAGGGGAGCCAATTGCTCGGTGTAATTGAGAGTCATGGCCGTCTTGGATATTCTCTGTGGACGGCTTTGGCTAGGCTGAAGCTGAGAAAATAATAATGATACTACTTACTCAACTTCGGTTGCACAAGGTTCATCGATGAGTCAAATGAAAACATACTAACAGAAAAATTACACAGGTAACGAATGATCAGTCTATAATGAAAGTAAACAGGTTGAATATCAAGGGTGTAACATAAGTATACACTTATACGTCACTTGAATATTTCAACGTACTTATGTTACACCATGTATAGGGTTTTCCAACAGGGACTGACCTAGGAACTGAAGGTAAACGACCATAGACAACGCTGACTGGTTCTGGAGCAGTTGGCAACTGGCTCTAATTTTCATTGAAATCATCTTCAGCGATGAGGCCCACTTCTGGATGAATGGGTACGTGAACAAACAAAATTGTCGAATTAGGGACGATACCACTTTACATGAGATCTAAGTGCGTCCGATGCATGTCGAAAAAGACAGTGTTTGGTGTGGATTTTAGGCTGGCGGCATCATTGGTCTATATTTCTTTGAGAACGACGTTGGCCAGGCCATCCATGTCAACGGCAAGCACTATAGGTCGATGATAACCAACTTCTTCTGGCCTCAATTGGATGATCTCGACACCAACGACATGTGTCACATTGGATATTCTGCACAAGCAATTTGAGGGCATGATCATCTCACGTGGTGGCCACCGAAATCGTGCGATTTCACCCCGTTAGACTTTTTCTTGTGGGGTTTCCTCAAGTCGCAGGTGTATGCGAACAAGGCACAAACAACAGCGGTCCTCAAATCCAACATAACCCTTGCCACTGGTCACATTCAGCATGATTCATGCCGCGGAGTAATGGAAAATTGGACTTTTCAGATGCGCTCCATCCAGAGAAGTCGTGGCAGGCATTTGAATGATATTATATTCCACACATAATGGCATCAATAGGTCTTTCAAACGAATACAAAATTTCTCTCATGTCTCACGCTTTGTTTTATTCAAATTTAAAGATAGAAAGGGCTTTATGGAAGACCCTGTATTTACAACAAATATTTTCAAACTTTTTGGCTTTCTACGTAGTTCCTATGGTGTTTTCAATCCGAAACGTTCCTAACTTTCCAATTTTCATGCCTCGCACCAACGATCTAAAAATGCTAAATAGCTGAAACTGAAGAAGATTTGTTCGAGACGAGTATACCTACGAGCCCGCGAAATTTGAACATTTGCCGTATTTTTCAACAGACCTCGTAATGTTGTTCTATATTCATTATTTATTATTGTATCTTTTAGAACTATGCACTTGATTGCTTTTGGACATATTATTATATTCAATCACAACACCAAATGCTCTTACAATTTTCATTCAAACAAGTTTATATGCTTGAATATAGAAAAAATAGTTATGAGCTTTTCGTGAGAAGCAATAAAATTTTCAAGACACATATTTTTGACGATATACAATCTAGTAATATACTATTCCACACTCTTGGAAGTCGCATATCTAAAAACAAAATGAATAAAACCTGATTATTCAATTTTCCTGCCTGTTCTCTTTTTTTTATTCTGAAATATAAATAAATAATAATTTTATTGAGTCATTTGCCTATATTCTTTCTTTAACTAACTTTTATTTTTACTGTTCCTCCGTGACTTGATTACGCAAACTATAAAAAACGGCAAGTTTTACTTCGGTTTTACTTCCAATAATACTTTTTTAATTTTCCGTGATAGATAGAATTCTTGTTTGTAAACTTTTTGTTAATTCAGCACCCCCGGAAATGAATGTTTAGGAGCGCCACTGCTTATGTCATACTCTTCAGTTCGTTACACTTGTTACTGTGGTGATTCACATGTTGAAAAAACAGAAATTATTGTTAAAAGACAGCTTCAAAGAAAACGTCATATGATGCATCAGCCGTGTTGCCAAGCCAGAAATGTTGTAAACAACCGTCAAATTCAACAAATAAATAGGAGAAGATCGAAAATACGAACAATGGGTAGTTTACCAAAGTTATCTGCAAAATGCGCCATTCCATTGCTATTGATATCAAAATCAAACCCTGCAGAAAAACGCAAACTTTATGTTCGAATATTTTCTCCACCGTTAACGGTTACGTTCAAATTGAAAACTCACCTGTTGATTATGTGTGCTATCAGAATGTCTTCCTGCTATCTCCCCCCATTGTGACATTTTAAATTATCGACACACTAAATCACTACTACTGGACGGGATACTTTACAATTCAACAGGTCGGATCAAGCTGATACAAAAATTTCGAGGTTAGGTTCATCATTGCGAAACACTTCCCAAAAGAACCGAAGCGATGTTTTGCAGCATCAGCGCATCTAACGGCTGAATTTCAGTATTAATTATGGCAGTAGCCTGTAATATTACCCGGGAAAGGCGCATTTGAAATTTTCGTATTGAAACAAGGATTCTCTTTGGTAACTATACTTAATAAAAAACATGTTCAGAATAAAAAAGTGAACTGTTGAGAATGTATCGAAAAACCAAGAACTTCTTCAGGAGGAATTCCCTTTTCTAGATGGATTGTCTTGATGAGTATTTCCTGTTTGAGTTTCCTGTTCAGATTCCTCTTTGAATATTTCAACATGAGCCAGTGATATTTCTGGAAAAAAAAAATTGAAAAATCACTTATACTTTTTCCAAAATTTCTAAATGAATATTTGACTGAAGTCAGCTTTTTTTAGGTTACATATTTTCACAAAGCAATTTCATTAGATATACAGGGTGTTACTTTATAGCGATAGCACTCAATCGGAAGGAAAACGTTCTTGTTATTGGTTGAATTTTATGAATGTTTGATATATTTGAGGAGATAATGAAAGACATTGCCTTCAGATCAAGAATATCCGTCAATTATCTTGGAAAGACATTTTTATAAAACGAAAATTCTCAGTTTTTGTTTGAAGTTCATGGGAACTGTCCCGATGTTGAATTGTTGTCTCTTTTCTATATAATTGATTATAGTTACCTCCAACGAAATATCAGTGTTTCTGAATGAAATATATTCAATTCCCACTGAAAATATCCACAATCTACAGTGGATTTGATACCAACAATTTGCAAACTTATAGATTGAACATATAAGCAGTTTCCAAAAAAATATAACAATTTGGATAGAGCAGAGTTACTCAGAATTTAAAAAATCTCGAGTAACTGAAGTTATTGAAACGAAAATTAAATCAAGAGAGAGTTCATACTCAGCCTAAGCAGCCAAAGGTATTTTTGAGCAATTCCAGAGGTATAAGTAGAATATCTGAAAATGACTGCCGCGGTTGCGGTTGAAACAATTCAAGATTTTAACCAAAAAAGACCCCGACAAAAGCCGGAAACCAACCAAAATAATGACGCCAGTCGTTTAAGCCAACATTCCTCCAAATGCATAGTCTATACATTTTAATCGATACTGCTACCTGGAATTTTGCTATTATTTCGTTTCATTATTGAAAATGAGACATGGGTAAACAGTTACAAGCATTTTTTACGCCTAGTTTTGAAACACATGACTTCTATTTGTGTCACATTTGAAGTTCAATTCTATTTTGGAGAGTTCAAATCAGAAATGTAAAAACATCAGCTGTGTGTGTGTATTTTTTCCATCCTAGGCTTAATAAACAATCGAATGCAATGTCACGACGCCTTGGTAAAAAAATATTGCAGAATGTTGGTAGCAGTTGTGTTGTTACAAGTTAGAGAACAAATGTGGATGTTTCAAAGGTGGGTTGATTTGTACTAAATTGTAAATTATACAGTGTGACCTATTTTTAATGGAAACACCCCCCTAAAATTTGAAGTTGTAAACCGATTTTAATAATTTTTTTTTGAAATGTCAAGTACTAAAATGTCCACCATGGGACAAAATTTGAAATGTTCATTAAAGTTTCAGGGCATACTACGATATTTTTTCTTAGTCGAAAATCGGGATTTTTTATTAGCGATTTCTTTATTGAAAAAATCACTACACCACTGGATTCAGAGTGCCTCTAAATAGGTGTGACCAAAATTTCATGAAAAAATATTCATTATTAACAAAGTTATGACAACTCAAAAATTCGAAAACTCACACAGCTAACAGTCACAATATATAATTTTTTTTAATGATTTCAACAATGAAGTGTCGCCAGATGAAAAAAAAACAAATAGCGTAAATATTTTTAATGAAAATAACGGAATTACATTCACACAATTCAACTAACAATGAAGCAAAAAATTTTAATAAACGTAACTAATAACTAATTATTGAAATGTTTCGATTCAGTGCAACAATTAATTCTAACTCATATTCTAGTAGCCTCTACTAATACACCACGTATTTCGATACATGTGTCGTAGCGCTTACGGATGTTTCTGATTACGTTCCTTAGTTCTTGAGGGCTAATATCTGCACATACCTGTCGAATTCTTGCACAAATTTCATTTCTATCTCTTGAGCGGTTTTTGTAAACCTGTCGTGTGAGAAGTCCCCAGAGAAAAAAGTTCAAAACTGTGAGGTCTAGAGATCTGGGTGGCCACTCTATAAACGGACTACCTCGGCCTATCCATCGGTTTGGAAAATGTTCGTTAGGTTAGGTCATAATGAACTGAACACCCATCTAACTGGACAATTAAATTTGATCGTTCATTGATTGGCAGCTCGTGAGTAGCATCCCAAAACTCTGTGTTTAAAAATTCTAGAAACCTCTGCGCATTAATGTTTTCCTCAAAAAAGAAAGGACCAATAATTCGTTCGTTCAATATCCCACACCAGACGTTGATTTTTTTGGAATACTGGCTTTTACAGTTTATTACCTAGTTAGGATTATCCGCTGCCCAATAGCGACAATTCTGTGATGACACTACTCCATTTGTAGTGAAAGTGGCTTCGACGGTATATAAAATATTTTTTAGTAAATTTCTATTGTTTAAATATTCCCCTTGGGTCCATAAACAATATTCCAGGCGTCCTGCTTCGTCGCCTTCTTGAAGTGTGTGTAAAAATGTTGGCTTGAAAGGTTTAATATTCTTCGCCTTGAGACATCTCCGAATAGTTTCTCGTGGAATATTCAAATCTAAAGTGGCATTCCTTTTACTGGCATTAGGATTATTTCCGAAATAATCTAAACATTCGTGTCATTCCTGTTTCGTCTTTGTACAGGATTATTTTTTAACATCATATTTGATACTGCAGCAGTTTCATTGAATGTTTTATTTATTTTATTTACTGTACCACAGCTAATACGAGGACGATCTGGATGTCTCTCATTAAATACTCTACAAACCTCTCTAGCACTTCTAACGTCATCTCCCGAAAGGCGTACAATTTCAATTTTCTCTCTTACGCTCAATCTTGCAGCCATGACACAAAATAATTCGAAGAACTGTAAGGTGAATATCGTTGACAATAGTACAGTTAAATCTTTCACAATTGTCAAACTGTGATATCATTTCCATGGCAACTAAGATTTAAATTGAAATATTAGGTCTTAGTTTTAGTTAATTTGCGTGAAAACTTGAATGTAATTCCGTTTTCATTAAAAATATTTTCGCTATTTGTTTTTTTTTTCATCTGGCGGCACTTCATTGTTGAAATCATAAAAAAATATTCTCATGACTATATCTGTTGATATAGGGTGTTTTTTTGTAACTGTTTGCTGTGTGAGTTTTCGAATTTTTGAGTTGTCATAACTTTGTTAATAATGAATATTTTTTCATGAAATTTTGGTCACACCTGTTTAGAGGCACTCTGAATCCAGTGGCGTAGTGATTTTTCCAATAAAGAAATCGCGAATAAAAAATCCCGATTTTCGACTAAGAAAAAATTTCGTAGTATACCTTGAAACTAATAAACATTTCAAATTTTGTCCCAAGGTAGACCTTTCAGTACTTGACATTTCAAAAAAAAATATTAAAATCGGTTTTTAACTTCAAATTTTAGGGGTGTGTTTCCATTCAAAATGGGTACACTGTAGATTCGTGTACTGTAGAAAAAATTAGGTAAATGTTAAAATTTCGCTGGCTACGTCTGTTTAAAATCTGTTTGTCCGTTAAATTCCGGTATTCAGGGCTTATATATCATGATAATGCACATGCTCATTGCTAGTGTGTAATTTTTTGGCCAAAAACAACATCGTAATCATGCCTCAGCCACCAAAATCACAAGATTTGGCCCCCTGCGACTTTTTCCTATTCCCAAAATTGAAGAGACTCGTCGCGTTTCGCGACGATTGAGGATGAAATATGTTGCCATATAACATACTGATACAAGATATCGAACTTTGGAATATACTAATGAAAAATAAACCAGTTTGAGGTATTTTAGGGGTAAAACATTCCTCCATTTTGAATGAAATTCCAATTGAGGGAGCTAATTTTTTTCTTATCGTTTCAATGTGTTTTCTCCATGATACATTTTCATCTAGAATAAGACCAAGAAATCTAGCACTAGGAGAGTATTTAATATTTTCATTATTAAACTTAAACGGATCTTTTGAATCAATTGATATAGACCTGTTTGATATATGAAGATTTTTGAAAATTCAGTGTCATTTTATGGCATTGAAGCCATAAAGATATTTGATCAAGGTCTTTTGGAATATTAATTTTGATTTCTTGTACACTATTTTCATTGTAAATTAAAGTTGTGGCATCAGCAAATATTTGTACCTTGCCAAATACATTTACTGTAGCCAAATAATTGAAATATATAAGAAACAAAACAGGCCCAATTGTTGATCCTTGCGGTACCTCACATATATTTTTTTCAACTGATTATGTCGCCAAAGTAGACATATTGCTTTCTATTCATTCAAGTAGACATATTGCTTTCATACTTTTCAAACCCATTACAAACTAAACCTCTGATACTCATATTATGCGTTACTCTCAAAAGAATTTTATGGTCCACTGTATCAAATGCTTTTTTCAGGTCTAATGACAGAACACCACATTTTTTGTTTGAATCTAAATCTAGCTGTAATTGGGTTATGGCATCTAATTCTGTTGACTTTGTGTCACAATTTTTTCGAAATCCGTATTGCCCATCATATAATAATTTTATCTTTTCAAGATATTCAACCAATCTAGAATGTAATGATGTTTCAATAATCTAAGATAAAGCTGGTAACACTGAAATTGGTCTATAATTCGCCATTTCAGAGAGAAGAATTTCTGTGTGCCAAGAAAAAACACAGCCAATTTACTGAGATAAAGAAATCATCGTATAATCCCAATTAGAGTTATTTCAATTTTCACTTACCATTTTCACCATATTCTTCTAACTTCGATTCGCTTTTCATCGTTAAATCTAGTAAAGGTTCCCTGTTGGCGTCATCTTTGGAAAATAAAACTGGTACAGAGACGGATTCAGGCACCTGCATCACGAAACAATGGATTGATATACGAGGGTAGTTTGAAATGTGGCTTGGGATCCATCTCAAGCATGAGATTAAAATATTTTTACCAGCCTATCGAAATTATTCAGGAAATTTATCTATGTTATATGTCCGTCAATAACAAGTAATTAGTCTTCATACAAAAATGTGTACTTTCTTTCTGTACGAAATTCAACTGAATTCTATTTTTACCTGTGAAAGGTCAGAAGGACCTTCCAAACATCACAGTAATATCGAAAAAAATGAAGGAGGTGCGGAGAAATAAGTTAACAGATTCCCAAATATTTGGAATTCTGCAATGACCTGGACACCCATCGATATATTGTTCATCAGTTGGAACCAACAAGTGACCTCCTTCCATATGAAACTCATCTTCGAAAACGAGAAACAAGTAAAGCTTCAACCGCAACTTACTAGATGGACTGACTACTAGTATCACTGGCTACTACTGGCTACTAGTATCAAATCCATACGATTTTTAGTTAACCTCAACCTTCAAAAGACAATTGTCACATATTGCCATATTTACTCAAAATATAATCTTATCGATTACAATGCGTACTTTATATTCACTAGGTCATACTTTCCTAACTTTCTGCTCAATCACAAATCGTTTTAGTTTGGCAAAGTAGT
Source organism: Leptinotarsa decemlineata (assembly GCF_025532065.1). NCBI lineage: Eukaryota > Metazoa > Arthropoda > Insecta > Coleoptera > Chrysomelidae > Leptinotarsa > Leptinotarsa decemlineata. The sequence goes on along the minus strand of NW_027412704.1, from coordinate 1,622,624 downwards.
CCCTCAGTTAGGGACTGAAACCCTTCGTTATTAAACAACAAGACATTGTTATGTAACCCAATAATATTGAGGTACTTGTGGTATTACAACCAAATTCTACATTATCATAAAGCTAATGTGGTATCAGGAAAACTGAGTGAATGTAGCTCCTGAATTATAGTTCACCCATATGCGGTTATAAATGACTTCCTAGCAACGTATGCTGAACTTCATAGAATATCACAATCATATAGTTCCAAGACACATAAATAGATTGGTATGGGAGTTAGCTACATGGTCTTATTTCAGAAAGATCTTTGTGAACTCTCCTCTATACATTTTTTGCTTGTCCTGGTGTCAATGTGGAATTGCTGGTCGTTCTGATTTGATTTCCACATAAACCATGACAGCCAATACTTTTTTCAAAATACTTTTCCACCAAAATAGGATGTTTGTAATCTGCACTGACAGTAGACAAGCCCTATCAGCCTTGAACAGACAACGTTTTACCTCAGGGCTAGTACTAGAGTGCCAACAATATTTAGCCAAAGCCTAAATTTTTTATACGGTGAACCGTTTTCGAGATAGAGGGCGGAGAGCGCGCGGTCACAGCATCACTTCAGGTCAACCGGTGCCTCCGGTCGAAAACGCGCCATATATAGTTGATGAACTATCGATAAATCAATGATTATAAATATTTGTCAATTTTTATTAACTATTATAATATTATATTTTATCATTTTTTTCCTAACTTATCCACTTTTTATTCAGTATTAATTTATTTAACAACACTTACCTGCCCATGTAATTGTAGAATTGTTAATGAAAATATAGGAATTATATTTGAATTTTAACCTAATTAATATTTATAACTCCTTACATGATGAAAAAAAAACAAATAAATTATGAATTCATCTTTTTATTAAAAAATATTATTGAATACATTAATTTTTATTGAAAATAAAGAAATGGAATAAAGGGTACAAAAACTACAATCTATAATTTTAATCATCTTCTTCCTCTTCATCGTCGTCTTCTGGCTGCTGGTAAATTTCAAACTGGTCTTCATTATCGTCTTCAACGACATTTGTCTCAAGTTCTTCCATGATTTCGGGGTCAAAGGTTCCATCTTCGTTAATGTCGCTCTGATATGGTAGAGCATTGAGACAGGCTTGCCCATTACATTGGCCACAAGCTAAAGAGCATTGCAAGCCCGCTTTCCTGCATCCGCATCGCGAACCACAATCACTTTTCACTTGCAGAAAATTGTATTCAGCAAATCTTCTGGAGCAGGTGGTAAAATTGTCATGATAGGCTCCAGAAAATCGTTTCGCATTGCCCAACCCCATCCCTGGGGTTCCAAATCATGTCCTAACCAAGTTTGAACTTGATAATATACACGGTTGAAATGTTGATGAGCAGCTGCACTGGTTGGTGGAATATTTGAAAGCTGCACAGGTTTATTAAGTTTTGTAGACTTGACGTAATGCATATAACGAAGATGATCGAGACTTTTCACAGATTTCGGAGCATTATAGACTGCCAATAAGGTTTGAGTTCCACTCTCTAATAATCTCTGGGCCGAACAATTTTCTTCCTCAAATGCTGCAGCTAGTTCATCCAAATTTGTCAGTTTCTCAAAAACTTTTAAAAATGATTTCTTTCCCTTTTTAAAAAGCGCAGAAGTTGTGTCACAGCCACTTAATGCGTGCAAAAATAAAATATGTTTTTTGGAATGAGGATAATTATCAAAACTTTTAGTCGAGTATATCTCCGTTTCTACATTACCTTTCCCAACTTTTTTAAAGAAAATTTCTTGTTCGTAAGACAGTGTACGCCCAATTAAAATGACAAGTAAATCAATATCTTGTCCTATTACAACCGCAGTTTTTTTAGACTTTGATTCTTCAATTGCAGTTTCAACAATAAGAACATCCGCATCATCTCTGGCTTGCTTAGCAGTAATATTTGCAGCTTGTAATTTTTCAATTAACATATTAATGAACTTATCTTTGTTATTTCGATTTGATAAGAATTTTTTTTGGGTAACTGGTACAACCATTGTTTCATCGAAACAAACTTCATACGTTTTTGAAAGTGCAGCAGGTCTTCTCTGCTGCTCCATAGCTTTTACGTTCTTACTGTAGTCTGAATATCCGTCAAATACAACAATTATTTTGGAACTGTAATGCCTTTGTAAATAATTCATGTATTTATCAAAAATAATAGAAAAAGTATCTTCTCTGCTCCATACAACATGATGAAGAAGAAATCCGCCATCAATAATGAACGTCACATTATTTTCATTGAGAACAAAATCAATTGGGCTCATGTTGTCATACAATGACGATTTTGTTGTTTTTCGCATGCCATCATTGTCAAATAGAGCTGTTGGATACGGACTCAATTCATATTGAAGATATTCTTCAAGATTACTTTCAAATTGTTTGCTGACAGTAATTCTTTGGAAGAGTAATAATGGATCCACTGCAACTTTACAATCATTTATTTTTACAGATTTGTTAACACTGGAAAGCGGCATTACTTTTTCGGAGCGTTTAAACTTTATTTCATTAAATGATAAGTCGGTGATTACAGATTTTAAAGAGGCACTAAATTATTTTCTATTTAAAATGTCGTTAGTGTAAATGGGAATGTAATTATATTATGATTTAGGTTTTTCTCTTAATTATTTTTTAATTTTAGTAAACGGTTATCAGTATTATTGAATAGATATAGATTTAATGCATGATGAAAATGATAAAATATAATATAATAGTTAATAAAAATTGACAAATATTTATAATCATTGATTTATCTATAGATCATCAACTATATATGGCGCGTTTTCGACCGGAGGCACCGGTTAACCTGAAGTGATGCTGTGACCGCGCGCTCTCCGCCCTCTATCTCGAAAACGGTTCACCGTATAACAAATTTTTTTAAACAAAATTTGTAGAGAATTTTGTATTCTATAATTTTGATAATAAATACAAATAGCAAAAAACCCATAGGAAATGAGATATTTCCAAAAAAAAGCGCAAAAAACCGATTTTTGTGAGCTTTGACCTTGAAATTCAATAGTTGCTTACACCCTACCATATGTAGGTTTTGAGACAACTTTTAGGGTGTCGATATACAAGTATTTACAGACTTACAGCTGGGTATCTCGAATTCCGAGATTCTTACCTAATTTAAGCTTAAATGACTGGATTAACACGTGGAGAAAAGGAATAGAGATATCTAACCCTTTGGAGACAACACATCACAAATCTTACTCACCCTCGACTTGTCTTGCTGAACTTGCAAATCCACCACCCTCTCCCTCCTCCTATATGGCTCGCTGTAGCTGCAGCAGTACCTCTTGTGACTACGATTGTACAAAGTCTTGCACCTCCTGGCATACAGCAATTTGTCAACTGCGCAGAAGAAGTCGTTTTTGCACAAGCTCAGCACGGTGTGAAGGGTGGCTGGATGTGTTTCTGGGAATAGCTGCATCAGTCTGAGGAAGTAGAAGAATTGGCTGGAAGATTGCTGTAGCGATGGGCAAGTTTTTGGCATTAGTTTGGGGTCCGGGTACGACATTTGTTTATCGGAAGACTGTTGAATAGAAATTGGTTGAATAAATTAGACAGTCATACATCATTCAGTCGGTTGTACGCAGTACTGTCATAAGAGATTCAATTAAACTTCACATTTTTGTATTATTATCTTCAGTTACTGTCTCTATTTTGATTTCAGGTGATGAATGTGATATTTTGAAGCAAGAAATGTTGCGGTTTCTTTCATACTAGAACGTTATATTTGATTTCTATAGGCTGGTGACTTGTTTATTTTGGCGATCGAAAAAATGCCTATTCGGTAGACAAAGATTATAGTTGTCAGTTGAGAAGATTCTTCGTAGATGAGGAAAGATGAATGAATGTATATATATTTTGGCTACTGAATTGATTTTTTGTGGTCCTAGTCCTGCCCTGAATATTGGTTTTTGCCTCATTAGAAAATCAATTTGGCAAGCCAAGCTGTGAAAAGCTCAAAATGCATGTGTTTCACTGTGAAACCAATTTCATATCCACTCATCAAACTGTTTATTTTATACTAACCGAAGTTTGATTTGCCGATAAATCACCTGCTCTATTTTTGCTCGCCGATGGAGGATATGGTTGGAAATTGCTCCAAGGGCATGTAACTGGCTGTTTGAACGTCGTTTTGTAACACTTTCCTGCAACAGCTGCATTTTCCGCTGGCTCCATTTCAAAAATCGGATCTAAAAATCTGAACCCCACTTGGCCGAAAAAACTATTTTGTCTTACTGTTTGACAAATTGGGAAGTTCTAATTATTTCTCAAAAGTTTTTTGTGTTGTTCGCATTGTTTGCGAGTTTGTTAATTGATGTTTGGAAAATGTTATGACAATGACATGCTTCCGTGATATATTTTGAAATATTTTGATTTAGTCAGTGGGCCTACCTCATATACGCTTGTATATTGAAGTTGGTCGCTTTGTTCAATTCAAAAAAGTCATCTTGTACTGACCCCAGCTGCTATTTTTAAAACAATCCGTTTTTTGTAGCTGCAACAGTATCTGCAAAGTCTGTCTCAGTCTCTAGCAGATTGTTGTATTGCTCTTTAGCTACACTAGTCTGGAATGTTCTTTGGGAAACAAAAAAAAAAGTTGAGGGTGAACACAGATGAAAAAAATTACAAGAAATTCGAGACAAGATAGAACAAAGATGTGGAAAACAGAAGGGATGTGCATTTTTTCAAGACAAAGTACAAGCACTACAGGAAAATCCCTACGGCGTTCTCAGAGCGGTGCCTGTGGGAAAGAAGCGGTTCACATTGAATTTTATTCATTGGAGATCAAACACATTTGAAAAAACTTTCTCAGGAAGTTTATTCCACATAACCTCCAACGAACTTATCGAAGCAGAATTGTCTGATTTGACATTATTATATCCGTTTTGGAGACATTTATCTTCTTGGAGATATGCAACATCCTGCTGCCGGTGAAGATGTGCCTCCGTAGCCGATGTTCTGGAATCTAAATGGAATGACGAGACAAGTATGCTGTCATCAGCAAAGCAATTTATTGGATTCTTGTTTTTTTCCAATAAGTCGTTTACATACAATAAAAAGAGGGTTGGAGACCCTGAAATACTCTGAAAGAATTGCGGTTTTCAATTATGGAATATCATTGACTTTAGGTCGATGATGGCCACTATCTTGCACTGAAGAGTGGCTAATGAGCCCGAAACCGGTCTGCAAGTGTGCCTTTCTTCTAAGAAAATATTTTTTTGCCTTTTTTGGATATAGACTAAATATGAATGAGAACACAAAACGGCAACACAAAATATAGAAGTTTTTTACAAACTGCTCCGGAAAAGATTTGATCTTCACGAACTTCATTTCCAAAAATATTACTGAATGTTTTGCTATCACATCAGCTTTTTCATAGTAAATAACATACTGAAAACTAATTCTTCACTCTTATTTTTATAAACCCCACGGAATCAACAGTGAAAACTACCTGTTCGGGTTTAAAACTGGAGAATTTTTATACAAATGTTTTTTAAAGTTTGCACAACCCGTTCTACCATACCATCACTCTATGGATATAATGGTGAAGAAGTTCGGTGAACAAATTACCACGTCTCATTAAATGACTTGTATGGAAATCAGATTCCCTTTGGGAGAGTAGGTTCGAATCCTACCGACTGCGCCATGTGACAGAATTGATAGCTAGGCAAATACTGGTTTACTTTCCTTCCTCTAGAACATTCGAAGTGAATATATTTCAAATAACTGAACTGAATAATTCTCCATTATTGATTCTGTTTATTTCCAGGTGAGAAACCATCACCCCTTTTTCGATCTGGATATGAACAACTAAAATGAATAACAATGCTCTCGCCTGGCTCGCTCGAGTTGACTGACTATTTCCCATTCAATCTCACGGGCCCGTGTTTTTTTGGGTGCCGTGTTTTTTCCACCCATGTCGATAGTGGTTTCTGAATAGATAAGTACTTTCTGATTATTCCCATATTGATTTCAATTCAAGAGCCACCGGGAATGATCAGAAAGTACTTATCTATTCATCTTTTGATTTTCATGGAATTATTTTCCAACAGCTTGACTGCATTAACCTTTGTCGATTTTATATAATCGATCGTTTCAAAAACACTTTACTAACTTCGTTCGAAAGCTTCTGATAATTTGTCTTCCATATTCTCTGTTTCACATAATAAATTTATTCCCACCATTGATATGGTAATGGTGATATATTGATATGGTAAAGTCCTTTTCACCTTTTTAAGCCTTTTCTGCCAGTCTTCTTTGGTAATATTAGATACTTCTCCTTTAACTAGCTCTATCACCTTCTTATCAAATTTTGGAAATTTATTTTTACGTCTAATGCTTTGTTTCAACTTTCCCCAAATCAACTCGATGGGATTGAAAATACAAAAATAGGGGGAAGTCTCAGTATAGTGTGTCCATACTTTTCATCAATACTCTCGAAGGCATACACTTTTTAAATGTTTTTGTCTGTAAAACTTCAAGCAGTTGGTTTTTGATATAGTAATCTTCAAAATACAAATTGTTATCCATTGAAAAAACTTTGTATTTCATCTTCCCTCGAATTTTTATTCGGTACTTTGATGAGCTGTCGCCAATGATAGGAAGCGTTGTCAAGAACTATTACACTAGTGACATCCAAATTTGGTACCAATGTGTTTTCAAACCATTCCTCGATCATATTAGCTTATATGTTCTTATGATAGACAACATTGCAGTCATCAAGTTTTTTCCACATAATTTGGAACCTATCCTTCACTTCCTCCGCAATGCACAATGATTAGTCGCGATTCTTTGTTTGCAGGCATGTTAGGCGTACACATTCTCGAACCATTAGTCCACCCTTTCGTAACTGTGTCGTGAGTGTCTTACCAAGTTTCGTCCAAATTGTTGTTCTTGTCTATATTGTTATTTGTTCTGAGTATTTGTTACGAAATTTCACTATTCTTCTGATTTCCATAACTGCATGACGTTTGTTTATTATTTTGAATCGACAGTGGCTCACGTTATGGCCGGAAGTATTCAATTTCTTCCTTATGATTTCAGTTGTAGGAATCTCATTGCGTTTGTACTAGTCGTAAATTGATTTTTTCATTAATTTTATCAGATGGAAATCTAAAGGTTTTAGTAATCCTGTATCATATCGCGTCTTGCGTTCATAAGGTTTAGTGAAAATTATCCAATACGAATCGCCAATTCTTCAGTCCACGTGGAGTAGTTGGCAGCGGATTCATTTCTCTGTATTGGGTTTTTTGGCCTTTGAGAGCGCCGACACCTTTAAGTATGCACAATACCGTTTACTTCAGCTAAAATATGCTATAAATTGGTTGCAATTAAGGTGTAACTGACATAATGGTTTAGACTTTCGCGGCTGAGGTTTTCAGTGTCACTGTTTTTCGAGTTTGAAAGCCGTGGATTGTTGGAATTTCTTCCTGACATTTCGCTGCCGCGAGTGGCTAGCCAGGGAAACGTCAGGAAGAAATTCTAAAAAGCCACGGCTTTCAAACTCGAAAAACAATGACACTAAGGAGTAACTTTTGGTTTACGCTTAGTTTTAATATCGATTTTCATTGAGTATCGGCCAGTAAATGTTGTTACTTGTTTTTGCCAGTTGAAAATTAATCCATAAAACCGGACAAATTCCGAACTTCCTGATTTCTCATTTACGACCGGCGTCTCCCCTCTCGACACCCTGTACATAGACCAAACAACGATTATTTCTATCGTCTAAACAACGGCTTTTGCACACACGGTGACCGTACACAAGGTCTCGCATGCTTGAGCTACAAATAGCAGAAAAGCTTCTATCTAGCCAACTTAGCGAATGTGCGAGTCGTGCACAAGCTAACGACGCGTCAAATGAAATAGAGTTATGAGTTTCGTCAAAAATATATTCGGGATGGCCGACAACAAGGAAACCGAAGACGAGGAGGATGTCAGCGAAGAAACGTCGACTTCCTCTGATACCGGGTTTGTCAGCAGTAACGTCAATAGCAGTAGTGATTTAGAAGGAACACTGAGGACGGGGGAACCTACTGAAGCGGACTGTTCGTCCATTTCCAACTTTTTCGGATACTGGTATGTTTTTCCTGTGTTTTCTGTGGTTTGTGAGTTTCTGTGGTTGTGTTTTTTTTGGTTTCAGTACAGAGGCATTTGACTTTATCAGTTCATTTTTGAAAAATAGAAAGCAACTTGTTGTGATAAATGGTAGTCACTCTGATAATATGAGTGCATGTCATGGAGCCCCGCAAGGTTCAATTCTCGCCCCGCTACTCTTTATTATCTACACATCTGGCTTCTCCAAAGTTCTTAAGTTATTAAACATTCATGCATAAGCAGACGACACTTACTTGTACTAGTCCGATAAAGTAAATCAGCTTATTGATCAAGAAACATCGTTCAATAATGAAATTTTGTTCAGATTTCACAGCAACACTGTCTTAACCTTAATCCTAGTAAATCATCTTTAATACTTTTTGGAAAAGCCAAAGATCATGAAAGGGCTATAGATGATATCGATTTGTATATTGATGGACATTCTGTGGAATTGACTGACAAAATATAATGCTTAGAACTTCATATAGACTACAACCTCAAATTTGTTCATCAAACAGACACTAGCTCTCTCAAAATTACCCTTACTGACGTACTGATTCTATCTATGTTCATTTATTGCGATGTCGTCTATGGCCTTTCTATCGATTCTGCAAGAATTCAGAAGGTACAGAACGCCTGCATTAGACTAATATTCAGCTTGAATTACAGAGATCATGTGACTCCTTCAATCAATCATTTGAATTGGTTAACAATGCAAAACAGAAGAGAATTACCTTTCGTCTGTTTCGTTCACAAACTGATCCCACTTATTCAGTGAAGAAACTCCTTCCCAAACGTCACATACATTCAAGAAACATTCAATAATTTTGACATTCCGAATCATAACAGCACTATCTATGAACGATCCTTCAAGTATGATGCTGTAACAATGTATAACAAGTCTGCGGCTTGAACCACCGACTCCCACATCGGACGATTGATATGGTAAAAATGAAAATTACAATGAAGAACTTTATACAAGTGTAGAAAGGGCAAACATTTTAGTTTACCCCGATAAGTTACTGCGTAGAATCAAAGTATGTTCTATTTATCAGTAACTTGTCGTATTTAACAATTTTGATTATAAAAAAAACTTACTGAGAAATTTTCTCATTAGTCAGTGGGTTATGCTTGAAGACTGCCAGTCTTCAAGCATAGCCCACTGACTAACAAGAAAGTTTTTTTTCCTTATTCAGAGGAATCGGGCAAATTTTGGATATGCAGTTGGTGAGTACCTCGTTCACTAGATGGAGTGACATTTTGTTGTTCGCTCCAACTTAGGAAGAGGAATGAAATACTCTGTAAGAATTGCGATTTTCAATTATGGAATATCATTGACTTTAGGTCGATGATGGCCACTATCTTGCACTGAAGAGTGGCTAATGAGCCCGAAACCGGTCTGCAAGTGTGCCCGTTCGAAAATTGAAGGTCAACTTTTTCAGTTGTATTACCAATTGCGTATGCAGGAAATTTTCTGTGAAGATTCCTGCACTGACGCCTGTCGGATATAATCCAACGCTCTTCGTGGTATTAGCCAGGGGAGTAGTTGTTTTCTGACAGGAGTCAATCCAATCAACCTACTGTGTAGGTATATCCGAGACTGGCTTGAACGTTTAAACTTCATTCCTTTAGATTATATTTACTGAGAAATAATACAATACTTATCTTAACATTTTGGAGGCCAATAATAATAATAATAATAATAATAATAATAATAAATATACTTTATTGTCTGAAGATACAATAATCTTATCGACAAAGTGTAGACATTCATAAAACTTGATATATCATGGTTCACATGATATTGTCAATAAAATATAGGACTATCAATTAATTTAATTTTCAATTGGTTGTAACTAGTATTAAGATAAATAAATTAAATAACACATATAACATATAACATACTGAGCTGATGTTAGACGTCAGTGAACACTGTCTCAAAAAATCCCGTAATACTATATAAAGCCAGATCCAGAAGAGAAGTTTTCAATTTTTTTCTGAACACAGCATATGTTTCAGAATGTTTTATTCCTGTTGGCAGATGATTGAATATTTTGGCAGCGTTATATATGCATGAATTTTTTATGAAATTTGTTTTTGGGATTGGAAGTTTTATGTCATTTCTCTGGCGGGTGATTCCATCAGCGAACTTGTAAAGTGTTTTGTTTTTATATACTAGACAGGCAGTTTCGAGAATGAACAATGAGGGCAGAGTTAACAACTTACGAGTTTTGAATAGTTCTTTACAAGATACTCTGGGAGCCGCCTTACAAAGATAGCGAATTGCACGTTTTTGAAGAACAAAGATTGAGTTAAAATGTACTTGATTACAGACTCCCCAGAAAGCGATTCCATATCGAATGTGCGATTCGATCAATGCATGATAAACCTGCATTGCTGTCGCTGTACCTAGTTCATTTACAACGATGCGTAGTGCATAACCACCCGAGGCGATCCTTGAACCTAGCTGTCTAACATGATGCTGGAAGTTTAGTTCCCCATCCATGTGCACCCCTAGAAACTTATTACATGCATTATTTCTTATTGCACCATCACCCAGAGGGATATCCGGCAAAGCACAGTGGAATGATACGCAGTTAGTTTTTTTAATATTGAAGGAGAGTAAATTAGCATCGCACCACTCTTTGATCTTTGTAATCCCTAAAACTATTTTTGAGTGCAAGTTATCAGCATCTTTATCGTACCATAGAATGGTAGTGTCATCAGCAAAGATTGTGAAAGAACCGTCGGTTGTAATATTTACTACGTCGTTAAAATACAGTAAGAACAAAATTGGTCCCAGCACTGAGCCCTGAGGAACCCCACACTCGACTCCATCTGAGAGCCTATGTGTTCTCACAATCTGAGTTCTCTGTTTAAGGTACGATTCTATCCAATCATAACTCTGTTTTCTGAAACCATACTGGTTTAGTTTACGCAGTAGAATTTTATGGTTTACACAGTCAAATGCTTTTGACAGGTCGCAAAACACCGCCGCACATGCGTCTCCACGGTTTAGTGTAGTGTACAGTTCATTAAGGAAGACAAACATGGCATCTCCAGTTCCTTTCCTAGCCTGAAAGCTAAATTGCTGCCTATTTAGAATTTTATTTCTTTCCACGAACTCCATTATTCTTACCTTTACTAGTTTCTCAATGATTTTACCAAGAATTGGTATAAGCGATATTGGCCTATAATTGCAAGGGTCATTAATATCACCACCTTTAATAGATTGGAATTACTATAGTGGTTTTTAGGAAGTCCGGATATGTTCCCGTCACAAACGAGTTGTTAATAAGTTGGACTAGTAATTCTAAAACGAAAATAGGCATGTTTTCAATGATACTAACTGAGATACTGTCATACCCACAACAATAATAGCTTCCCTTTTTTTATAGGCAAAATACGACAAGTTATTGATGAATAGAACATTTTTTCTCTGAAAAATACTTTGATTTTACGCAGTAACTTATCGGGGTAAACTAAAAAGTTTGCCCTTTCTACACTTGTATAAAGTCCCCCATTATAATTTTCATATTTTTCATATTGTGGAAGGTGGAAATACACGAAAAAAGTCGATAAAAAACTGATTTTCCTACTCAGAAAATGACTTCGTTCAACATTGATATATTGGCAGATTTATGACAGATTTATGACACCTTTGTTGATTGACAGATTTTTTAATTTTCACTTCTCTCATAGAGAACCACATCACATTTTCAAAAACACCCATATCACTGAATCATACTACATTAATAAACTTATTTTTTTATTATCCAAGCACTCTTTAAGTGTGTTTCACACATTTCGAATTGTTGAATGAGAATGCTATTTTTCGGTCACGTTTCGTGAAAACCTTTATTTATTTCACAAAGCAAAGTCTTTAACCTTGTATTTATCTCGAATGAGATCCTATATTTAGCCTTGTGTCTATTTTCTGAAAAATGCTGTTGATTTTAATATTCTGAAACTCGTGTAGAAGGTTTTGAATTGACAAACTGACTTGCAATGTTTTGAGTATGTCGACAGACACTTTTAGAAAACAAGGGAGATTTCTAGAAATATCCAGATGCTGAAAAATACTATAAATGTACGCTCTTCTATTTTCAAACAACTGGAAGTGTAGCTAGAGCTAGAGGGGCTGGAAGAAAATCTATCTTGGACGAGAAATAAATAGAAATCGCCGCGTCAGCAGTGAATAACTCTCTGCAGTCTACGTCAAAAGTTGCTCGTGAGAATAGAGTCTCAACAACTACCATCAACGAATATCTCACCCCTATGAACTGAAAATATTACATACATCAAATGAATATCACCCTTACAGAAGTATCCGACTGTTTGATTGCAAATCGAAACGGCATAAAAAGTATTTTTTCTAAACGGAAATGTCAACCGCTGAAGTACCCGATATTGCCCAGACATAAACCCACATATTTTTCAGGAAGATAACACTCAAACTCCTGAGAAAATAAATGTTTGGGTAGGAATGTTGGGAAATCATATCATAAGGTAATCCCATACATACATACATCCCGTACATGTACATTCCCAATGATCACTTATGTGCAATTGCTTGGTGGTCTAAGGCTTTATAGAAAACGGCTCAGGCGAAGCTCTCTGGCTCACAGAGACAGGCTTGCCTGGCTATAAGTGGTGCCCTCAGTACCACACTGTCAGCGGCCATGGATATCCTTCTAGATCTACCTCTTTTCCACATTTTTCTGGAGAGGACTGCATACAGACTTGTGCACATTGCCAACTGAACAAATCAATTTGTTGACACTGGTTGGTTAACACTGTCACAGCATTCTGGAAATGACCTCTGATTTTATGCCTCCAACTGTCAACTACGAACTGCCTTATAAAGTACTGTTCCTGAGTAGAGAGGACTGGATCCTCCGGGAGAAGGAAATATTAAGAACAGATAGTTGTTGGTTCACAGATGGATCAAAAACACCTTCCGGTTCTGGTGCAGGTGTTTTCAGTCGCAGACCCAGGACAGAGATATCAACCTGCCTAGGTTGATATCTTCGAAGATATCTTCGAGATATCTTCGAAGCTTGATTTCAAACAGTTGTTGGACTACAGTAGGAGTGAACTACGATGTCTAACAGGCCTTCTAACAAGTCACTGTCATTTGAATCATCATATGCAGAGAATCGGACTGTCGGAAGACAGTGTGTGTCGCCTCTGTTTGGAAAATGATGCACATACCTTGTGCCTGTCTCGCTGAGGACTAAATCAGGTTTTTGGAGGCAGAAATTGTGGCCAATAATCAAGATGAATTCGAAACTCTAGTTATTTCACAAGAAGATGGTGTGCCTCCACATTTTTTCAGACCAGTAAGGAATTAGTTGGATCAGACATTTCCAGGCATGTGGATTGGTAGGCGCGGTCCATTGGAATGGCCTACTACTTCACCGGATTTGACTCCTCCGGATTTTCTTTCCAGGGCTATATCAAATTGGAAGTTCATGTTACGCAACTAGTGACAATACGGAAACTTAGAAACAAAATTACAGAATTACTTCATAAGTATTCTCAAATGTTGACAATAATTTGCGATCGTAGTGTGCCCGACTCACGGTGAGTTATAATACTGGGAACGCGAAAATGCAAGCTTTTTAGCCTTTTCAACAATCATCTAATGTAGGAAAGTGCAAGTACAGGTTGTGACGGCTTCTCTCCTTTGCGAGGTTTTTGCCGTTTTTAAACCAAAGTATGGAGTAACCATTCCGTTGAAGATCAGTTTTGATGATGCCTAGTTCCCTTTCGAAACCTTCCTTCGTATCACAGAGCGTATGTTGACTATAACTAGTGAAAGTGGCGATCCCATTGGCACTCCATCTTACCTAAATAATTCGTCTTTCAGTTGGACATAGCAGTTTCGTACACAGCATCCTAATAATTCCATGATTACTTGCTATAGGTTGTGTTGTGCTATAGGAGTTGTGGAATTGGCCACGGTGGTAGTGTGCCTGACTCACGATCGGAAGGACGTGGGTTCGATTCCCGCCTGCCTCTACCAGATATTTTTCTCGAAAGAATTTATCTGGTTGAAGCTGGGATGATTCTGCAACCGTGTTAGGAATCACACGTTGAAAGATAAGACCTCGTTAGTCCTTATCTCGCACGAGTTTCTCAACTTCTGAGAGTTGTCGTTTGTATGGGGGCGACAGCTGATTAACGGAAAAACAGATTTTAAAGAGATTTTTTTTAGGTATACTGTTTTACTGTCATGAGGTTCAAGGGGAATATTTTGAATACTTGTTCCAAAAGATTAATAATTAATAACGAAGTTAAAATTAAAGGTTATCGTTTTATGTCCCCATATTTAACAAATCCGAATGTTACTAATAAACTCGTTTTTTCAATGAACATTCATTTCAAAAAATCTGACATGCAGTGGCGTAGTTACAAAATTCCTAGTCCCAAATTCAAACATCTATAATTCCGCAACCGGTTATCAAAATGTCGTAAATGTTTAAAGATAATTGAAATAATGATTGATTGATCCAAAAGATTTGTCCGTTTTCATGAGTTTACTTTGAACTGAGTTGACAAAAGTCGATTAATTTCGTCAGCATAAAAATTATGTGCTCGGGATTCGATGAGGTCGAAAAAGGCCGTTTGACGAAGGTTCTCTCGGTGAGGAAGTCATCGAAGTGCTTGAATAGATGGTATTCTGTTGGCAAAGAGTCTGTCGATCGTTCAAATGGCAAGGCACCCACTTTTTGAGCTTTTTAACCTTTTCAATACATTCTAAACCATCAAAAACCGGATGGGAACTGTTGCCCAGTTCTTCCGACATCCTACGCACCGTTTGTGATGGGTCAGTCTTCAAGTCCTCAATTCCTCGTCCTGGAGAACTGTAGGTCGACTACTCTAGGGCTTCTATATTTTGTAGCAATCCTGTGGATGATATCTGATTCAATTCCATAATGAATGAACTGGATAGAAAATAGTGTGTATTGTATAATTCAATGTTCATATGAAAGTAGTTGTTTGTAGAGGGCTTTATATTCCAGTTTGTGTCTAAAAGTTACTTTTTTGCATGATCTACACACATTTTTGAATCATTTACTTTCAAAATAGTGGCTTTCTTTCTTTCTTTGGAAGATTTCCACATTCTTTTTGTATTAAGTTGGACAAGTAAGAAGCCAAAACGTTTTTTCCTCAAAAGTGTACGTCTCCTAATGATAAACCTCTTTCATTTCATACCAAGAACTGTTTTTTATTCTTTTAAGCCCCACCTCAGATTCCATGCCAAGTTATAATAGGCACAGAGTTTACATTCGCCTTCCATAAATTACATTTTCGGCATGTAAAATAAATACAATGTGGGTTGATTGTTATACGCGAGAGATTATATCGATAATATCAATATTTTGTACGAAAGCGGGTTATAGTAGCATCTAAGTTTAACTATAATGAAATGCACTGACGCTCTACGCTGACGTTGGTGTGGTCGAAAATAGCGAGTCTATAAATTAAATGAAAGCTTTACGCGTTGAACCATCCAGCACACTTACTGAGTGGATATGTGAAATTCAAACGAGCAATTTGATTAGGAATTCAGTAGCAAACTTTCTCCTTACTCCTTGGGAACGGTTTTACTTCCCCAAGATTCCAATATATAGCACACTTATCTCGTCATCTGAAGTATTTTTTTGCAGTTCTTGTGATTCACCTCAAAAAATATGGCAGTGAAAGTTACATTGAATCATTTGAACAATTCAGTTCGTTCAAGTTTCTTGCGTATAATTAAAACAAAAGAGTTTGGGAAAACAATTTTGAATTACAAACTGCCTATCCTATCTGAAGTCTTCGATTCTTTTGTATACAATAATAGTTTAATGACAAATGTTCAATCTGGATGTCGTACATTCTATAGCACCACCACCGCTCTTGCCAACATCACCCAAGATTCATTCAAAGCAACTGATAATGATGAAGTAACTGCCATGGTACTCTTGGACTACAGCAAAGCATTCAATACATTAGATCACAATATTCTGTGTAGGGAAATGTCATTTTTCGGATTCAGAAACCGGACTCAGTCAGTATGTCCTGACGGAAAGTGTTCTAGTGCTTTATCTGTTGACTATGGAGAACCTCAGGGTTCTTTCCTTGGCCCAATTCTGTTCTCTCTATATATATCTGAATTCCTTTAAATAGTTGATCATTGCAGAGTTCATCATTATGCAGACGACAGTTTTATTATCAAATTCCTCTAAGTAACTGGCAGGTGGCCATGGAAAAAATTAAGAGCGATCTACAAAAGTTACTGGATCTATCTGAAACCCATAACCTGAAATTGAATTCTAAAAAATCTCAGCTGATACTTTTTGGCTCAAAACACAAAATATGGAAAATTGAAGGAAGAATTGAAATCCAACTTGGACAAGACTTACTACAAATAATTACAGAAAGCAAGAACTTGGGTTTGTGGCTAGATGATGATCTGAGATTTCACAAACATATACATTCACTTTGTCGTAGCTCGTACTGTATCTTATGTCAACTTTATCAAAGTAGAGATTTTATGACTTCCAAATTGAAGTTGAAACTTCCCCTCATATTGTCTAGATTAGCATATTGCGATATAATCTACGGGCCTGCTTTGATACAAACTGATGTAAATCGCTCACAAAAAATACAAAACAATTGCATTCGTCTTTCTTATGGTGTGGGAAAATTTTACCATATATTCCCCAAGTTCAAGGAGTTAGGTTGGTTATCGACTGATAAAACCTGGCAGCTCCACCTACTCGTCAATACACATAAATTCCTCATTTATAAAAAGCCAAATTATATTTATGAAAGATATAAAACTTTCAAATCTCAGAATAATTGGAGGACACGAAACAGTCACACTTTTATTTTTCCAAAACACTCGACAGCCTGCTTTTCTCGTAGTTTTATTTACAACTCTATCAAACAATATAACGCTCTGTCCAGTGAATTAAGACACTACTCCATATGTAATTTCAAGAAAAAGTTGAAAACATATCTAAAGTCTTCTGCATAGATAATATATTCATGTTATGCTTTGCTCATATGGTTTTCCCTTTGTCTCACTTTGGTGTATTTTTTTATATATATCTTACCTTATTTAAGCTAAATAGATTTTTAATATTTACTTCGGAATTTATAACCTTTGTTTCTTTCTTAGTTTCACAAAGATTCATGAACTACTCACTTACCAATGTATAATAAGGCAGTTATTTTTATATTTCTATATAATACATGCTATCTCCTAGGTTAAGTTGTGAAACCTCCTCGGCAGAACTTCGCCCTTCCATTGATTTTTGTATCAACTTCTTCTTTATAAACAATGTATGTCAATAAATAAAGCCCATTTATTATTATTATCACCGTAGTGTGCGCTTGTCAGGCCCTATCCCCCGAAGCCCCGATACATTCGGGAGGGCGCGCCAGCATTATCAACCAATGACCACTCCCCATACCGTGGGGTAAGTGATCATTGGATACGAAAATAATGTGCCCTGAGCAAGGGCAGTGAGCCAAGAATGCCAGCTTTCTGCATCTGTGCGGTTAAGATTTCTGCCTTAGTGCGGCAAGCCGGTATGATTTTAATTAATGGTCTGCTAGGTCACGGACCATGCAGAGAAGTGGATCCGAACTCCTGACGACTTTACAGGCTATATCCAGTACCATTCTGTCATGTAGACACTCCAAACTCGAAAGTCCACGGCCTCACTGTTCTCGGGGGAAGTACAACCGTGGAACGGACGATTTGGGATGCAAACTCCTATAGAGATGCATAATTTTTTGGGTCTTTACGTCGAGTTGATACAGCTCCTCCCGAGTCCACTTCATTACTCCAAACGAGTAGAGTAAGATTGGAACGGCAAGCATATTTGTTGCAGCAACTTTGTTCTTCTCAGACAGTTCCGATGATCAGATGTGTCGAAGTTTGTGCTGATACTTGCCGCGGAGAGAGTTTTTCACTGCTGTTACCTCTTGTGAGTGGCGTTGTTCCACCCCGAGGTAAGTATACGTCTCTCCGGCATCCAGATGGTGTAGGATGCTTCCATTTAAGAGCTGCACATCCTCTCCGTAGTCCCCGCATCGTCCTCTTTTGAGATGGACCATTGCACATTTGTATATCCCGAATTTCATACCGATAGCATGCATGTACTCTTCCACCAC
The DNA here is from genome assembly GCF_025532065.1 of Leptinotarsa decemlineata. Lineage (NCBI taxonomy): Eukaryota > Metazoa > Arthropoda > Insecta > Coleoptera > Chrysomelidae > Leptinotarsa > Leptinotarsa decemlineata. The sequence continues at coordinate 1,604,298 of NW_027412704.1, read as the reverse complement.
CCTCAAGGACTGATGGAGATCCTTCTCTCCAGAGGCATAAAGTTCAAGATCATACATATGAAACAAATGGGTGACCTTGTGCCTCCGGTTTCCGGGGGTGCCACAGCTATACCCTCGAGTATTTCTGAGCGCAATGGATAATGGCAATAGTGAGATGCAGAAGAGAAGGGGGCTGAGGGAATCACCCTGAAATACACGCCTTCTGAAAGTGACCCACCCTGTTTGGACTCTTGCTTGACCAGATGTTATGGTGAAGCGAGTTCGCCAAAGTGGTATCAGTTGTTCAATGCATTTCACTATTTTGTCGGGTACCGCAAGGCATCGAGCGTTAAACATCTATCGATGAGCAGGTTTTCTTCACATCCAGCGACTCCTTTCTTCGACCCTCTCTGCTCATATATCCGTTCGAACACTCGGTCAACTGCGATGAGTATTCGTGTGAATAAGATGCTTGTAAACAACTTATAACACGAATTCAAGCATGTTATCGGTCTGTAATTCTTAGGAATCGACAAATCTCCGCTTTTGGGGATAAGAACGGTCCGCCCCTCGACAAGCCAATCCGGAAGCAGCTGCTCTCCGTCCAGCCATGAGTTGAAAACTCTGGCCAGATGGCGGTGGGTGCTTGGTAGTTTTTTCCACCAATAAGTGTTCAGCCCATCTGGGCCTGGAGCAGCAAAGTTCTTGGAACCCACAAGGGCTCTTCGAACGTCATCCGGGGTTATCAGGTTGCGTAGTTCTTTGAGCTCGGGCTGTCGAAGCTCTCTGTTGAAAGCTTCGAACTGCGCCAGGGCTGGAGTGTCTAAGTTGAGTGGCTGCGGGTGTTCATAGATATCCTTCCAGAAGGATTCCACCTGATCAGCGTTCGGCGGATAATCCACAACACGTGGAGGCTTTTGGAATAAGCGAGAAGGTTTCTCGCGGAACCTAAGGTTTTCCGCGATACCTCTCGCTCGCCTCACTAGTCACTTCTTAGCAGCCACCAGTATTCGTATCCTATCAAGGCAGTGCTGTTTGGTGGTCAGCAGCACGCCTTGACTTGAAGTGTGATGGATACGTCGTAGTTTAGCGGCTATTCGCCGCACTGCCGGCGTGAAAGGCCTATTGGCCGCTCTGCAATCCATCACACATTGGATACGAGACGCGTGTTGTCTCGCCGACGTGATCTTAGCCTCTATCTTGTGTACACGCCGTTCAATCTTCCGAACCGCAAGGCCGGGATTTCGTCCTTCCGATTCGGAAAGCGATTGGACGACGCTATACACGGCGGTGTTGATTTGCCAGATGTCAGCCTCTTCTGTTAGAACCCTATGAACCTCCGCATCCAAACGAACCAGTTCTTGTGGCTTCAGGGGCCTAATTCTGTGGAGCGCCCTGCGTGTTCTGATGGTCGTCTCCATTGGTGGTAAGGTACGAGTCTCCTCTCCAGCCGGGCCAACGGGTGGTAGAACTGTTACTTCTACCACTTCGTTAGCAGGCTGGAAAGGAGCTAAATTATTATTATTATTATTAATAATTTAAAAAAATGGAGGTTAACTGCCTCAATTAGTGAAGGTGGAGAAACCCAAACAACGTAGATATTGAGTTTATCTGTTACTCTAGTGCACACCGTTTTTTTAATATATTCATCGCTGAAGTTGAATTGATCTACGAAGAATAATTTCGTGAGCTCAAGGTCACTGACATTTTCCATTGAACCGAAAATTATTTCAGGATATCCCCTCCTCGAAAACAACCCACAAACTCACGTCATTCCCGTCATTTTCACAACGTTTCCACTGTTCATTCAATTTTCCCAGTCCACCGTGTTAGCTTCACAAATCTTTCCTCGGGAATCTCAAGTAGCTCTCGGTAGTAAATTAAAAACGAGTTGAAAATAACCAGAGAAGACATTCACGAAAAAAACCAACACAAAACTTGAGATAGTTACAAAATGGGGATCTAAATTTAAAACAGAAGTCGGTTCTGCGATCATTTTCCAGTCTGGCTGATTCAGCCGCTCCGTGAATTTCACGAAATTCCTCTCGAAAGTAACTCATGTGCTAGAAGCAACGATGTTCAACTTCTTCAGGAAATCCAAGAAAGACTCGGACCGCAGAACCAAAGATCCGAAAGAGCAGCCTAGAAGTCCCGCTCAAGGTGAAGATGTGTGTAAAAATACCTGCCAGACAATCACCAGCAATTCGGAGATTGCGTCGGAAACTGAGAGTGGGCCCTTGCCAAACTATTTCTCGGAATCTGACGCGGACTCACAAAAAAATGCATCCAGTGTTGTGACACCTACCGAGAAAAACGACTCGATAGCACCCGCTAATCCCGATATCATTGCGACGATGTCCCGGAACAACGCGGTTTCTTTCGAAATGCCGAAAAAACCCGAACAAGTGCATGTGAGTGTGAAACCGTGCGGCCACGGTACTGTGGGTGTACCCACGAGGGTACCACTCAGTGGAAACCGATCCGGGAATAGTACCCCGAGTGCTAGTCCAGTCCTGGAGGTCAGGAGGAACTTCAGGATCACCGGGATTGAGAACGTCAGCGACGTAGGAGCTGATAACACCGTCGCTGGATCTTTGAAGCTGCACGTCAACCTTCCCAACAGATCTGAAGAGGAAGACAAGTAGGTATCGAGTTGGATAGTTGTCTTCTACACATACATTTTGGACGTCTACAATAGTAATTGACTTCTTGTGTCTTTGTATTCCCGGATCTTCTGTTTTACTTTCTTGTACTACTTGTACAGACCAACTGCTCTGTTGAAGTAGTAGTTCAGTACTGTTCATAGACAGTCCCTTCACTGATTTTCCACTACATGGATCCGTGTCCGGGAAATTAATCAGCTTTTTCGTTGTCTGCAATGTTTAAGGCACCTAGTGTATAATCCATTTCTTCAGCGAGTTTTCTCAATTCTCCATCGCATTCCCAGACCAGCATTGATGTCCCTTTTGAGTTCTGGAAAGGAATAGTTAAAGATGTGTTTCCTTGAAACTAGCAGCGATGGGAAGCTGTATTCTGGCACGAATTTATTAAGATCACTGAAATGCGTGAAAAAGCTACTGTTGTATACATTCTGAGTCGTTTGTCGATAGTTAGACATTTATAATGTTTTGTAGTGGAGAGACAGCTTTTAAGATTGAGAGTACCACAAAAATCCACTAGGAAATGATGATGTTATAGATAATGTTCCATACATTCTGTGTTGGTTCAAGTTGGTCGAACATTTATGAGGTTTTCTGGTGAAGAGATAGCTTTTATAGTGCTGCAAAAATCCACTAGATTGATGGTCCATTCTATGGTCTTCATCAATACTTAGATGTTGGAGTTATGGACTACAAGACATCAAGATGTTTGTTTTGTCTACAAAACAATATGAAGTAGAAATAGAATCATATCCCAACTAGCAATTTCGTATTTTATAATAGTTGCGAAAACGTTTCTGAAACACATTATAAAACTGTATTTCTCCCAGACATGTTTTCAATGTGTTTAAAAACAGCTATAAATGGAAAATTGGTACCTTTTTAAAAAACATTATAGTCTTTATCAATATTTTGTAAGGCCTTTCACAAACACTACAAAACAGTTTTATAAACATTTTGGCAGTTACTATAAAATTTGTCTAATACTCTCAATGAGTGGTTTTATAAAAACGTTATGAAATATAATACAGCCGAAAACGATGAAGATAAAATGAGAAAGTGTAAAAATGTTTTCTCGAAGGCAAAAGAAGTAATTGGCCATTAAGAAAATATAATAGATATTTCACCAACTGAAAACTAACAAATAGAAAGGTTGAAGCCATTTTGATATTTCACTTTTGTACTCATAAAACTGTTAAAGACATTGTTTGTGTTTCCAAGATTGATATGTTTACTGCAAATGAAATTTTATTGGCAAATATATAGCCTATTAGCAAAATTAGAGCGCGCCACTCATTTATAAATGTTTCTGAAAAAATTATTAATTATACAAAAATTCACTATATCAACGTGGTAATTTTCTAGTCGTAAACCTAATTCAGATTGTTCTGAATAATATAAGGTTATAATATCTATGTACTTTTCAGCTGTTAATATCACTATAAGTGCGGTATTTCATATTTGCAACTCATCTAATTTCAGTATTCCGAATTACTAACATTTAAAATGGCGTCGTTCTATAAAATAATTTGGTATCAGTAGCAACCATTTCTACGTATTTTAGCTACTATGTTACCCCTATAAAACTGTTACGAAACACTTAGTTCTAGTATTGCGGCAGAGTAGGACATTCAATATATATATTGTGACACAACTAGAAATACAAATCAATTCAAAGAACTAAGATTATTAAGAAAAAAGGAAAGAACAAAAAAAACACACATCAAAGGTGCTGCTAGGACTACTTTTAAAGCTATAGGTTCCTACAAAAGTGCTTGTATGAATAAAGGGTTTCTCACATATAGTATGAATAAATATGATCGAATGTTCTTTCTGAATTCTGTGTTTCTCCAACTTCTAGCAACAAATCATCCTCTTCGTTGGACTCTAGTTCTAATAGCCCATTATTCCTCACCTCATTATTCGTTACCATTCCTTCGTCACTCGAATGATCCTCCAATATCGAGATCTCCGCCATGTTTTCAACACAAATGTCTGTTTCTTTTTCATATTCTAATAAACTGGTACTTGCCATAGTAGAAATATTTCACCTATTGACATTGGATCCAACTCAATATTGATTTTTGATTCTTTTTGAACATTAACGACATAAATATTCCTATTACTGCACAGTATATTTTCGTAACACATTTTCAGTCTTCTTCTAAACGAACCACTTTGCTTAATTTTTTTCCAATGACCAATATTACACGACTCATTATAAATATAGTTATTGGGACGCTAGTCAAATAAAACTAAAATATTATATTTTCATTACATGACATCTGAAATCAACGTCAGCTGGTTGTTCTTAAGTGCTGCATTTTATTCTTGGCGGCAGCAAATATATATTCGCGAAAGCAATTTGATTTTAGAACAGTTATATCAGTGTTTTGGAATTGTAGTAAATATATCATACTATAAAATAGTTGGGAAATTATCATTAAAGTAACAATATGAATATTAATGGAAATAAAATAATGTTTGAAAAAATTCTAATAAAATAATTTCATTGAAGTTACAAGAAACAGTTATAAAACAAACTTGAAATAGTTTTATAACTATCATGAAAATCTCGCAGAAAAGTGCTATAAAACTGCTACAAAACAATTTACTTATAGCAAAATAAGTTTTAAAACTTATTTGTAAAAACGTTTCTGTGATAATTTCGTGACTATTCTATAACGGTTTTTCAATTTCATTTCATAAACGTTTTTACGACAAATTTTTAAAACACTTTTATTGCCTACAACTGTATTGTGTTCACCGATCATCTAATATAATGAATTAGCATTTTGGAAGTAATTATAAAATACTTATAAAATAAAACTGTTGCAACACCATGGAATTATAAAACAACTTTGCTGGTTCTGCTTGAAAGGAATAGTCAAAGATGTGTTTCCTTGAAACTAGCAGCGATGGGAAGCTGTATTCTGTCACGAATTTATCAGGATTGGATTATATACCCTTCAAAGCTTGAAACTAAACAGTTGTTGGACTGTAGTAGGGATGAACTACGGAACATTTAATCAACATAACGCAGCCACAAATATGGTTTAACGGCCGCTTGCTCTAAGACCCGTTGTTCGAAAATTCCCATGAAAAAGCGGCCACCGCTGGACTCGATGGACTGTCCATTGCGGTATCATGTCTCCAGGATCTCTGGTCGTGAGAATTTACATTCTATCATGTTAGTTGTCCTCGACGCAAGTGTTCTAAACACAAATTGACGAGCCTTCTAGAAATCGAAACAAAAATATAGGAACAAATCAAACATATGATTATGATACCTAATATTATGTCTATTAGTGAATATTTCCGGAGTTTTTTCCCAACACCAAACCGTTATTTGAACACCAAACCGTTATTTGAACACCCCGACACGTGTTTCGATCCCCAAGTGATCATCTTCAAGGGGAAGATCAAACGAGTTTGATCAAACTAGTGATTGATATTTGATTTGATTCCATTACGAATGTTTGGAATACAAACATTTCGAAACGAGAATTTGCGAACAGAAAGTAAGAAGAAACCTAATCCCACCTACTCTTGCTACCTTTCAGATGAAAATCACGCTTTTTTTCTCCTCGAACGAATATAACGAAAAAATCTCCAATTTATACAATGTGCGATACCTCTAATTCTGTTAGTCATGTCTTAGATATATTTAACTGCCAGATTATACAAATCAAAAGACATTCCTTAGCTAACTGACAGTTCTGCTTTTCATTTAGTTTCTTTTTATATAGATTCACAAATTATATTAAGTAAGTACATATTTGTGAATGCCACCGTTTAAATGAATGAAACATTTATGAATTACCTGCTTTCCTAAAAGTAATGTTGTAGTGTAATTATTTCCTCAAAATATACCAGAATTCATAATTTGTTCAATTGAGTTTTGTAATTACTCACCATTATATGAAAGTCTCGGAATTGTCATCTCAGTTCGTCATATCATATCTCCGCAACAACATGGATTTATGTTAAGCAGATCCACCATAACAAATTAAGTTGTATTGACCCAAAATATTAGTGATGTCTTAGATAATCGTGGTCAAGTTGATGTGATATATACTGATTTTGCTAAAGCATTTGACTTGATCACATGCTCCTTCTACAAAAACTCCACCAATTTGGTTTCCATAATTCAGCAGTACTTTTTTTCATTTTATTTTATTATATTATAATTTTGTTATTCATATCCTTAAATTGTAACTTTGTAATTATAAGGATATATATTACTTTTTTAACATACTTAGCTATTATTATTATTATTGGAGTCATTGTAGACTAGGAGTGGAAAGCATATCCGTCATTTCATCAAATTTCATTCGTTCTCAAGCATGACAGTACGTCGTTGGGTTTCCATATAACATTGACGAAGTTATTTTGACGATGAACTGATTCACGTGAATTCGGTTTAATTTTAGAATATCGTTAAAGCCACACAAACGTATCTCTGTGTTGCATCCGGCTTGCAGTGCTGAAGTGGGTTACTGCTACAAACTTCAAAAGACCTGCTAGATCAGTTCTATTTATTGACCTATTTTCGAATGTTGAACCACCCGTCGTTAACGAATTTATTCATCCTGGTCTGACTTGGTTTGACGATTGGTAGTTCGTTTTTATATCTTTTTGGGTATCTAAACATAATTTGGAAAAGTCCCAACAACGTGCGACGCCTATGGATTTTTGAATGAGTGGAACACTATTCTGATAATTGTTCTAGTTTCTATTCTCGAAATATGCTGTGAAATTCACGCTTGTGCTGACTAACGTTAGACGTGGACTGTCTTTAGTCACAATTCACTATACTCTTCGAAAAATAACTAGCGACTGATAATTTGAAACTCAGCCAGAGTCAAAAATGCTTTATTGTAATGAAAGTTTTGGTTTTGTTGACAAAGCAGGCTCAAGAACTAAAACAGTCAGATTGCTAGGGTCGTTAGCTGCTACTTCTCAGCTGGGAACGTCAATTCTCAGTTATATTTTTTGGTAGAGGTAACTAATAACTCAAGAAAACACCAAACTCATGAAAGAAGTCAATGAAAGAAACCATATGAGATATCCGGATGAAAGGAGAGAACAAATACCTGCACTATGGCGTTCTAACCATATAAAAGAACAAACCAGGAGATAAAACGTCCAGTTTGAGTAAAACTATGAAGATGATAGTATAGTCTGCTATTGAAATAATAATCAGAAGTTACCAAAGCTTCAAATCCTTTTTGTGAACAAAAGTTAATATTGAAATTTTGAAAATAAATGAAAACTAGTTGCATCAATCAGTATTTTTATATAGTAAGAAGTTTCTTCACTTCTTCAGGGCTTTCTAAAATACAATTTGGTTTAATTTTGATAGAAAAAGGTTAATATTGATACTTACAGTAAATATAAAAAAATATATAAGAACACTGTATAAAATAATTGTAGAAAGTTTGTAAAAAATGTTTTGTCAAAAGATTGAATTCAAATTGACTTAATAGTTGTCAAAATTGATATAACTTTGTTTAACAATTTTGAAAAACAAATTGTTGATGTTCATGGAAATATATAGTTATGTTTGATTTATAACAAAATGTCAGAGAAAATTCGTCTTTGACTTAACAAATTGAAAAAAGAAAAACAATTTTGACAACTATTACAATTTAAATTCAATCTTTTGACAAAAATTTCTTTAAAAACTTTCTACAATTATTTTATACAGAGTTCTTATATATTTATTTATATTTACTGTAAGTATCAATATCATCCTTTTTCTATTAAAATTAAACCAAATTGTATTTTAGATAGCGCTGAAGAAGCTTTAAAATAAAGCGGAAGCTTGGCAAATATTGTAAATAAAAACCGTTTTTTCGAAAGTTTTTTCACATTATTTGACCACGTAGGCAGCTTTTTTTGGAGTGTTGTGTCCACGAATTGTTTCATTTTTGATTTGTATCATGCACACTCGATAAAATCTCTATTTGTATTTATATCCTGGACCCGGATGTCACGCAGGTAGCTATAGCTGCCTACGTGGTCATGTTAGATGTAGCCTGGGAATTCTAGGTCTTCTTACTGGAACCACAAATGTGCGGTTGGCTTCTGTTGTTGACTCCGTGCGTATGTGTTGTTTCCTGCTTTCGGCAAGCAAGTGTTGCCCATCTTTACACTTGGCTGCACCGCGCTGATGAGGCCAATAGCCAGAAACACGTGTCGCGGTTTGCCCCCCTTTTTTGGAGTGTTGTGTCCACGAATTGTTTCATTTTTGATTTGTATCATGCACACTCGATAAAATACGACTTCATGTCAAGGAATGAGTTTGATCTACTCATTTCATCGTGGACTTCAAATGACACTTATTGAAGAATGATCCTCCTGAATTTTAAACAAATTTTATTGATTTCAATACCTGCAATATCAATAATATAATGATCATGTTTGTATGTGTTTGTCAAATAGACCATGACACCATAATTTTGGTTATGAGTACAGTAATTGCGAGTTCGGTCTTGAATATTCCAAGTTTCTGTTAGAATAATAGTGTCGAAGCTGAGTTGTAATAATTCGATCAATAATTATCCTCTAACTTTCGACTTGTTCCAGGAAAAACCTTATCAACCAAGAAGCTAAATTCCAAAGCCAGTTGAACGATCTGTCGAAACAGTTAGCACTTCGAGATGCCGAAGCAAGCAAACTCAAATTCCAAATGGAAGAGCTTCAGCGAGATGTTTTTGCCAAGTCAGCAGGAATGGATAGTAAGTTTTTGAGAATTCCATCCACAGTTATCAACTCTTTAGGTTTACCTTTCTTCTTTCAACAGTTGTTTTGTTCCGTAAAACTATCGCTTGACGTTGTGACCGTGTTTTCGTATCCATTATATACAGGGTGGACTATTTCAAGCGTTCACCCGACTTACTTTTAATGGTAGCAAACCGGGCAAAACAGAAGCCAGATCGATTTCAGTTTCAAATGGGACGTTTTGTAGCTTAGAGATTCATAAAAATGATGTAAAATCTTATCAAGACGTTTCAATAAATTCTAATTTTCAATGATAAACGGTAAAGTAACTGAATAAGCCAATTGCAAACTTTAACGAAAAAGTGAAACGTAGTAATCGGTGACAACTTCTTCCCTCACAGCTTCGCCATTCATAGGATCTACAGGGTTTGCCAGAAATCCTCTTCCATAGAATATATGTCAGGTGGCATGGTTCAAATAGATCACCCTGTAACTTATATTGCATATCATTTGTAGGGCTAGAATCAGAACTTAATGCTGCCCTTAAAGAGTGTGAAACTATTAGACAGAGGATACGCAACTTGGAGCACGATTTGGATAACCAGAAGAGGATAAATAATCAATTAAATGATGAGTTATCACAGAAATCAGGTGAGAAAAATGGCCATATCACGAGTTTGTTCAAACCAACAGTCACTGGTTTACAGAAATATTCAGCAACTTCGAAAAGGAATCCAAGTCAAAGATCGCGGAACTTGAAGACACTGTTAGGCAATTAAGAGAAAAAATCGAAGATTTAGAGAAACAATTGAATACACTGAAGGAAGAAAAAGCAGCTCTGGAAAGGAGACACGAAGAACTGATCGCTGAGAGGGACGAAGAGAAACGAAAAGTTTCAGAGGCTGTGCAGCAGGCTCAGAGACAGAAGCAAGAAATAGAGAAGAAATGGAAAGAAGATTTCGAGAAACTGAGGACTATCAATATACTGAAGGAGCAGGAACTTTTAGACGACTTCGAGTGGAAATTAAGGGAGGTTCAGCAAACTTGTAAGAAGCGACTCGAGGATAAGGATAAAGCGGTGGATGAAAGGCTCCAGGAAGCTTACAAAGAAGCAGAGAAGAAGATGAAGGCAGCGGAAGAAATGATGGAGAAGGTGAGAGATTGAACATTCGATAAATTCAGTTTAACATTTATTTCAATGAGTTTCTTTTTGGTTATTGCTTGTTTTCATGATTCCAGGTTTCTTCCTTTCAGCTTTTTTCAACTCCATGAACCAAATATTTCGAGAACTTTTTTTTTCTTAACAGTTCATGGAATCATTTTTAGTAATAATATCTCACACTGTTTTGATCTTTATTATCTTCTCTCTCTTTCTCTATTTACAAAAATGGGTCAAATCGGTCGCCAACATTCTTAGTTTAGCTTTTAAAGTTCGAATGTCGTGAAAATTAGGGTTATCCTAATTATTCATCTACTTTTCATCTATTTACATATTTGATTCTACCGTACTTAGCCTGAAATATGGGCGATAACTGTCACGGACGCCACTGGCAAGAACAAAAAATCATATTGGACACCAAAAATACCTTTTGATGCATAGAAAATATATTCTACATTTCACCAAATCTGATTTTTTTCTCGAAACTATCGCACCTTGTAATTCAGAAGCTAGGACATCCAGAAGATTTCAGGCTGCCGAAGAATAACTACTTCCTCGGCTCATATCGCGCTGGGCATTGCATTATATCCGCCAGACATTTATGCAAGATATCTCACAGAGGTGGAAATATTCAATTCAGTGTATTTTAATTCTCAAACAGTGAAGAAGTAGCTCTGAAGCCAAAACAGGAGATCTACTGAAAAACGGTAGACCTTCTTCTTGTGCGATTTCTTTTTCATCTGCAGTGGATTGGTTCCTGATATTTTGCAGTATATTTGCTACCTTCTGACAGATATTTCGGGCGAGACCAAACTCAGCAAATCTGTTTCAGTGGAGCATAGAATTAGTATTCCATCAGATTCATTCATCATTGACATTCAATGAAACTGTTCACATTGTTTGCTATGTTTCAGTTAGAAAATCTGAAGGTATACGAAAACGAAGTCCACCAACTGAGAAACCTCACGTTGAATCAGGAAAAAACAATGAAGAACCTCCTGGAGCAACAAGCCCAAATGACACAGTCCGAAGAAAGTCTGAAAAACGAAACCAAAAAGCTGAGAAACCTCATAGAAGTGGAAAAAGAAAACCTGCAGCACATACAGCGCTTGCACCACCAGGAGATGCTAGACAAAGAGAGGAAACTGAACCAAACTCTGAACGAGAAGAGGACAGAAATCGCAATGTATTGGGAGGAGCGGTTGATGAACGAGTGCGGAAGGCTGAAATCTGAACTGGAACAAATTCACAATGAGGAGAAGTGGATGGCCATGGAAAGCGTTCGACAAGCGAAAGACGAAGACTTTGAAAAGGCCCAACAAGATTGGGAAGTGAAGCTTAGGCAGTGTTTGAAAGAGGTGAGTGAAGTAAAGCTATCGGAATACAAAATCGCATATAGTACAGTATGACCCATTTAAGATGGAAGCACCCTTATAAAACTTACTTTTTTTAACCGATTGGAATGTTTTTTTTTGTTAGGTAGATATTCAGAAAGTCTATTAGGACACCAAATATCATGAATAAATCTCAATTTCCAGGGCCAACTAATCTTATTTTTCAAGGTCAAAAATCTAAAAAAATTACTAGCGATTTTTTTAGAAAAACTCTGACCACACCACTGGATTTGTGACATTTTCAAATGGGTAACATGTAAATTACGTTGAAATGCGTCAATCAATAAAAAAGTTATAAAGGAATGAAATTTGAAAAATATGCCGTTTAATCAACCCACCAATTCATGTTCAGGAATTTTATGAAAATTCTGTATACTCCACTGGATTCAGGATGTCTTGAAATATTACTGATCACAGTTTCATCGAAATCTGTTCGGTAATAAAAAAGTTATAAAGGAATAAAATTTGAAAAATATGTTGTTCAATGGAATTTTAGCAACGTTCTTACTACACCACTGGATTAGGGGCAATATTCAACAAAATATTATTTATTCAAATAAAATTCATGAAACGTTTATGGGAGAATCAATTTCCTTTCATAATGTATGTCGAACCATATCAATCAATCAGTTTATCACAACAAATTTTAGTTTCAATAATTTCAAATGAATCTACAAAAAACTAACTGTAAGTACATTTTTCTAATTGCTACAAACTAGCGGAAAACAATATTTTATTCACAATCACTGTAAAAATAGAAACCAAGAAGATACCGAATTGAAAAATAAATGAGTGCAATTCATATTCTGGTGGCCTCCACCAAACTTCCATCCAATTCAATGCATTTATCATATCGCTTACGAATATTTTTTAAAGTATTCCTCAATTGTTGTGGAGTAATTGCATCGCAAGCTTGCTGAATTCTGGTGCACAGTTCCACTCGGTTCCTTGGTCGTGATTTGTAAACCTTTTGTGTAACATAACCCCAAAGGAAAAAATCGAGTGAAGTAAGGTCAGGCGATCTTGGTGGCAATCCAATTAATGTACTTCCCCTTCCTATCCAACGATTAGGGTAATTTTGATTCAGCCAACTCTTCACAATTCCCGCATTATGTATGGAACAACCATCTAACTGAAAATATAAATTTCTTGTTTCTGCAAGGGGAAGTTCATCTATTGCGTCCGAAAATTCATTCCTTAAAAATTGTAGGAAAATTGCGCCATTCATGTTGCCGTCGAAAAAGAATGGTCCAATTATCCTTTCATTCACACCAAACATTCACTTTTTCTGAATACTGCCTTTTACAGTTTATCACCCAGTTAGGATTTTCAGTGGCCCAATAGCGAATATTTTGTGATGAAACCACTCCATTTGTTGTGAAACTAGCTTCATCACTAAATAAAATTTTCTTTAAAAATTGCCTGTCATTAAGATACTCGCCCTGGGCCCATAAGCAGAATTCCAATCGTTTTTCTTGATCACCTAGTTCCAGAGTATGTAAAAACTTTGGTTCAAATGGCCTCAATTTATTTTTCTTCAGACATCGCCTAACATTCTCCCTAGGTAAGTTTAAATCTAAGCTGGCATCCCTCAAACTACTATTTGGATTATTTCTGAAGTAATCTAATATAGTCTGGTTATTTTCGTTCCTTCTTCGTATATTGTTCTTTAAAATATTTGTGGTTACTGCTCCAGTTCGATTGAAAACTTGGGGTATTTTATGTACCGTGCTGTTACTTATGGCTGGACGATTTGGGTGTCTTTCATTGAATATTCTAGTTACTTCTCTTTCACTCCGGTAATCATCACCGGAAAGACGTATAATTTCGATTTTTTCTTGAATTGACAATTGAGCCATTATCTGTTTTTATTTTGAAACACAAATTATTCAGTTCACTAATGGTGCGTAACAAAATGACAATTTAACAAAATGACAATAATGCGCAAATAAATAGATGAGAAACTGTAAGTCACAGCTTACTTGTTTATTTCATTAATGCATTCTGAATAACAGGCAGTTAAAATTGCAAATCTCATTTTTTGCTATTCAACAAAAGGAAGAAATCACAGCTGATGTTACCTACTGGAATGATAATAATTATTATCCATTTCATATTTTTTTCGTTATAATTTCTATTGGGAGTACATTAGACTTGTCTTATATTGTTGAAATTGTTTTCATGAAGATTAACCAGGAGTTCTCTCCTGATTGTACTTGTTTATGTATCCACTCCACTTCGAGAAATACCTATAGACTATTTTTACCATCATGATTTTCAGATGTTATAATTGTACGACATTGCAATAATCACCCCAATAATTTTTTCAATAATCAACAGTGGTTTAGTAAGAACGTTGTTAAAATTTCATTTTACAACATATTTTTCAAATTTCATTCCCTTATAACTTTTTTATTACTGAACAGATTTCGATGAAACTGTGACCAGTGATATTTCAAGACATCCTGAATCCAGTGGTGTATTCAGAATTTTCATAAAATTCCTGAACATGAATTGGTGGGTTGATTAAACGGCATATTTTTCAAATTTCATTCCTTTATAACTTTTTTATTGATTGACGCATTTCAACGTAATTCACATGTTACCCATTTGAAAATGTCACAAATCCAGTGGTGTAGTCAGAGTTTTTCTAAAAAAATCGCTAGTAATTTTTTTAGATTTTTGACCTTGAAAAATAAGATTAGTTAGCCCTGGAAATTGAGATTTATTCATGATATTTGGTGTCCTAATAGACTTTTTGAATATCTACCTAACAAAAAAAAAACATTCCAATCGGTTGAAAAATGTAAGTTTTATAAGGGTGCTTCCATCTTAAATGGGTCACACGGTAGATATCAAGATATCGATTGCATGAAACCATGCATATCGCCATTTCCCTTTTAATAACCAATAAATTGAATTAAGGTAACAAATAATTCTAGGAACCATTCCTTCACGTACTCGATGTTCAATTCAACCAACACCGCTCTGAACTAGAAAACTGTATACACTTCAGCAACTTTGGATCCTTTGGATCATTGTTCTCATGTATGTAGCTCCGCCTCCAAGCCTTAATATTGGTTTCACGTCGTGTTTCTGTAAGATCCTCCCAATACGGTCCTCTGCGGATCAAGTGTTCATGATACAGAAGTATGCAGTAAGGATCATTGCTAAGTTGGGATTTAGGGATTCCTGTAGGGGAGCATGTCAGAAGTTAAAAATATTAACAGTTGCAGGTGTGATTCCTAACACCTTTTTTATTTATACACACGTAGAATTATCAACTTCAATATATTTTATATTTATACTTTATATTATTTGTGTTGTTTGTGACAACCAACGTTGTAATCACCCCTCTCATTTGTAGTGGCTGGTGGTTAGAATTTCTGTTCAGAGACTTGTTTGTGTGTTGGTTTCATCTCTATCTAGATAGCATCACGTGGAGTTCTCTTGAGGTTAGGTGGAAGAACAATCAACAACAATTCATTGTTAAAAAGTAATTTGTTTGTTCACTATCCACAGCTTGTAAAGATGTGAAAATGTAGATGAGAGTAAATGGGTTTAGCTCATGAGTAGATGAAAAAGCACTTATCAATAATGATTTTGCTTTCTGGTGTTATGTTTGTAGATATTATTGATTATTATGAAAGTTATGGTGGATATTCTGCTTGTTATCTCACTGTTCGGTACTTGTGCTGCTATGTTAACATATTGGCAACAATTGGTTGTTTTGGAAGAATATGAATTGAGAACTGTTATTTTGAGGAATTTCCGTAGGCTCAGAAACAATTTTATTTTGTGAATGTTCTGAAATGTATGGAGATTTTCATTTCAGGTATCATCTTTGAAACGACTACTAGCCGAAAAAGATGAATACTATCGAGAAGAATTGGTGAGGCAGCAGACAGCTACTGATCAAGACATATTAGAATTGAGGCGACTGATGGATAAGATCGATATGTCACATCACGACAAATATGAAAAGTTAGTTTCAGAACATGATAGTGAAATAGGTAACAACCTTATTGTAGACGATTTTATTGAAAAAATAAGACTCTTTCATCCATTCTCTATCAAATCAGTTTGGACCGGAAATATTTAATTATATTATCATACTAGAACACATAAAACCTTAAAAAATGATACCGTAGTGGTACTTATCCAAAGAAATTTCACTATGGCTCTATAAAAATTATTCACAGGAAATTTCAATCAGAATTCTCCCAAAGAACTTTTCAGTCAGGAGAAATGAACCGTTGAGCTTTCAACTATTTTTTCCAGAGGAATATATGAATAATTTCATGTGTGTACATCAGTATGTTTGTCTAAACGTTTCTTCAAAACTAACATGGCCTATATTCCCTTCGCCAGGCCAGTAAACACAGCGACATTCACTGGTTGTCCAATGGCTATCCGTAATGAACTTTACGGATAAGCAGTAGACGTACTGACGCAATCTCTCAGTAACTGGACATCAAACGGACGTCACTTGGACCTTTTCAAACGTCCTGTTTGAACCATCTATTGATGAGGAACGGACATTTCAAAAAGTCCTAATTGCAGTAGAACCAGCGTTGGTGTTCAGTTGAATATTTGAATATATCCTAATAATCATCACCATTGGAGCTGAAATGGTCTTCAAATTGCTTACGCATCCACCACATTCTCCAGATTTGGCCCCCAGCTACTATTTTCTGCTCTCAGACCTCAAGAAAATGCTCGCTGGGAAAAATTAGTGCTGATGAAGAGAAAATCGACAAAACTGAGGCCCATTTTGAGACTGAAGACAAACCGTACTATAAAAATAGTATATTAGCTTATCAACCTATCAGACAAACTTATTGACATTGACAATGGAGTTTACATTCAATTCATACAGACGACATCTGATATTTATGAATTGGAACCGATGAGATTTTCTCCACTCAGCGGCCAAACTCAGATTTTTCTGGTCTTACGAACTGTGAATGTGCTGTGTGTTCTTCAAAACGAGTTTTGATGACAAGTTTAGTCTGACCGACTTCTTACAGCTTCTTTCTTCAGGGTTACCAAACATTTTTTGTTGAAGTAAGCAAGTAATTTTGAAAGTTGCTTTCACTTCAACTTTTTGAAAATACGATCTCAACCGTTAGTGGTGGAACAGAGGTTCCAGTTTTATCATCATTACCAATGTGTTAAAATGCTAGGAAAGTCACCATATTGTATGAAACAACAACCAAAGGTCAATACTCTATACGATACATCACTTTTGGGACGCATAGTCCTATTTGAAATGATGTGAGAATTCAGGTGAATTTTCCTGTACTATTAAAATCATAGTTTACTCCTGATTGAGAATTATACTCCTCCAAGACGAAAACAATTTGAAAACGATCTGATAGAGTTGGATGAAATAGTTTTTACTTTAACTTCCTATGAATAAAACTTGAGTTTTTTCCCAACACTAAACCATAATTTTAACACCTCAACACGTGTTTCGATCAACAAGTGATCATCTTCAAGAGGAATATCAAACTTCCTAACTTATCTCTGAATATAATTATCATTAACTAGATCTGATGAAGTTCGGTGAAAACTTAAAGAATCGCAATTTATGAATGGTTAAATGCAAGCATGATGAAATATATTACTATATTAGTTTTATATACTATACTAGCTTTTACTCGCGGCTTCGCTAGCATTTATGCCATTAAGTTAGTGTTAGTACAATAGAAATTAATCAATATGACAACTATGTTTTAATGCTTGGCTAGGATTATCAATTATTAAAAATTATTATCTAACCTAACCTAACCTAACTGAACCTACTCTACTCTACTCTACTCATCTCTACTCTACTCTACTCTACTCTACTCTATTCTACTCTACTCTACTCTACTCTACTCTACTCTACTCTACTCTACTCTACTCTACTCTACTCTACTCTACTCTACTCTACTCTACTCTACTCTACTCTACTCTACTCTACTCTACTCTACTCTACTCTTCTCTACTCTACTCATCTCTACTCTACTCTACTCTGCTCTACTCATCTCAACTCTACTCTACTCTACTCTACTCTACTCTACTCTACTCTACTCTACTCTACTCTACTCTATTCAATTCTATTCCACTCTAATCCACTCTACTCTACTCTACTCTCTTCTACTCTACTCGTTTCTACTCTACTCTACTCTATTCTAAACTCACCTAACCTCACCTAACCTAACCCAACCTAATCTAACCTAAAGTAACCTAGCAAACAATTTTTTAGTAGGGATTATGTATAAGTTTTCAGTTCTTTGGTGAATTATCATATAAGATTATACATATGAGATCAAATGAAAATACAGATAAAACAGTAATGCTAGAAATGAAATTACTTCGGAAATATATGATATTTCGTTCAAAACAGGAGGTTCCTGTCACAACCAAAACACATTTTTACATGAGGTTATTCACTTTGCAACAAAATAATCTAGGTGGATTTAGAAACTTGCGTTTCTAACGACTCAACCATACTATTATATGGAAAATAATCTAACCCTCTGCTATTGGGAATAAATCGAAAACTACTGTTACATGCAACTGTTCAGTACATTATTGGGAAAGAAAGTTTTTGGCTTTCTACTACTCCATCTTGATACAAAAAACGGACGAGAGAATCTTCCAAAGAATGGAAGGAAGTAATCAATTTGAAAATATGTAACTCTATACATGGATGTGTAGATCATGCAAAGAAATAACTTTCAGACACAAACTGAAAGAAAGTCCTCCTGAAACAGCTACTTTCATACAAACTTTGAATTACACGAAAGAAAAAAATTCTTTTGAAACAAATACTTCTATGATGAGTAGTAGAAAGCCAAAAACTTTCCTTCCCAAAAATTAATCACTCCTAAAAATATAACCCCTTCAATTCAATACATTACTTTCACAACTGAATAATTTTATTTTTAGGAGAATATTCTCCTATTCTGATGATTTTTGTGTTCAGAACTGCAATTCATCCTTTCTTTGTAACAATAAAAACTTACATTAAAGTCAATTATCACTCCATTCTTTATGGTAAATGAATCAGTTAATATATACTAAAATAATCAGACGATGAGGTTCAGCTGTAATATTTTCTAAATTATTGTAGACCGAATAAATGCAGATTATGAAAAGAAACTCGAGGATTTACAAACCTTCTGGAAAAATCAAGTTGGCTCAATGAGGGCAGCAGTGGAAATTGTTAAGGAACAAATGGAAAGGGAATCCCAACAAAAAATAGAGTCCTTGATTCAACAACATCGAAATGAATTAGGTAAATTTGTTTGGGCTTTTTCGGCTTCATTCACTAGCTTCTCAATTTTCAATTCTGTATCAAATTAAGGAATGTGATTAGCTTCCGCCAGAATTATAACTCCAAATGAGTTTTTTATAGGAATAATCCAAAAACAACTCATTAACTGTTAACTTGTGATGAGCAAACTCATACTTGAATACACAAAATAATTGAGCTTGTCACTGTGTAATTTCTGCTGTGTCGTATGGAAGGCGACACATAATTTTTAATGCTTTCTTCTTTTCTTTCAGAAAAAAAGAACAAAACACAAGCACTATAGAAAGTTCCCAGCGATTCACGTTGGATTTGAATCGCTGGAGGTTAAATTTACGTTCCCAGGATGTTCACTGTTCAAATATCTTCTAATATCAATTACTCGTGTTTTATAAAATTATTGGGGTTTCATTTGCAAATTATAATACATTAATCTCTGTATACTGTATATTCAGATGACAATTCACATATATTTCATATACAACATATATTTCGTATACGATAACTATAAAATTAGACACAAACCCGTTCCTTGAGGACCACCCATATATTCCATCGGTCAGATATCACGTCACATCGTTTATTTGAATACATATTGTTCATTAGTTGAAATCCTATGGTATGATTTGTGAAATATGAACTCTCAAAATCACTGACTACCCCCCCTCATTTCCTTTGCTTCTAGAAAGCATCATTGGCGGGAGTTGCGATTTCTAAAACAAGAACCTTTCTTCCGCTGATATTTCTCCCATTTCAGATCAGCAGTGGGATAACCTCATCCACCAAAAAAGCGAGGCTATTCAACTCTTAGAAGAAGAATATGTTTCCAAGTACAAAACTTTAGAAGAACAATTTTACACCCAACAGAAATCTCATAGCCTGAGAGAGGTGGAACTGCTTAAGACTATAGACTCGTTGAAAAACGAGTTGGAGAGCAAGGAATCCACAATAGAAGATTTACAAAATAATGTAGACACTTTGGAAGGTGGTATTCAGGTTTTGAACCAAGAGCTTGCCCTACAAAGTGATGAGACGACTAAGAATGGGAAAGAGTGGGACCAAAAAGTCAGGTGAGTTGGTCAGACTGGGACTAGTCATTAACTTGGACCATTGATTTCCAACATCATGATGTGTTGTTGTGTCTATTACAATTTCAGGGGTTTGCTGGAAACCATAGCTGTGTTGGAGGAAAAGCATAAGAAGGAAATGGAGAGCTACCGACTGAAATTCATGAGTTCTCAGAAGCAGGCCAGTGAGACTATTGAACATTTACAGAAAAAATGCAACTGTTTGACTAAATTGTGAGTACTTCCAGTACATTGTATAGTACTCCTCCTCCATGTACAAAAAGGAACTCAAACCCTCTGTAGCTTATTTTTGGGAATGATTTTAGGTTTAGAATGTATGAAAATAATATATCATCCATTTAGAATCATGTACAAAATCGCAGAATGAAAAGAAGTTGAAAAACTCCAAATGAAATGCTGAAAAAAAGTCTACCTGTTCTTATTGTTCCCGTGACCTTCACAGATAATCTCAGTTATTTGATATAAAACATGTTTGTCGTGTTTCCCGGGTCCGAAATTTGATAATCTAAAGTACAAGTTGCATCGAGTCTGGCCTGTTCAGTTGTTCGACGTTTCAGCTTCGACTTTAGAGTTATTTCAAAGGAGCTAAGGTCTCAATCTGCCAACTTCTCAAGTAGGCAATCTGCTTACTCCTAAGCGTTCACTGTGGGTTCTGGGTTCTGGTTCTGGGTCCACAGGTTCTGCTCTGATATTTACGTGTGTGCAATTTTGTTAGTATGGCGTGACAGTAATGATCTCCAGGAATGAGATTATCTTTGTCAATCATCTCGTTTGTTGAAGCAGTTCAGTGGCAATGGTTTTGGTGTTTTCGAAGCTTATTGTGTGGTCTGCTTCAAGATGATGTTTGAAAAGGGATAGAGCTGGATCTGATTTACGGACAGCAAGCTCGTGTTCGTAGACTCTGTTGGTGACTCTTCTGATGGTCTGTCCGATGTAAGTTCCGGAGCACGTGGAACATGGTATGTTGTGTGCCTCATTGGGCGTTATATCTTTAGGTGTTCGTAGAAAAGCGAAAATTTGATTGTTGACTGTAAGTATAGTTTTCGTATCATGCCTTTTCTTTGCCAGTAACTCCATGCATATAAGAAAAAAAGATTTTGGTCCGTCTGCTCTTTGGCCTATTTGGGATGTGGCCTATTTGGGATCCAACCAACTGGAGTTCGCTCCAGTTGGTTGGATCTCTGGATTTGGGATTCGGGATAGTTGTTTTGGCAAAGGGCGGATTTGAGTCCGTCTAGATCCATATTGTGGCTGTGACTGAGTCCGATAAACCTTCATATGAGATATTTTCAAACGGAATTTGATTGGAATTAATGAGTTTTCTGATGCAAACAACCAGAAATGGAAGTGACTTATTTCATTCGACTTTGATTGTAATGTTTGGGTCGGAATGTACGGAGTTAAAATGGAGCCTCAAATTCATGAGGCCATATAAAAGACATGTCAATGGAACTGGTTTCAAAGTCTTTCATGTGAAGATTTGCAAGGACTGGAAAGAGTGAGGAACCCATGAGGGCGCCTTCTACTTGTTGAATAATTGAATATTTTGGTGATTATTTGCCATGGTGCAGTTTTTTGTTTCTGTATGTTGACCAACAAATCTAATGGATCAAGTTTGGTTGAAAAGTCAAACCAAAACTTCCTCTCTCGTTTTGAGAACAAAAGAACATTTGAATACCGATTTAATGATGACAAACACTTCACCTACTCCTTCTATTTGTAGATTCGAAGAAGTCAGGCAAAGATACGAACGGCGGGAATCTAGACAAGAAGACCTGAATAAAATATCGGATCTGAAACAGATAATAGCAGAACAAGAAAAAGACCTGGCTTGCATCAACGAGGAGAAGCGGTTTTTCCAGATGAGGCTCATGGCGTTGGAGAAACACATTGAGGACAATGCTTCGGCGGAGGATGAAGAATTTGAGGACGCGCATGCGCAACCAATAAAACAAGAGCAGTTGCTGGATTACGCTGGAGGCGTTTCAGTCAACCCCTCGTTTCCCCAACAGAACGGCCCCATTTGCATACCCCCCACGATACCTGAAGGCGACGAGTGATTCTTATTTTTGTATTTGTATTTATTTTTAATTTTTCATTGCGTTTGTACTACAATTTCTTAAAGATGATGAAAATATATGTTCGTCCACGCTGTAATCACTGATTATTTGTTACCTCCGCAGGTCTGATGGAAGATCATAGTCCAGGCGATGATTCTTTTCCCGAAAAAATTCGCAAAACAGCACAGATGTACATGAAAATTTGAATTTAGGGTCTACATACCCACTACTGAATCGTTGGCTCTATGAAAGCTTATGCAGATGACCTTGTCATTTTGGCAAGGTCCACGTCGAGCAGGGGAGCTTGTGATATCCTCTAAAGCACGATGGATGTTGTTTCCCTCACCAGGAGAAGGAAATTGGACAATCTAACACCACTTTCCCTCAATGATGAGGTCACATTCCATTTGGAACGGAGGTGAAATATCTTGGCATTGTCCTTGATAAAAACTCACTTGAAAAAAGTTTTACACAAAACCAGACTGTCCCTATGGATATGTCGAAAGATTTGTGGTAGAACTGGGGATTTCGGTCCCAAACAAAGAGAGGCTAGATGGACTGCATACAGACTTGTGCACATTGCCAATTGCACAAATCAATTGAATGCAGAGTGCAACAGATTGTTGGTTGACACTGGAAGTCACAGCAACTGTCAACTACAAACTGCCTTATGAAGTATTGTTCCCCAGCAGAGAGGACTGGATTCTCCAGGAGAAGAAAACATAAGGATCAGATAGTTGTTGTTTCACAGATGGATCAAGAACACCTTTCGGTTCTGGTGCAGGTGTTATCAGTCGCATACTCAGGAGAGAGATATCAACCTGCCTTGGAACATATACGACTGTATTCCAAACGAAAATTTACGCTATTGAATTATATGCGAAGAGTTTGGAAGAGTCCAACCTCATACACAAGTCGAAAAAAATACTTTGGGGTCATCAAGCGGCGTTGAAAGCTCTTGACTCTTACCGAGCAACATCTAAATTGGTAGCAAATTGGCAAAAACGACTCTTCTCGATAGGAAGACTCAACAGATTGTCTCTGGTTTGGATTCCTGGCAATACTGGCCAGGAATTAGGCTGCTGATTCCCTTGCAAAGGAGGATGTTGCAAGCAGCTTCATTGGACCAGAACCTGTCTTTGGCATCGCTATAAATCGTTACAAAAATTTTCTTTCAACAGAGATGTGAAGGTATTCAAAAGACCTTTAAAACAAGGTGCCACTCGACCTACTTTCCCTATCTAAATAAGGGTCGTCGGACGCACCCCTCCGAGGGAGTGCGTACTACAATAAAACCTGATTAGTCTGAAAAGTGTCCCCCTTCGATTAGAAATCGACTTTTTTCGAGCTTTTTTTAAAAATCTTACTTTTTATATTCAGAAACGGATCTGTTAAGTTTTCGTTGTTACACACTGTATAGTTGAACATATTTGGAAAATTCCATAAATGAGGCACATCTGTTCCATTTCGAAATTTTGTTAGTAGTGGTAATTTTTTCAATAATGTTGGCGCTTTCTGTATTGTACAGAAGAGTTTTTTCAGAGTCAACTCTGTCAAAACTTTAACCTTCGATTCATGTACTGTTTAAAACATCCCTCATTGTCCTACATCGATATTTTATGAGAAACGCATTAGCTGTAGCTTGAGAGGGAAGACAATATACATTACCCCATTGGTAAGGGTAGAATGTGGAAAACTGTGCACATGTGCAGTGACCTAGTCGATATTTTCCCATTTTCCATAACCTTCAACTTCTGTTTACTTGTTTCATCGAATAAACCACTGTGATTTTGTTGTAGTCGATATATTCATTCATATATGCTTATATTAATGGTAAGTTGAATGGTAGATTAAAATTTTTCACGCTACACTCCATAAATTCGTTATGGAGGTGCAAATTTGATATACAGGGGCTATGGCGATTCAAAGTGATGAATAATCCGCAAGGCTCAAGTACAGACGATTGTTATTAGTTTTATTTTTTGGTAACTTCATCTTTCGCAAACAAATAATGGAAAACATCAGAAAATAAAGTGAATTTCAATTTTTCCCAAGAAATATCCATTCATTCATCAATTTCTATTTTGTCCCCTGCAGCGTAATCTTCGTCAGATGTGATACATTTGTTCCAGCGGTTCTTCCAACCCTCTTCCAACTTTTTGCTATGTCCTTGAGCTCTTGCCAATCATCCCAAAATGCCATCCTTCCGTGGCTCTTTTCAATCTTCAATAAAAAGTTGCAGGGGACCGAATCTGGTAAATACGGAGGTTTAGGCATGATTACCACTCCGTACTTTTCATTCAAAATTCATGAAAACATTAAATTCACTATTGAAATAGAAGCAGACAACTCTACCAATTTCTTGGGCTTAACAATTAGTAGAAAGGACAACAAACATGATTTTTCAATTTATTACAAACCGTCCTATACGGATATTACTATACATTACGATTCTACCCATCCTCATCAACACCAAGTAGCAGCTTATAATAGCATGATTCACAGATTAGTCAATGTTCCTCTTTCAACAGATAATTTCAATAAGGAACTTAATATAATCAAGCAAATTGCGGTTAACAATGGGTTTGAAGCTGAATTAATTAACAAAATACTTGCCAAGAAAGTCTACGCAAAAGCGATTCCTATTGATAAGGTAGATAATCAAAATTATAGAGCTTTAACGTATTTTGGACAACCAACTGAAAAAGTGGCTTCATTTTTGAGGAAAGGAGATATTAAAATTGCATATAAAACAAGTTTGGGAAAGTTAGTTTGAAATAATAAAGACAAGACATCCAAGAAATCATCCGAGAAATCAGGAGTATATAAATTGAAGTGTGGAACGTGCCCTAAGGTATATATTGGTCAAACTGGCAGAACATTTAGGAATCGAATCCAGGAACATCATACGAGCTATGTAAATAATAAAACAAATTCAACATATTCAAATCATCTTCTAGAAGAAAATCATATCTTCAACGTAGAGTTCGAAATTTTGCACATAGAAAATAAAGGTTTGAAACTGAATCATTTGGAAGCAATGGAAATTAATAAACTTAAAAATTCAAACATTCTAATTAATGACCAACTAGATTTGAATAGATCACCATTATTGAACTTGTTTTCTTAAAATCCGAAAAAGAATTATTATTGATGAAGATGTGTGGTGATATGCTTTAGGTAATCATAATTCAGCAGGTACCTTAGGTAGAGGTTCAGGTCATTTTTGGAGGTAGTCTTAATTATGGTTACCTGTAGTATATGAATATTAATGCAAGAACAATTTGAACTATTCGAACACTTGAGAAAGCTACTGTGCTAGCGTGTGCTAGTGATTATATTTTTTCAAATAAAGTTTGTGGAAATCAAATTGTGAGCTGTAGTTTTTGAAACGTATTTTATGTGTTTTTCAGTAATGCTAATGGAAAGTTCACCCCAAAATGTCCAGATCTGCAATACCAACCCAGATGGATCCATTTCAAAAGATAGCAGCGATTGGATTAGAATAGCAGAAGAGGAATTACATGAAACTCCTGATATTTTCAAACGGGAACTAGCGGCTTTACGTCGTATGGTTGAAAGTAGGGTATTTTTCATGATATATAAGTTGATTTTCCAAGAAACAGAAATTTAGAAAACATGAATATTGCATAGTCTATTATACCGGGTGTCCCAAAATTGAAGAATCATTTTAGTCCAAGTTAAAAATTGTCTAACATGTCTAAAATATCTCAGATCAAAATGTTGGACGGGTATTTTTAGAATAACTATACTAATATAATGATAATATGTTTATTTACCAGCAATAGAAAGAGTTTCCAATACATTATATACAATTTCAGATAGAATACAAAAAAAAGAAAAAACCATCAAATATAGTATTTCCAATACCAATTGGAACACCACAGAGAAGGAATTCCCGCCTCGGCATGGGCGTCGGCATATTATTTTTCAGTGGTAGTTATTCATTTACTCATTCTTACAATCATAGCAATTGATCACCCCATGAAAAAGTTATCTCAACTGAATTTTTCCTCCATGGGTAATTATGAAAAACTTCGAAATTTAAGGTAGTTGATTTCCGAGTGGAAAACTCTAAAATACAATGGAAACACAAATAATCACACCGAATTCTCGTCAAACATATTTTTACAAAATGATAGAGGCGAACAAAATTGCTAGAAAAATCAAAATTTTTCTTCGCTATATTCGGATGAGGTGGAATCATCATCGGGTTGAATAACGATCGGATTTATGGAACTTTGCACATAATATTTGTTCTCTTTTTTTATAACGTGGGCCACACACAGTTCTTCCACGCATCTTTATTAACTACTTCATTCTCCACTCGCCTTATATTGTCAAGCACTACATCATTCAAAGTCGGTGACTGATTACATTTCCGCAAGCTTTCTTTCATTGTGGCCCAAACCATTTAAATTGGATTGAACACACAATAGTATGGAGGCAAACGTAAGAGATTATGACCACGTGTTTCACACATCGAATCAATAATATATTCTTTTTTGAAATTACGTTGTTTTATGGTTGCCAGTAATACCTTTTTCGTTGGAATCTTCTCGGGTATTTCCATGTCATGATTTCGTTTAAAATTAACAATATTTGCTTTTTTTGTGTCATTGTTTCGTATTGTAGTCAATAACCGAGAATGATACGAAGCGTTATCCATAACAATAATCGAGTTTGGAAGAATATTTGGGAGAAGTTGCTCACTGAACCAGGTTTCGAATAAAGCCGCAGTCATATCTTCGTGCTAACCAGCAGACGAATCTATTATATTTTTGGCCGACAGAAGAAAAGCGTTAGATACGAAACCACAAAATTATAATACGTTTTCCCCTTGAAGAAGGTGTGTTCAAAGCATAATACTTGCTTTCGTCTACCCAGCCATATTTGACAACATCATGGGTGTCAAACCAAGTTTCGTCGAGGTAGATTATATGTCTGCTGGATTCTCGGTAGCTTTTCATTCGCCTCAAATATTCTTGTCGGAGTTGAACAATGCGTGTCGATTCCATTATAACCATCCTACTGTTCAATTTTTTATATTTGAAACCACAACCCAATAAAGATTTATAATTATAATCGGGATAGTCGAGTAATTTATACCAAATCATTTTCAAGGTTGGTACTTCATTTTTTTGGTATATACCATATATTGTTCGTCGAATTACATCTTTTGTAGCACCATCAACATCTGCGAATTTGTTATTCCTTTGTTTTCGTTTCATTGCATGGTCAATGACATCCCCTATTTTGATGACTCGAAGAACTGTCGAACGAGATAGTTTCGTTAACTCGCATATTCTATTCACAATAGCATTCTGTGAAGTGTGACAGTTTTCCTTCTTCAAGCATTCATGAATATTTAAAATTACTCGATGAACTTGAACATGTAAGTCATTATTTCCAAATTCCGGATCCCTGTCGATTGACACAGATTCCTCACACGTAATGTTATCATTTGTTTCAAAAGGTCTCCATAAAGCCATAGTGATGAAAGTACCAAAAAACACTAAGATTTTCACAAAAATCGGTTTAAACGATGAGATTGGAACTTTTGGCGTGAAAGTTGAAAACTTTTCCGAGAGATCAATTACCCTAACACCAAACTGATATTTTTGCACTCGACGCGCGTTTCGCTAACAAGGTTAGCATCTTCAGGAGAAACAAATTGGTACTGAATCTAAAGACAAGGGTTAGCTGTTTATATACCTAAAGTTTTTTTGGTCCGATGTGGACTTTGTATGTTGAATGATGCAAACAATGTTTTTTTGCAGATGACACAAATTTGGCAGTGCCTAACTACGATCAGTTTTTGGTGAGGTTCCTTCGGGCTAGAAAATTTGATAGCAAGAAAGCTTTCCACATGGTGAGTGAACAGTTTATTCATTTTTTTTTATGAAAATTATCTAAAATTCATCTTCTGCATCTCACACATATTCACACATACCATCAACGCTGGTGTTCCTCAGGAATCCATATCCAAGGACAAACAAACCACCAAAACACCAATATGCCTTAGCACAATCATGTTGCTGGAATTTCAAAATCTCCTTCTCAGAAGTTGAGAAGCTGTAGTGTTTGTGTTTTGTCCTTGAAAAAAAAATGTGAATTGTAGAAGTGATAATCCCCACTTGGTTCTATTCGAAGCTTATGTTGAAGCTCTGATATATTTCACTACTTATATGTCAACTACCAGGCTGTGAAATGTTTGATTTCAATTTTTTCAGCTGCAGAGGTACTTCTTGATGAAAATCCGATGTCCAGAACTTTTTGGCTGCCCTCTACCTTCTCAGTGTAACCACATATTTGATCTGCAGGCACAAAATTTGCTGCCCCAGAGAGATCGGTTGGGAAGACGGATATTCATGATACGAGTAGGTGAGTTTCATTGCAGACTTCAAATATTTTGCGTGTGGTTCTTGGTATGATACTCATGTTCAGATACGTATGAAGTTAGTTGAAGGATTTGGTCTCATCCATCTCCTCATGCTGATAACTTGGTCCAGAGAACCATTTTGCATGAATGGGTAATATACGAGGGTGGTCCCAGAAATTGTTGGAGTGATGTTTCGAGTTTGAAGACGCTGAGATGTTGAGTATTTGTTTGGCAGCCATCAAAAGCGAACGGTAAATTTGTAAAAATTAAGAAAAATGTTATGGGGTATATATCGTTACTTTTATATAAAAGGCCTTAGCCCAATCAATATGGAAGCTGTGCTGGATTCTACTCTGGGTGAGTCTGCTCCTTCGTTAACAACAGTAAAATATTGGATAGCAGAGTTTGAACAAGGACGTACGAGCTGCCAAGACGAACATTGCAGTGGTCGACTAGATGAGGTGGAAACTCCAGAAACGGTGAAGAAAATCCACAAAGCGGTACTGAATGATCGTCGACTGAAAGTGCGCGAACTAGCGGAACTGCTAAGCATTTCAGAAAGTGCCGTATATCGTATATCTTCTGGAAACTTGGACATGAGGAAGCTGCAAGATGGGTACCGCGTTTGCTCACACTCGAGCAAAAACAGTGCCGTGAGGATGTTTCAATTGAGTGTGTGGCAAAGCAGCAACAAAGCAGAAGTCTTGCGTCGTTTCATAACCTTCAATGAATCATGGATCATCACTTGAAACCCAAGACAAAAGAATAATCAAAATAGTGGACTCAAAAATGAGAACTGGCTTCAACCGTTTCATCTGCAGACAAGGTCATGACATCGGTTTTTTGGGATGCAGGTGAATACTTTTCATTGACTATCTTGAAAATTTATTGCAATGTTTAAGTGAAGAAATTGAGCAATAACGGCCGCAGTTTATAATAATAATGATTACACTAAGGCAGAAATCTTAGCCGCACAGATGCAGAAGGCAGAAGGCTCACTGCGCTTGCTCAGGGCATATGATTCTCGGACCCAATGATCAACTGATACCATTTTGGCGAACTCGCTTTACCATAACATCTGGTCAAGCAAGAGTCCAAACAGGGCGGGTCACTTTCCGAAGAGGGGGTATTTCAGGGTGATTTCCTCAGTCCCCTTCTCTTCTGCATCTCACTATTGCCATTATCCGTTGCGCTCAGAAACACTCGAGGGTATAACAGTGGCACCCTCGGAAACCAGAGGCACAAAGTTACCCATTTGTTTTATATAGATGATTTTAAACTTTATGCCTCTGGAGAGAAGGATCTCCATCAGTCCTTGAGGGTGGTGGAAAAGTACACGCATGCTATCGGGATGAAATTCGGGATAGACAAATGTGCAATGGTCCATTTCAAAAGAGGTCGATGCGAGGACTACGGAGAGGATGTGCAGCTCGTAGATGAAAGCATCTTACACCATCTGGATACCGGAGAGACGTATACTTACCTCGGAGTGGAACAACGCCACTCACAAGAGGTAACAGCAATGAAAAACTCTCTCCGCAGCAAGTATCAGCACAAACTTCGACAGATCTGGTCATCGAAACTGTCGGGGAAGAACAAAGTTGCTGCAACAAATATGCTTGCCGTTCCAATCTTACTCTACTCGTTTGGAGTAGTGAAGTGGACTCGGGAGGAGCTGTATCAACTCGACGAGAAGACCCGGAAAATGATACATCTCTATAGGAGTTTACATCCCAAATCGTCCGTTCCACGGTTGTACTTCCTCCGACAACAGGGAGGCCGTGGACTTTTGAGTTTGGAGTGTCTACATGACAGAATGGTGCCAGATACAGCCTGTAAAGTCGTCAGGAGTTAGGATCCCCTTCTCTGCATAGTCCGTGACCTTGAGAGAGCAGGAATTTGAGCATTTCTCTTTAGGGCAGCTGCCCGAGCAGCTGATGAACTCGGTTTAGTTCTCGACACTGAACGAGGTGACCACAACTCTGACCCGAGTTGGAACCTGTTCAGCAAAAAGCTCAGATAAAAGCCGCAGAGATTACCCTACTTCTGCGGAAACACAAGGATAAGCCAATGCATGGGGTCTTCTTCAAAAACATTGGAGACCTTGGCTTATCAAAGCGCCTGACCTTCGCTTTTCTCAGGTCGAGTGGAATGAAGTCGGAAACTGAGGGGTTCATCATGGCTTGCCAGGATGGTGTCTTCAACAACTTAGTCTACCGCAGTCGCGTGATGGGTATAGAGGTTCCTGACACAAGGTGCGGGGCCTGCCGCGAGGCGCCCGAGACTCTAATGCACTTGCTATCAGCATGTCCAGCATATGTGGTCTCGGCCTATATCCATCAACAAAACGCAGCCCTAAGAGTGCTATATTACCATCTACGACACTCTTACGGTATTGACGAGACACCGGTGTTGCCCTACGCTCCGGGGAGGAGGAAAAACGGATAAAATATCGAGATTTTCTTTTCGAACTCCGCAGATTCTATCCATATCACTCTGTCGAGATGGTTGTTCTGATTATTGGAGTCCTTGGTGTAATGATGTCCTCTCTACTCTCGATATCAATCACCTCAAAATAATATACTACGCATTGGTACAATCTAGGCTCCAATATGTCATACTCAGTTGGGGTGGCATATTAGACGTCCACCTGAAAAAAGCTGAGGTATTACAAAAAAAAAATTAAAATTATGTACAATATATAGAATGAATACTCCTCTAATTATATTTTTAGAGATTCAAAGCTACTTGATGTACGATAGTGATATATGTATATATGATATTGTATTGTTGGCTAAGAAAACAAAGTTGTTTCATCAAGACAATACACCAGCTCACAAATCCATTATCGCAATGACCAAAATTAACGAATCAAAGTTTGAATTGCTATCTCATGTACCCTATTCGCTAGATTTATCCCCCTCGGAGCATTTTCTGTTTCCCAACTTGAAAAAATGGCTCTATCGTCAAAGTATTTCCAACGATGAAGAAGTAATGTCGGCAGTTAATGAGGAGAAAGACAGTTCTTATTGTTGTAAATCATGCCCGAAAGGAAATAACGCTGGCCGCCACTGGTAACCATAAACCAAACGTGACGTAGCTGAAAGCGTGGGAATATCCAATGTTACCTGCCGCTCGAGAAGCAGCAAGAAATATGCTACCGATGTCGATGGAACTTCGGCGAAAATTCTACGATTTTCCAGTGCGATATTTAAACGCTGGCTGCAAGCCTATTCGGACAGTCAAGTACACAGTGAAGTGGATGTTACAGTGCGGTGCGCGAATGATTTTCAGTTGAGGTGTTTGTTCAAGTGAAACAAAGTTAAGTTTGAATATTCAGTGTAGTCAATTATTGGTGAACCCACGGGAGAAACACGTAACATTATTATAAAAATGATATCGAACTCATTGAACGTAGTTGGCAGAAGTGAATAGAGCTGCACGGAGATTCCAAATTTTTTTTGTTTTCTCTGTTGAGGCGGCTACCTCTAGGACCACACTTGTAGATCTACTACTCCCTCTAACTACCCCTATCGTTTCTCAATGGGGGATTTTACCGAACCTTTTAGACTACGTCCGAATATTCTCCGACATGTCAGATAGTTTGGAGAAGTTTTAAAGCATTTCACAACACTCAACAACATCCCGGAGTATTCTGGAATGTGGTAGAATGTTCGGGCACAATCTGGTATATTCAAAAGCAACCCAGGTGTGGAAGGACTGTTTTCAATTGAGGAACTTCCATTCCAACGAATTTTCATGTCATCTAAATTAAATGCGCCTGATTCAGCTGCACTCCTGTATCTTCCAGATAACTTCGACTCCAACAAGGTGACAATAGACGAAATTTTCCGCACCAACGTCTTGGCCTTGGAACACATCGTGCGCGAGGCGGAAACTCAGATAGCCGGGATTGTGGTAATCCTGGATATGGCGGGACTAAGTTTACAGCACGCCAAGTTTTTCACGCCGTATTACGCAAGGAAAATGGTGGAGCTGGTGCAGGAAACTTTCCCCCTGAGGTTCAAGGGTTTCCACATCGTTAACGAGCCGTTCTACTTCGACGCCGTCGTGGCGGTGTTGAAACCGTTCTTGAAGGAGAAGATTAGAAAGAGGGTGAGTTGGGAAATTATGAAATTTCATCGAAGAACAATCGATTCAGTGTAGTTGTATCGCCAAGAGCACATACATGAATAACTTCAGTAAAGAATCCTGCACTGACGCCTGTCGGATATAATCTAACGCCTTTCGTGGTATTAGTCAGGGGAGTAGTTATTTTCTGATAGGTGTCAGTCCATCAACCTACAGTGTAGGTAAGTTGAGACTGACATGAACGAATTGTTCTTTCAGGAAATTTGATTTACAGGCGCTCAATTTGTGTAGTTTTCTTTCTTATACGAGGAATTTGGCAAAATTCGGATATGCGGTCGGTTACCTCGTTCACAGGCAGATGGGGCGATGGTAAACCTGTTGTTTGTGTTGTCCGCTTCAGCCTAGTTCAAGGAATGCTACTCTGAGGGAATTCGATTTTATTTGCCAAATATTTGTATAAAATTCTCTCCATCATAAATATTGTGATTTCATGGCGAGTAATGGCATATTAAACAGCCTAACCTTTTATTGCAATTTTTGTACTTTTTAGATGTTTGCATTTTCATTTTAACATTTTCCATTTTTACTTTTTTTGCATTCTATTTTTATATATCACCTTTTTAAATTCTAACATGAATATATTTTTACATTTTAACATTTCTAACATTTAAGATTTCCACAACCTTACATTTTCATAACCTGAATTGTCAAATCCATTTTACTCTCATTGTTCTGATTTATAATGTGATCATAAATCAGACACAGGGTGTCCTTTGTGGGTTTTCTGAATTTGTTCAGATTGTTCAAATTGTTATTGACTGATCCTTGTACTGAAAATTGAATGAATTCATATTATTATTATATATATTATTTGTGAATGAAATAATTTCCATTTTACACAAGTTATCAAACTGTTTTTCTAATTGATATTTCGTCAATGCTATTTTTTTTTATCAAAGTGAGGCTTTTTTGTCAATGAGTTACTATAAATTTTTTTCTTTATGTTTCGATTTCATGAATAAAGTACAGTTGTTGAAGGCCTAATTATGTTATCTGACGAATATATTGATTTGAAACCCCACAATACCTCTTTGGAATTACTGAATCATTCACAGTTCACTTCGTAGGACAAACTGGCACATAGTCATGAAGTAATATATTATTTGGAAGTACACTTCAGGGTCGAATAAAAAAAAGGGGGTTTTATATTCAAAATAATGGAGAAGAATTGTTTTGGAGTTTTAATCCCCCCAGTGAAGGAGTCGTTGCTCTTTGATAATTTTTGGGTTCATAACCTACCACAATCTTAAAAATTAATGAATATAGATCAATACATTGATGGATGTAGCCGTACTGAGTGGAAGTAGATCATCATGAGAAATGTTTTCATACCTCTTGTATTTGTAACTGAAGTTATTGCAGTTTCGTCCTACAAGGACTTCCATTGTATAGGATTGAAAATGTCCTCATAGGACGAATCTACAGTAACATTACTCACAAATAAAAGTGGTAGAAAAACATAGAAAGCTTTATTTCTCATTTTTCATGAATCCCAGATCATTCCAGACTGTGGAAAGTCAAGAACCCAAGAACATCTGCCAATTTCATCATATATATCAAAATATTCAGGTTGTACTATTCAATATGAAATAATTTTTGGAAATCTCCATCTTTTCTTTACATTTTTATCTTACTTTGGTATCAATTCATTTAATACAACTCTGTAATATAACACAGGATATTTATCCCGTTCAGTTGAGGGCTTTTATACGAAAAATAATCGAGTTCAACAGGAGACTATTTCTTTTTGAACTCTTTCAGTAGTTCCTGTCATTTGAGAGATGTTGGGCTTAGGATCAACTGAAAAAAAATCATCATATTTATGCCTATGGTATTATTGGGTTGCTTTAAAAGTTTTTTCCGCTCTTGTCCATATCTCCTCAGAAAAGAAAACCATGGGGGCCGATCCTGCTCCACAACAACCCTTATCCGCACGGTTCACAAATCACTATCCAAAAATCAAACGAATTGAGCTTTGAAGTAATGCCTCATCCACCATACTGCCCAGACCTCACGCCAACCGACTACCATCTTTTTACTTCGATAACTTTCTTACCGGTAGAACTTTCGACAATCAGGACCAGGCATGAACGGCCGTCGTCAACTTCAACGAACCCTGAACACACAATTTAATGCTGACGGGAATAATTTATACGTGTTACGTTGGCAGAAGTGCACTAATTCGAATGGCGCTCATTTGGATTGAATTGAGTGTGTATTAACTGAGCTCTTGCTCTTGCTCGGTAGCTCTTGCGATGCTTGTGGCTGGTCTTCCCTCCAAATTCGGCAATTTTGCTTGTTAACGTACCTATCCATTCAACCAGAAATGAGCCGTGGTCTTGTGGCTCCAATTCTTGTACCAGCTGTATCTTATAGGGTTTTACACCCAAATCCTTTCGCAAAATTTTCCACGTAGTGGAATAACAGAGGCCTAATTGCTGCGAACGGCGGCGAATCGACATTTCACGGTCATCACGAACACTGGCGGATATAGTCGCAATATTTTCTTCGGTCCCCACTCTACGTATACGTGTTGGTGGTTTAATGTTTAATAATGTAAACTGAATTCGAAATTTAGCCACAAGCTTCTGAACAGCTCGGAAGAAGTGCAAGCGTTGTTGTTCGTTAAACAATGACACAAGACACGATTCAAGCGTGATCTATCATAAACAGTGTTGCCAAACAGATACCAGCAAAAAAATCGCTAATTACAAACAGATAAAACTTTTGAAACAATAATTCGAAATAGTCGATAAACCTGAGGAAGAATCGTTTACTGTATTCCTTAATGAACAATTTTTTCAGATAATACTTCACGGTAGTGATCTCTCATCGCTACATGCCTTCATACCAAGTGATATTTTACCCACAGAATACGGAGGAACAGCTGGATGTTTCGATAATAGGCCATGGTACATAAGTTTGCTAGCCGAAGAAAACTACTTCAAGGAATTGGAAACTTTTGGATATAAAGTTCATGTACAAGAAGATTAACCGGATCCTTGCACTGGGTTGGAGTCGTAATGAAGTGCAACATTTTCCACGAAACATAGAATTCATTCAATCCGATTCCTTATGATTAGAGTATGCAGTATGTCCAACTTCACTCAAAACCCTATAACTGTTTGGATTTGGTGCTCCAACAATGCTTCTGCTTGACTTAGATCTCTGAAAATGGCACTAAGAACTCGAAACATTTCACTGTTCAGTTTTATTCTTAGATTTTTGTTAATTTCAATTCACCATAATCTGAAATGTTCTTATTATTTTTTATGTGCAGTGTGTCCAATTTTGGCTCTAAAAACCCTAAATCTGTTTGGATTTGGACTTCATAAATGTCCATAACGTATGGTTGGTTTACAAACTGAATAGGAGGAGTTCATTTCGAAATCAATTGATTTCTTTCTTTCTTTCGAAGATTTCCACATTTTAAACACGCTTTTATTAGATTCACTTGTATATTTGTTTGTTTATAACCGACGTCTTTGGACTCGATTTTGACAAACTGTAAACGGACAGATTCATTTTAAAATTTGCACACTTATCAACAATCAGTAACAATACAATAATTTCATAAGTTTATCTCATTATCCTGATCAAGATCGCCAGGATTAAATAATTTCCTCAGACAGTCTCTGTGTGAGCAAGGGAGACAACTACACTGCCTGCGCCTGCATATATATTTAATATTAAAAAAATAATAGCAAGTCAAACTGAAAAGTCGAAAATAAATAATAGTTTACAAAACTAAAAAAGCACGCTTTATTAGCAACACAAACTGAAAAATAAATCGAAACTAATTTGAGATTGTGTTCAACATCGATAACAAGTCCTATGGCTTGTCACTAATGACTTTTAATAAGTCTGAGATCAAAACAAATCTATTTACGAATAAATATAGTTTAAAAAACTAAAAAACACGCTTTTAAAGAACATCGAACTGAAAATTTAAAAATATTTTTTTTTAAATAAGCTTAAAACAATATCGAAAAAAAAAATACAAAGCGCCCACGCTTTTTTCACAATATTATTAATATTTTTCATTCGTTATAGTTTTAAGCTTATTTGAAACAAATAACTTTTCATTCCGATGTTCTTTAAAAGCGTGTTTTTTAGTTTTTTAAACTATATTTGTTTTCATTTACGTGCAGCGCCATCTGCTCACGAATGGATCAAGCAATAATGTCGAAATATGAAGGAAGTTATGTACAGCACCATCTGCCCGCGAATAGATCAAGTGATAATGTCGATATATCAAGGAGGTTACGTAGAGCGCCATCTACTCGCGAGTAGATTAAGCAAGGAGAGTTACAAACAAAAAAATATACATACATACAGGTGAAGATAATAAAAGCGTGTTAATTGAAAAAAAAATTCTGATTTTGAAAAGCCTGGGGTGCCAAATATCCATTGTCATGAATATTTGTTTACGAAGTGTTTGCCATATTGGAGCCATAATAAAAATTGAACTTAAAACATCCCAGGGCTTTTTCTATACAAAATTTCTATTGGTGGTTGAAATACTCTGTTTTCTATGATGACGGAATCTGATAAGTTTTATAAATGACCAGCTGAGCGCAAATTGTACCCAATAATTTTGTATAATGGCGTCAGTATATGGATCAATAAAAAAATCAGTCTTGTTCTCGAAAATCACCATGCTTCAATTATAAACGAGTCAAGTGGACTTTTTTTAGAGAACTAGGGTTTCTATACTTTTTTTAATGTGCCCATTTTTATATGTTTTCATTTCAATTTTGGAAATAATTACTTATGTGGAAATGTTGACGACGGAAAGTTTTCAATATACTATATAATATGTTACTGCAATACATGCGACTACAATGTTATTTTGTAAGCTTTATTGTTATGTAGATATGAAAATTTTGGTATTTCGAGATATTATACATCTTCGAAAATGAAAATGAATAAATGAATGTAGTTATCATATTGCGATTTCATTGACTTCCTTCAAATATAATTGCCACTATGGCAACAAATTTTTTAAATCTCATAAAGACAGTAACTGTAATGTACAGAATTTTATTCCATCCGCAGAAGTTGATTGATAGGTAATTCACTAATGCTCCTTCATAACATACAATTTGGAAAAAATAACCAGCACCAATGTATAGAGAACGAAATTCCCTGTCAATTGGTATAATAATAATGGTAATATTTATTTGCCTACGTTATATAATACAATATGTTTGTAGCAAGTCATGTTTGGCTTTACATTCAAAATGTACTAGTTAAAATTCACAAGCAAATAAGAACAGTCACATATGTAAAAACTTTGGAAATCAAAAAGAAGCAGTGACTTGTGTGTTACCACAAAAATGTGTTATGAAGTCATCGACAGAATAGAGAAATAATTTTTCAATTTTCTCTTTTAAGTATTCAGACTGAGCTCTTTGGATTTTTTTGCGATAAGTAAAGACGAAATCGTTTGATATTAGTAGTATTTATTGTCTAATATCGTCTCTTCATAAACAAGTTGTTCAAATATTACTACAAAGCCAAGATATGTTGTAAAAATATTGCCAGGATTTGAACTATCGACCTCCAGGTCAAGAATCGTTCGTTTTTTTTGGTATCGCATAAAAAGCGTAAAATTTATGCTACTCGCAAGCAATGTTTATAACCTCTTAAATTTTCCGAAGATGGGCTACGTGAAAAAACAATTGTAGGAAAAGTGTACTGATACAAAGTTTCCACCCAAAAATTAAACATTTAAAGGAAAGCGAATCTGTAGGGTACTTTTTCAAAAATACCACCAACAATCGTCGCAGATACTGATTTTATTGTCTCCTCAATGCCTTCCTTCAACTCATCATTGATTGACTTCCACTCGTCGTTCAACAGGTTGATTGTGCTGTCACCTGAAATGAAAATGAAATTGACATTGTTTCTGCGTCAACAACTATGTTGGTCGGAGACATCGAGATAGTAAACTGGTGTCAAAGAACACAACAAAAACTTGGAGGGTTGAAAACATCTGGAAATCGAAGGCTGGTTGTAAATCAAATTGTCTAAAAGAGCAATTGATATATTTATAACATATTTGTCATCGCCCTACATGCCTATGAACGAGGTAACCAACCTCATATCCGATTGGCCTAATTCCTCGTATAAGAAAAGAAAACTTCACATATAGTAAAGAGAATACCTAAACAAATTGTTCTTTTAGATAATTCAATGTTATGCCATCGATTTCTGAGCTATCGCTGATTGTTATGTAACAAAGGGTGAACTTTACGAATATCGTGATGGTCGTTTGCAAGTTTGAAATAAGATTACTCACCTAGTAACTTGTCACCGTTGAACAGGTTTGTGAAGTTGAAATATGCTCTGGATACTTCATAATGAACGTGTTGATCAGCTATCTTGACGAACTGTTCCCCTTTTTTGTCAACTAGGTCGTATTTCAATTCATATTCAACAGTCACATCAGCTGAAAAGTGAATGAAACTATTTTACAAAAATCAAGTCGATGAAGATACTATTCGATATTGTTTCCGTTGAATTATAATAATCGTAATAGTCGTAATGAGATTTTTCTTAGTTGAAGAGTACTTATTCAATATAGAGGTAATAAACAATTTTTTCAATTATTCACAGTAAATTAAACAATAATGATAATCGACAAAGTAACAAAGTTTTCAAAGAGCTTGATTCAAAAAAATTGTTACTTCATAAATCCCCACACATGAAAAAAAAAACTGTATATGCTGTAGAATTTCAATTTGTTCAGTGATTTTTGAAAAATCCGTGACTTTGCTAACTTTCTCACTGGAAGAACCTTCGCCAATCAAGAACCAGACAAAAACGACCGTCGTCGACTTCTTCAAATCATGAGTACACCATTTTTATAATGACACAATTAATTGGATTCTTCTACGTTGCTTAAAGGCACATATCCAAATGGCACTCATTCTGACTAAATTCAATATTCATTGATATAGTAGACTAATGAAAACGGACAAAATGGACGTTGCTCAAAGGTACTTATCCAAATGGCCCTCATTTTGACTAAATTGAATATTCACTGATATAGTAGACTCATGAAAAGGACAAAATGGACGTTGCTCAAAGGTACTTATCCAAATGGCCCTCATTTTGAGTAAATTGAATATTCACTGAAATAGTAGACTAATGAAAACGGGCAAAACTTTCGAAACAACCTAGTATTCAAAAGGAAAATCCAATTTTCGAATGAACAGAAAATCTAATCCACTTGGGTTTTTCCCAAGGGGACTTATCCTATATATTTAAACATTTTCAGATGATGAAGGGGAGAAAAATTTGCCTGAAAATGGAACACCCTTTTGTCCATATTGTTTGTGACTTACTTGCAGTAATATTAGATTCTCCTTCTCCTTTTAAAGAAAGCACCAGGATTCTCCCATCCATTTCATACTTCGATAAAAGGGTATAACTTGGCACTGAAAAATTCATATTGACAACGTGTTCAGTCAGATTGGCCCTGAAATGGAACGTATTTTCATTGGTATTTGAAGTACGTGATTCAGATCAATTTTGAAAACGTGGAGTCTAAATTCCAACTTATTATTCGATCAACTGACAAGTGTCAGTTGATCGACTAAAACAAAATATTTCTAAAAAAAAAAGAGAAGCCCCACTCAATGCCCTCTTCGGAAGCCAATGAGGTTGCCCGTTCATCAACAGCTCTGTCAATAATATTCGGAACGTTCTTCTGTCGCCACAGCTGCCGATTTCCATCCTACCTGTCGTGGGATTTGGTCTGATGCCATAATGGTAAAAAACGAATGTCCCGTGTTTTTCCCAGGATCGTCCAATGTAAGATAACTCTAAATAGGTCTGAATTTTACAACTCAATAGACCGATGAAGAAGAGCTTACCATGGGCCTAACGTTATCAACCATTCACCAAGCGGACCAAAACAGAGGGCTTAGACAGTACCTCTAAAACTTCGAGGCGGAGATATGTGGGAGTAATACTAAGTTTCAGGCTGACCTGAAACCAATATCTGAAGAGTACCCAGATGCCTCTACGGAAAGACATGGTGGCTCAAACCAGACACCATGGGTGTTGGATCCATAATAACGTATGCGTCTATGATTCCGTGGGTTGGGTAAGTAGGGGAACGGCCAGGGGACTGGAAGCCCCGTCCGGGAAGCAAATGTAGCCTTACGGACGGGGCGGCTTTCACAAAGGCCGCCGTGGGATACCTCAAGGTTGCCAAAGAGAGTGTCTCTTCGGCGAGTCTTGGCCTTCACCCGCCGATATAAAGGAGATGTCTCCTACTGACCTGTTCACCTTCCTGGAAAGGACATAATGGACGATGACCTAGAAGGACAACTCCTCGAGAGGATGTACAATCGGTCACATGTGGCCTCACCCACCCTCGCTACTCTACAGATCTAGATACAGATGCGTCTACTATCTGGTGGCTAGAGATGAAACAAACTAGCGCTGTTGAGAAACTGATCAGGATACAAAGACTCGCATGTCTGGAGCAACTAAAACCACTACTACGAGGGGTACTATTTATATTTCGGGAGTAGCAAATGATAACAAACATTTTTCAATGAAAACGGCTTCATTGTTTTTCGAAATATTGCCATTGATGATCAATAAACTTTTGCAATCTCTCAAACCATTTGTCAAAGTGATTTTTCCATTCCTCTTGAGACACCTCCAAAACATGGTTTGAGCGCTTTAACTACATCTTAGGCGCTCGTAAATAGTTGACCACGCAGTTTACTTTTGATATTCGGGTACAAAAAGTCTTCGGGTGACGAATTAGGACTGTATGGAGGACGAGTCTTCAATTCGATGTTTTGGGTGCTCAAAAATGCAGTGGTTTGAGCCGATGTGTGAGAGCTCGCATTGTCATGATGGAGATTGCTTTGT
Organism: Leptinotarsa decemlineata; assembly: GCF_025532065.1. Classification (NCBI taxonomy): domain Eukaryota; kingdom Metazoa; phylum Arthropoda; class Insecta; order Coleoptera; family Chrysomelidae; genus Leptinotarsa; species Leptinotarsa decemlineata. The sequence continues at coordinate 1,562,476 of NW_027412704.1, read as the reverse complement.
CTTTGGCGGATAGTTTGACGAACTTCTCCGAAGACTTCCGGCAAAAAATGGTCGTGTACCACTAGGAACTGACCGTTCTACGTTGCTCAAGCGGAACGGTGGCCACATGAACATTTGGTTCGTTGTGCTTCTTCCACTAACACTTTTGTTGGATTCAGCTCCTCTTTGGATACCCAAACGGTTTCAGAAATATAAATAGTCCCCCATCTTTATATTTTGTATTTTCAAACTAATACCCTGTACATATAAATCATTACAACTTACTTCACTCCCGTCACTTCCAGTTTCTCCAGTCCGTATATGGAAACATTTTTGAGACTGATCTTGAAGTTTCCGGGGGTATCTACAGATATTATGTCCAGCTTCATTGGAAGAAAATTGGGGATTCCATAACGTCGGTCCCCTTTTAGAATGTAAGGGAGTCCATTCTTTGCTTCTCTCAAGCCACATTCATTGAGGTTCGGGTCATCTTTATGGCAGGCGTTCAAATACGGTGCTGAAAAAAAAATACTTTCAGTTCTTGGTAGATTGTTTGTAAACAATTAAATCACTTGTATCAACACAAAATATGAACCATAGCTACATCAGCGTTTGTACGTCAGCAACTGATGATCAGTTTGAATTCGTTGAAAATATTGATGCTTATATATTTTCAATGAAAAGCTTTCATTTAACTTGACTTGTATGTATGTTAAGAAATCTAGCAAGTTTAATTTGACCCACTTCCCGGTATCCGATTGACCTGAAATTTTGCATGCTGGTCCAATTACAGAGCAGGTAATAAAAGAGTATAATAAATACATCACAAACAAGTGACTATAAAGACAACACATTTTATATTTATTATAAGTGACACAATAATTATTTTAGGAAGTGGGATTTTATATTTGACAATTTGCAACTGAATATATCTAAATTATCTCTAACAGAATTTTTCACTTCACAAATGGTATGGATCGGAGAATTCTCCAGTCAACTATGCTTTTGACAATTTTATAGGTTAGTGCAACACTATAATATACACGCCTTTTTTCGAGACTGCAAAAGTTATGGTTTTGTAGCAATTCAGAGTGGGTTGTTCCTACTGGAGGATAAATGCCATCGGTTTTTCGGCTTAGCAGTTTCAAAAATCGTCGTTGAATTGCTTTTATTCTATCAATGTGATATTGATAAAAGGGGCTCCACACAACTGACGCGTATTCTAACTTTGATCTCATGAAAGCATAGAATAAAGTTTTTAAGGTCAAAGTTTCTTTGAAATCACTACTGTTACGTGCAATTAATCCGTACAAACGACAGTAGTAGGTTACAACATTATCGATATGCCTATTAAATGCTAGTGCAGTGTCGAATATGACGCCTAGATCAGTAAATGTTTGTGGTCTCACCAGGAAAACGTTATCTATTGAACAATCAAAGATCAAGATATTCGTTTTCAAACTGTAGGACATGACCTTACATTTATCCGGGTTCAGTAACAAGTTATTTTGATAACACCATTCTACAACCCGTCCTACGTTTGCTGAGAGGTTCACACAATCATCTATGTTCTCAACGAGGCAGTATAATTTTAGATCATCGGCATATAAAAGGAAATACACATCTATAACATCTGCAATATCATTAATGAATATATTGAAGAGCAACGGTCCCAGATTTGAACCTTGTGGAACACCGGAAGAAGCACTAGTACATATTGTTTCGATCCCGTAGGTAGGACTGATAGAGTGTGATTAAGAATGGATATGATCCAAAGGCTACTAGTCTGTTCCGTAGAATGCCATGGTCAAGCCTGTCGAAGGCCTTAGAAAATTATGAGTAAATAACATCAGTTTGGGCCCTATTGTCAATAGATTCAGAAATATGTTGGGTTAAAGTCAGAAGATTGGTGACTGTTGAACGATTTTTCATAAAACCGTGTTGGTTTATACTTATATTGTAACTAACATGCCGATATATAACTCGCTCCAGCAGAATCTCAAAAACCTTTGCAAAGTTGCGAATAATAGAGATAGACCGATAATTTGAAATATCTCGTCTATCTCCTTTCTTGAAAATGGGACAGACTTTTGATGATTTCCAGATCCTTGGTATTGTAGCCGATCTTAAGCAGATATTAATTAGTATAGATAGAGGACGAGCAAGCACAAGTGCACGATCTTTCAGGATGTCATCTGGACCAGTGGTCTTCACTGAAGCTTGATATATCAAGAAAGTGATTATTATCAGTCAGATCAGTCATGATCCATTTGTCCCTCTGACAAAAACCAGCCCAAAGGGTGAGGAAGCAAGGCTCCAGACTGATTAAAACGACGATGACTATCGGCGTAGCCTGCAAATCTCTAATAATGCTTCTATTATACCAAGGAGGATATTTATTTTCGGATTCAACTGTATACTTGGGACAGCAGCGATCAGAAACATTATAAAGTTTTCCATAGAAATATGTAGATAAATCTTCTGAGTCATTAAGAACTTCCAAGAAGGTCCAGTCAATATGAGATATTTGATTATACAGTTGTGGATAGTTGGCTCTTTTGAAATCATAATTATTCTGGAAACAGGAATGCAGTTTATTTTTGTAGTTAGCCTTCGTCTCAAGTACACAAGTAATATCCAAGGCAGGATGATGCTGATCTTCGACTACGAAAGGATCATTTGATTTCTCCACATGACACTCTCCATCTATTGAGTTTATTGTAAACAAAGTTATTTTGAGATAGGTCAAGGATTTGTAAAGAGTTATTGAGAATAGTAATTTCCCTATTAGTTGTACCATGATTAAGATGGCTAGCATACCTTTAAATAGCTCTTCGTTTGGGGGTCTCCCAAAGTGTTATCAGTCGATTGTGGCGGCGTTTCCGTGAAACTGGCAGTCTAGCCGAACAACATCCAGGGCGAGGACGCGCTACAACTGCAGTTCAAGACCGATTTTTGGTCTTAACCGCAAGAAGACAACCGACAATCACAGCACCTGAGTTGTTTAACGTGTTGCCGCAGACGCACCAGGTAACCATTGGTCGTGATACTGTCAGAAATCGACTGCATGAAGCAGATCTCCACAACAGAAGGCCACTTAGATGTCCACCTTTGTCGAGAGGCAATCGCGGTAGAAGATTAGAGTGGTGTCAAGAACATCAAAACTGGGATGCAAATGATTGGGCCACAGTTTTGTTTACAGACGAATCCAGATTTGGATTTCATCCAGATTCTCGTCGAGTAAGACTGTGGAGACGACCTGGAAATAATGAACGTTTGAGACACGTCCAGGAAGTCCACACATACAGAGGTGGTACAGTAATGCTATGGGGCGGAATCATGATCGGCGGCAGAACCGATCTCGTTTTTCCAAATCGCTCCCTCACAGCTCGACAGTACCTCGACACCATTCTTCTACATATCGTCCGTCCGTTTGCTGGTGCTGTTGGTGAAAACTTCCACCTAATGCACGATAATGCTCGTCCACATGTCGCGCGTCTAGTGACTGTCTGGCTCACCAACGAAGGAGTTGATGTATTGCCATGGCCAGCACAATCACCGGACCTGAATCCCATCGAGCATGGGACATGCTTCAACGAAGAATTACTCCGCATATGGGGAACATTCACACAACGTTTCAATTCAGAGAGCTTTTAATTGCTGAATGGGCAAATGTACCTCAACAAGACATTGACAATCTCATTTTGTCGATGCACAATAGATGTAGGGCCGTAATAAACCAGCGTGGAGGCCATACTTTGTACTGATTCCAATTTTTTTTTGTATTATGATTTTTTTTCGGGGTTCCAAAGAAGAGCCATATTTTTTTAGTTTTGCTTATATGCGCACCCAGTATTTTTGACTATTTAATTGATTTTGTTGTAAGTTGCATTCGTTCAATAATCACCCGTCAACTGTTTTTCCCTAAAGCGATCTAAAAAAAATTATTGCCATTTTTAAAAATATCCCTAGACTTTTCCGATGTGTGTAGTTTATCCTAATAATAGTTTTTCCCGTTCCTTAAGTTTTTCTGTTGAAGGACTCTCCGTTTTATAGATGGACTTTCGTATTGATCGATAAATATCGATTGGAACTGTAAAATATAAAATAGATTTATAATTATAATTAAAGCCATAATTTCGATTTGTAATTGAAATTTTGTAATTAGGTAGGCACCTACTGAACTTGTAAGCAATTCATAATGTTTGTTATTAAATAAAAGTGCCGTGAATGCTTAAAATGTGGAACTGTGACCTTGAATGATTTTTTTTCACACATAGGGTTTATCGGGTTTGAAATTTATTGCAGTACCCAGTTGATCTGTCAGAATTTTTCTTGATTCAAATTTCAACTGACTGAATATGTACAGATTTCTTCAAGGCATCGCGACAAGCTTTTATTATAATTTCAATTCTCTAAAGTCATACATGAATGTGGTTAATGTGATTTAAAATTTTATTTCGATCTTTTTGGGGCACTCAAATAAAAACTTGTTTTTTTATCATTATTTTATTCGTACTTCTTTCGAATGTCATCTTTAATAATAAACAAATATTCAGAATGTGTTCAGCTGTGTTTCTGTTTTTCCAACAGACGAATGCAATTATGCGAGTATAAATAAACTGATAATTAGGAATATAATTGAGTCAAGCACCATTGATAATGAGCGTTTGAAATTTACTACTACGAAAACTAGCAGTAATTCACATATTGATTCCTTTATTTGCATCAATTACCTTCCAAAGGCCTCACATGTTTGACATTGGCCTCTATTGCTAGAGGTAACTGGTTGATATGCATGTTTCCTTGAGTTTCAGATTACTTGGAGATATATGATAGGTAGAATTTGAATAGGGAAAAAGCTGAATCAATAATCCTAACCGCTCTGGATTGAATCATTCTAAACAGTTCATCTCGTCTTGTGTTCATAGATCTTCCACTGGAAAAATCCTCACTAGTCATCTCCAGCTAATGATAACGCTGAATTCCAGTGTTTTAGTGTGGGTAATTTGTTTTTAATATATTGAGATTCAGATGACAGTTTCGTAGTGTTCATCAATCAGGCTACCCTGATTTGATACCCCAAAGAAGTAGTTGAAGAAGATACTGCTAAAAGTACTTACCAGATTCGTGTTTCCCTCCAAGTTTTTACGAGACAGAATCATTACTCATCCAGAAACAAAGAAACCTCAGTGGTGTGTGTTGTTCTGAAGGTGTTCAGCTGAAGAAATAGACAAAACTCAAATGAACTAGTCGAGAACGAAATCAATGGTAAAAGAAAAGAAGAACGACCTGGGCAGAGAGTAGAACTCAATATCAACAAGGCGTTTGGTCCTGATAAAGTGTCAGTCATCGTACTTGAAAAGTGCGCAAATTTATTTTACAGACTTCTCAAACTGTCTTACAGAAAGGGGGTTTGACTCGTTGTTGGTGCTTGTATTCTCTTCTTCAAGAAAAGGGACGAATAATTCCAATAAGAACAAGACAACAAAACAAACAAGAAATGATCAACCACAATGTCAAAACGATGAATAGGACTGAATTCCACAAGAAGATTCAGAATGAAAATCAAAACGGGAAAACCATGGAGCAATGAAAGAACAAGAAGAAGAAATAACACTATAATATGACCACAATGAAATAGGGCAATGAAAAGGGGCAAATAGATTCAAAATGGCAACGAAACTTTTGAGAATGAAAACTCTAGAAGGAATGTGAACAACAGTAGGTTAATCGAATGTGGAAACAAAAACAAGACATAGAAGCAAAATGAAAAAATTGGGAGAATGTGGATGGAAATATAAGGAACAATCTACAAGAAGAAAGCAGAACAAACATTGAAATATCTAGTGTACAAAAGGTTACTTATATTGATAATTGTTTTTAAAGGAATGCAAAAACTTCACCCAAAACGAAGAATTTAGAATTTAGAGCAATGAATTTCTTCTACAAGATTTGGGAGATTTTTGTGAAGCTTCTGGAAAATGTTTGGAAGTCTTCGGTTTTGGAAAGTTCAAAGTCGTCTTTCCACAATTTGTTACATGGTTAATATTGTACCGTCTCTGATTCAGAATATTGGCCCACAATTCACTTGATACGTGAGTTATCAACTTTTTTAATGATCAGAAACGAATCTTCTTCAGATCATTCAGGTCTGAACCAAAGCGAGCCTTCCTGAAACAACTACTTGCACTCACAAGTCACTCATCCTAAAGAAAAAGTGTCCATTTATCCGTTCTCCAAAGAATGAATAGACTGATAATAGATAATAGTTTACAATAAAAAAAGGAATGAAATATACACCAGAAGTCTATTGGAAATATTCATGAATTATGTTATGTAAAACAATCACCGTGAAGTAGAATTCGATTCGAGAAAGTGGATTCTTTGAGAGTGGACCGAAAAATTATGTCAGGGATTCTTCACATGAGTATAAGTGATAATGAAGCCTCAATTTCTCTCGAAAGAATACGAAATCTGATGAAGAAAACTGTATTATTTATCGATTTACTGAAAATATATATTCATCATTTGAGGTTATGATTTCTGTTGCAAGTATTTCCACTTTGAACAAGCCTATAATTCCGTTAATTGACATATAAACACGTTTATTACATTCAATCGAAGTTGAAAATTTTCAAAAACTTCCACTTCTTTTCATTCTCACTACAATGTAAAGAAATATTACTCACGTAATGGTAGAAACTGCAAATTTACACCCACAACTCCAATTACGAACAAAACCAAAAAACCCTTCCACATTTCTATAAAAAATAAACCGAACAAATTCAAACTGAATATCGTCGGCAATATTCGTCGATTCTTTTTATAACAAATCGACGGATTCCAAGGTGATCCCCCCATTGAAGACGAAAGAAAGCGGTTCCATGCATTTCTGACGAAGATATTTTTAGCACTGATTTTTAAATGTATCAATTATGGTTCAACCCGATTCTACGAAACTACATATTTCAAAAGAAACATCTCGATTTTTATTTTCAAAGTGCCATTCAGGTTTGTGGAAGTTGATTTATACAGGGTGTTCCAGAGTAAGAAGCTGACCTTGAAACGCACCGGTCGTGAACTGACATGGAAATAATTCAGAGGTGCTGTTGGCCTTCACTAGCCATTATGCATGCTCCATCTCTCCTCTTCACGCTTTGGAAAATTCTTTTAGTGTCACCAAAGCTATTATGCCGTTTTTTGACTCGTCTCCAGTATCGATGGACAGCGTCTTGAGATGTATCCATAGATAAAAGTCAAGACTATTCAGATCTGGAAATATAGGTGGCCACGATTGCAATCAACACGATTGTGATTGTTTACCATGGTTGAATAAATCGCATACAATTTCAGCGGTCCTAAAGCAAATTCAAATCCAAGATAGGGTGGATGTAAATATTGACATGCCCTACGCACGTGATATTGAAAACCCCAAGAATTGGCCAGGGTCGTATTCAGAACCAACATTTTGTTGATCGCAAATGATATATCATACTTAGGAAAACTTTTTTATAATAAAGAGTGAAATGCACAAGTTTTGCAGTTTAACGGGAAAAATGCAGTGTAATATGTGTAATATAAAAAGATTTTCATTGAATTTTTCACAGCACACTCAAGCATTATATGAAAAGAGACGTAATCATTTCTTTATTGATAATTTTTATTTTATGTAAAATCAAAAGGAATTTTAACCAAAATTATTCAACTGGATGGATTTGTCTCTTCATCAGTAGTGTCATCCTCACCAATCTGAATTATCAGTGGCTCGATTTGTGCCTCTATTATTTTATCAAGCTTCCACACCTTTGTCTCGACTTCCGATATCACATGCCGAACACGCTTCTCCCATTTCTCCGCTGTGACTCTTTTGAAAGTCTCATCAAAAAGTACTTTGAGATCTGCAACTTTGAACGTGGTGTTATGCTGAGCTACAAAATTCTTCACATCCGCCCATATTAACTCGATGGGATTGAGCTCGCAGTGGTATGGAGGCAAGCAAAGGACAATTTTGTTTTGGCCTGCTGCCATCTCATCGACTATATATTTTTGGTAGTCAAGCTTGCGCTTCTTGACAATTTTTAGTAGCTGTACTCTTAGCATTGAGTCTTCAAAGCTAATATTGTTTGATCGCAGCCAATTTTGGATTTCAACCTTCTTTGAAGACGTTGTCGGAATCTTCTCTAACCGTCGTGAATGATGAGGTGCATTGTCCATTACAATCGCAGCATTATGCTCCAGATGGGGTAGAACTTTGGAAAATCACTGTTCGAAAGATTCACCGTTCATTTCTTCGTGATAATCTCCAGTTTTCATCGACTCGAAACACCACAGCCCTTCAGCAACAAACCCATTCTCATTGCCGATGTGACAAATAATAAGCCGTTTTCCTTTACCTGAAATTATGAAGAGGTATGTAAGTAAATAAAACAAATACGAGGGTTACTTTTTATAAATTGAGATTGAGGCAGGTCTTGATATAAATATAAGTTCACCTGATGGATTTGTTAATCCGGTGGATAGTCCATCTAGAAAGGCCCTCCTAAATGAGGTCACAGTTTCATCGACCCATACTTTAGGGGTAGTATGACCAACATTAACCCAGGTTTCATCCATATAATAAATTGCAACAGCTTCTTGGTAATCCAAGAGATTTACTAAAAAACCCAGAAAGGTCGGGGATTTACGAAATCAATTGTCAAGATTGCAACAGAGCATCGGCCAGAGCCGACGAGCGATTAAAACCCGCTTCAAGGAGCATTGTGCACACATGAAATACGGAAGGATAGAAAAATCCAATGTCGCCCAACATGCTCTAGACAAAGACCACAGAATTAGTGAAAACGATCTGAAACTGATTAAGCATGTGCATGACACCAGGCTACTCGATGCATTTGAGAGTCTAGAAATAGCAAAATGTAAAAACAGCATGAATGACGATGAGTGACCCATCCCGTTCAGCCCGCTTTTTAATCTTCTGTTAGGGAGAGAATAATTACTATGAACTTCAGGTAATTAATTACCGAGAAATTCCATATTTGGCTTCTGGTATACAACCTCAGGTAACAAATTTTAGTATATAAGGACTAACCAGACTAGACTAGGTATCAATTTTCTCCTCCTGAGGATGATAATTTTGTTGGCGAAACGCGCGTCGAAAAAAAATATCAGTTTGATATTAGGGCAATTGATCTCGAAAAAAGTTATTGTTGAAGTTGTTTTTGATGAACATAATGATCATGGAATTAAAGCGTCTCTGAGAAATCGTAGATATATAAGTTATACCCCAATTGATTGATAACAATAACATAACATGATAAAAATGGGGTTTTCAGTTTCCGTTGTCACCTCTAGTCAATTCGAACAAGATTTTCATGGCTTAAATTGAATCAAATTAGCGTATGGATGTTGTTACGTAATGTCATTGTGACATGAGTAGGTTCAACTCATCTATGACATGAAGTCGTAGCTTCTGCATAAAGTTTTCATCTGATTTATCGTTTCATATTGCCGAAGATGAAAATGAAATGGAAACGAATTTTATTAAACGTTGCAGCCTCTTTCAGTTACGTTTTTGGAAATCATAACTCAAACAAAACTTGGAGAAAACAGTATTTTTCCATTATTGATGATGTATTTTCTTTCTCATGAATGAGAATTCTATATGTTCCAGTTCGAAAGGAATGTAAACAAAGAGGGTGGTGCTGTTGTTCATTTCCTTTCAATTATACTTGGGAAAATGTTGATCAAAGGTATAAGGTTATACAAATTGGATACAAAGATTAATTTAAAAAAATGCTGTAAACGTCATCCCGTTTATGTAGATCGACTTTCATAAGCAAAGAAACCTTCATTGAACGCCTTGAAGTTTGGAATTGATAAATAAAAGATATTTAATTTAACAGCCAACTTTCAATAAAAAATGGTAATCTGTATATGGATCTCAACAATGGACTGATGAATAATTACTCAAACGTGAATGTGTAGACTGTATGTGATAAGACATACAGAATGGGCCCATATAAAAGATATGTCAGGCATAGCCTCACTTTGTTTGAGAGATTGACAAGTTTTGACAAAACACCATTGCAAAATTTTTAACCCCCATGGGGTAGTTTCGTCCTCCTAACTTTTCAAAACAGAAAGGGGGTAGAATGATATCTAAGGTGAAACGGCGATTTCAAGATACAACATTTGTCGATTTTCCTTCCTGATACAGAAATTTGGTTTATGACACCCCTTCTTTGGAAATTATTTTCAAGTCGAAACGTAGCCCTTTCACAAGCAAATAGTTGATGTAATAGTTGAGCAAATAGTTGCGGTAATTTTCCAATGATCACTCTGTATATATAAAAAGACGAAAGAAGAAATTACTTTTTACAGTAACACCAAGGAAATAGTTCCTCTGTTTCTGTATCAACTACCGAAATTCTTTACATACAACAAACTTTTTCCGTGAATTCACATGCGCGTGATTCACATGCGGGAGACCGAGCCCGTGGGTGTATCTGAAAAAAAGTCTAAGGTATTGTTAGATAATCTAGCTTCCTAATGGTGAAAGAGTTATTGAAATCTGTTGTGTAGTTTCACCGTTTTACTAAAGCTGACTCACCCTGACTTCAAATTCAAATAAAACGAAATGTTTGTGAGATAAGTGTCATTATTTCCGGGGTTTGAGGGCCGTCGATTTCTGGAATTTCTTCCTGACGTTTCACTGACGCGAATGGCTAGCTCCATTAGAGGTTTATACATCCTGAGTTTTCTCCGACAACTGGCTGCGTAAGACGTATTTATGTTGACTCAAGTAGTTTGGTGTCTTGATACCTGTACCAGGATAAGGTAAATTGCACAAAGCGTGTTCATGTTGCGTAAAGCCGATCAGTTGCCAAATGCCCATTCAGCGAAAATACGTCATTGTTTATGGCCGTTCACCTTCAGTTCCTGGGTCAATTGGATTCTGTACAAGTCACGACTCAAAATCTGTCAATTTGTGGTCTGCGAGAGGCCGAGCTCTGCCTCTGCGAAATCGACTGCCTCAGATTCACCTGCACACTCTCACAGATAGCGTCGATGTTTTCGATAACTCTTGCCGTTTACTGAAATAGTAGAATCGAATTTATCCACCAGCACATTGTAGGACCAATATGGCGACAAAGCGCGCAGTACGTTGTCCAAATAGAACACCCATTCTGATCAAACAATGAGTGACAAATAATTTGACAGAAGTAGCTTCAACAAGATGGCCCTTATCAATTGTCAAAGGTTGAAAGTCCCTCTGACATAGGAAGAAAAATTATAATTTTTCGGGACTGGAAGAAGATCACAAACATTTTTACATGTTTCTGAGAGGAATGAGAAACTGTCACTCCTTTGGTTTTTTGAAATAATGTACGTATCTAGGCATGGAAATCGTTTTTTGCATGTGCTAGTTTGATTTTAATAGAAGTCGGGGTCATTAATCCGGCCTACTTCAAGGTCAATAGTTCATTCGTGTTCACTTGAGTCGTTTTTATACCGTAATGTTACCTGGCTTCAAAACCACACTTTATGATGGTAATTCCCCATAAGGATAAAGTATTAATCTTTCATTAATTGAAATATTATTCAGTTTATATGTAAATGTCTGGCATAGATGGATGGATCAGCTAATTACATACGAAATATCGTAATTCTGGCATAAAACAAATATGTGAATGATATCTTGCAGAATTTATATTGATGGAATTGGAATCACTTGTTAATGATAAACACATTATGATTTTATCCATTAGTTGAGGAGCTGGAATGGAAGTTAATTTCCAGAGGCAATCAACTATGCATATTCTCAGGGAAGTGGCAGAATCCATAAAATTCTCAGTTCTATTTTCGAACTTGCACACTTTTCAACCTGTCTTACAAGAAACAAGTTTTTCCTTCTTGTTGGGAGATTTTTCGCGATCAGCCTATTCCCAAGAAGGGCAACAAAAATCTTCCAAATGACTATAGACCAGTCGCTTTGCTGTCAGTGATATCAAAAACCACGGAGAAGGCCGTAAACCAGCATATCCTTAAACATTTGGAAGGCTTCAACATCTCAACATCATCAATATGGCTTTAGAATAATGCAATTAAGGCCTTAGATCGTGTGTGACATGAGGATTTGCTGGCCAAACTTTGATGATATGGCTTGTTGTTCCCCAGGGATCCGTATTGTCTCCAATCCTCTTTTCATTGTATATCAACGACTTTTTGGAGGAAAAAGAATCCAATCTACAGCCTTGCTGACGACAGCACACTTGTCTCGTCATTCCATTTGGATTCCAGGCTGGGCCGCAGCGAAATGAAATACCAGGAGGGGAGGGAATCCAAATTTTCCCAACCCCACCAGCAAAATTTCCCAACTTTCGAAAAAATGAAAGCCGAGGGATTAGTTACTACTATAATATATTGATTTTCTGGAGCTATCCAAAGATTGGCTGAACGCTTATGTCCGTTAGGGTATGCACAAACAAAAATAAATTTTGGTAATTATAAAAATGATAATACGAATTATTCTACTTTGGACCAAGGTCCTTCGTCTTCCACCATGTATAGGAATATTCAATACAAATGAAAGGAAAAACACTTGAATAATATTGTGCTTAAAATAAATATTACTGGAGTTTTTTTCCCAACACCAAATCGTTATTCGGTTCCAGGTAGAAGGTTGCTTTTATGAACAACAGGAAGGAACGGCCATGGGAAACCCCTTGTCCTCCTATCTGGCAGACCTGTTCATGAGCAGATTCGAAATGGAAACCAAAGGAAAGTCGAAGTATTTGCCTAGGATTTGGCTAAGGTATGTGAATGATATTTTCGCGATATTCGATACCAAAAAATCGAATATTGACGACTTTGTTTCCATTTTAAATAATAGATGTCCATCAATAAAATTCACGTATGAGTTAGAAAATAAGGGACAACTACCATTTCTTGACGTTTTGGTAATGAGGAGCTAATATGGAGGGTTGGAATACGATATATTCAGAAAAGAAACATACACGTACAAGTATATTACTCACAGTTCACATCACTGTGGACAGCACAAACGTGCTGGGTTGAATTTTTCAGTGGTTCGTCTTTTGACTTTCCCTCTAACACATGATAGGTTCACAAAAGAAAAACGTACAATACAGGAAATAGCAGCCACTAACGGTTTCTCGAGCGGTATTGTAGATGACATAATAAGGAAAAAGAAGTTTAGGTAAAGAATGAACGAAATCTCGACTTTCAGAAAGGACAAAAACCAAGATAAATACATCTCAGTTCCATACCACCAATACACGAGGAACTTTGGAAAGATTTTCAAGGAACTAGGTATGAAGGTGGTTTTTAAAACAAGTCATACACTTTTGGGACTTTTCGGAAGTCCAAAAGACAAAGTCGAGAATTCGGAAAAGTCTGGAATTTACGAAATTGAATGTAAGGACTGCGATGCAAAATATTATGGACAGACAAAAAAAACTATTGAAGTAAGATATAAGGAACAATTAGCACACTTAAAATATGGAAGACCTGAAAAATCAGCAGTCGCCCATCATATTTTGCAACAAAACCATTCCATAGACTTCAGTTCATTAAAATTAGTTAGACAAGTTAACAACAACAAGCAACTAGATGCCTATGAGAGTGTAGAAATAAGTAAACACAATAATATTATGAATAACGATGACGGATCTATACCAAAGAGCATACTATATAGCTTGTTAAAATAAAATAAAATAATGTTGTTGGGTTGACTGATTACTACATAAGGAACATTCCAAAAATACATTTGGATAGGCAATATTGTGAACTTTTTCCCAAGTCGAAAAAGCAGGAGGGGGTGGCTCCGCCCATTCCCCCCCCCCCCCCCCATGGCGACGGCCCTGATTGCAGGACAATGGCTGTGAATGCACATCTTTACCGGCAGCAGGAGGTTGCATATCTTGATGAGGATCTATTGGGATTGGGAATTGGGGTGGAACTAGCAAGGTTCAATTCAGTGCCACAAAAACCCACGCATCGGTTTTCTCTAAAACGAACGTCTCCAAACCAAATATAATAATGTCAGGAAAGACAATCCTGCTTTCTGCTTCTATGAGTTTGTTGGGGGTTAAAAAGGACACCATTTGAAATATTTGGATGAAATAATTGGAACAAAAATGAAATTATGTCAAAAATATTCACGGAAACATGTAAATTTTGAAAATAAAGACCTTAATTTGTGAAGAAAAATTATGAGTTGAAACAATGAAGAAACTAATGAATGACAAATTTATTATTATGAAGCAGAAAGAAACAATGTCAAAAAAACAAAGTTTATTTGTGTATGACTATGAAATCTTTTTGTATGAAAACGATAACTTGTGAAATAAATGCAAATTACTATGACTCGAAATGGAAATTGATTGATAAATTATTCAACGATTACAAAAATGTCAACAATAGAAATGAAAATAATGAATGAGAAAAACTGTTGAAAAGATATTCGAAAAAAATATAATGACTTATGGTGGGAAGTCATTGATCAGTCAACAATCAGTGGAATGACAGTAACATATAAACAATTGAATGAAAATGATGAAAATAATAGGAATAATTGAATGAAAATAATGAATAAAAAATCATGACAAAGAAAAAAGAAATAACGCTCAAAAATGATTCCAATTTGAAAAGAAAAATATCATGATTAGAAATGGGAACTGATTAATGGAAGGAACAATAATGAGTGGAATGCCAATCGTATACAAATAGAAAAAATAAGTAATGGAAGAAGATATTATGATAAAGAAGTATTGCCAAAAACGTATTATTATGAGTCAAAATGAAAAGTAATCCATGAATACTTCAACAATGAGTGGAAGTCGGAAGTGTACAAACAATAAAAATTCAAATGATGAACGAAAAAAAAAATATTATGACAAAGAAATAAAAACTGATGTTAAAACATAAATTTATTTGTGGTGTGAACATGGATTGTAGAGAACTGATTTGGAACAAATTCATAAAACTTTTTTTTCTGACTCACCATAGAATATAGTACTCCAAATTTTGAACCAAAGTTCCTGAGTTTCCAGTAAACACTAGCAGAAAAATTCTCATTGATTTCGATTCTTTTTGTTGTGAGTTATAAACCGAGAAAACTATATTATCTATCGGTACTGGATGTGAGACAACACGCAAAGAATTAATCGTCCAAATTATCGGTCAATGTGAATGAGGTTATTGTGGAGCAAGTTTTCTGATCAATTATGCACAGATCAACTTTCAAAAGTGTCATCAAGTATCACAAAATGCAAATATCTCATGAACTCCAGCAAAGCATGTGATGTAAATTGATTTTTCAGTTCGGAAACCAGTTTTTGTAATAAAACATTGACGTAGGTTGATATGTAGTCACTGTAGTATAATGAACACATTTTTTAATGACGCAAAACTTCACAGTGAATACCAACAGTTTTCAACCGATGAAAATAGCTATTTATGATATTAGTGTTGAAAGTAAGGTTTTCAGTTGAGCAATTTCACGAACAAAATAAAACTTACTTTCAACACAAATATCATACAAAGTTTTTTGTACAAATGTCTTGTTCTCATAATATTTGTTTATAATAAATTTATTAACAATAGCTGTAAAAAATAAAAAAATAAATTGATAATTAGTTTTTAGCCATGAGACATTGAAACAATAAAAAATTTAAAAAAATTAATTGTAATAATTATAGGGCTTTTTATATTAACTTTCAATTCAGAAAGAGTTATTACTTAACAAATTTATAATTAACGTTAAAATTGGGATAAACATTTGAAAAAATGAACTTTTGACCACTTTTATGCACAATGGAAATAATAGTAATTTTAGCACGCCCTGTATGATATGGAGTCGATTTCTTGGTGTTATTTGAATATTTCGAGTTTGTCCAAACTATCATCAAAATATCAACTTTTCATGAATTGAGAGTACTGATGTACTTAATTTCAATTAAGGCTATGTTTTGGACCATATTTAGCACAATTTATTTTTTATCTTGAAAACAGATACAGATAGGTATAAGACATTATCAACAAAAAAGTATTAAAATACCAGAGCGATTCCAAAAATGTATTAATATACGGGGTGTTCCATTTAAAAAAATAAAGTTGCTAGGCCTTTTTGATGGAAGTGACAACGCCGCAATGCTGAAAATATTTTAGATCAGAACAGGTAAGGAAATGTGAGAGGTGAAATTTCCAGAAAAATCATGCTTTGCGTTTTCCAGAAACGTCTAACTTACCATCGACCGTGAGTCACGCTGTATAGGTTTTGGGATGGATAACGGTAAAGGAAGTTGTTGATGTTGCGTAGGATTCTTCTCTTGGTAGTTAGGATACGGTGGGATAGTCTCGGAGGAAGCGTACAGTATATCATCGCTTTGTAGTCTAGGACTGGTCTGATGAAAGATTCATAAGTATGTAGGAGAGTTTTACTGTCGCACCTCCCGAGCTTGCGTCTCAGTGCTTTTAGCAGGTTTGCTCTCTTCCGGACTCTGTCCAGAGTTTCTCTCAGGTCGACCTCCCAGTTGAGGGTCTTCGTGAAAGTGACCCCCAAGTAGGACACGAATAGTGGGGACGTCGTGAGCGTAAATCAGAAATGAGGAAGGATCGAGGACTGAGCCCTGGGGAACACCAGATTTGTGAGTTGGGAGCCACAATAAACCCTTGCGGGTTGCGGTGGAGGATCGAATACACCGACTCACTTTATACCTAACCTGACCTAGTACACTCCGAACTTCACTGTTTGAGAACTCTGTCATTTGGAGAATTGCGTTTATGTGGAGTAAACTTCCTAAGAACATTTTTCCAAAAGGATTTAATTTCCAGAGATTCAAATCCAATGTGAATCGCTACTTTAGCACAGGCACCGCTCTCAGAGCGCGTTGAGAATATTTCTGCAGTGCACATACAGTTTTAGTATTCGAAATTATCAAGTCATCACTTTTGATACTAGGTTATGTTAGGTTAGGTCCTTAGGTTAGTTTCTTATGACAACTTCTTGCAAAATCATTGACAATTGCGGTTTGCTTTTTTCCGACTCTTTGAAAGTCATGAATATTCACTTCTCATTCCTTTGTTTTTGATATAACCAGCCGAATTGGGCAATGATTTGTTTGTTTGGTGTCTGGGAACGTCATAAATCCATCCAATAATTCTTCTTTTGTACAATTATGAAAAATGTTTCTCCTAATTCGCTAAAAGCTTGAAAAGAGAGTGGATGATGACCTTGTGGAATCGGAAATAATATATAAATACACTGGAACATCCAAGCAACATATGATTACAAGTCTTCCCATTTCACAAATATTGTTACTTCCATGATGTTGAAGAGTTTTGCAGTTGTTTTGTTTGCTATCGTTCTCAGTGTAAAATCTACTTCGCTACCTTTACGTGAGTTTTAGACATTTTTTTTTGTTATTTTTGCAATATTTCACGTCCTGAAAGTGTTAGGAATATTTTTGATTTAGTCATAGAAAACTGGTGAACATTGATTTTATGTTGTTATGTACTAAATATATTACCATTGGTGAAATTTTCAATCACTGGAGATTAAACATAGTTCAAATTATCAATCTACTACACATCACTGATCAGACTGGAAAGAAACACCTATAAATCATTTTTTCGATTTTTCAATCGATATTTTCCTTTGATAATATAAGTATTGATGCTTGCATCGATGAATAGAAAATATAAATACCGATAACTTCAGTACGTGCTTAGAAACTCTGTACCTGTTCCATGTAAGTGTAATTTCACCTTTTTCTTGTACTATATTGTATAGCAATCCTGTGGATGACATCTGATTCAATTCAATTCTGAATTCTTTCAAAACTAGCTCTGAAAAAAAAAATCTGATTTTTTATTCAACAATTATCGCACTTGCAATGTACCTGCTTGAATAGAAAAAAATTGTTAATTAAACAATGTATAATTGACACGATGAAAATGTTTTGATCGCGAATTACTGTTGATTATTTATCCAGTAGGTGCTTGAATTTTCACAATTCTTAATTTTGCAATTCAATCAGTTGGAAACATATTTTTCCATCAATCGTCCAGTCATGATCAACCCTCTAGAAAAATTATAAATATAGATCCTTCAGTTCCGGGAGGTAGGGAGGGCTTTTTTGGTAAATTTTCTCCCCCTTTCGGATCTTTTTTCAAATTTGGAAAATGGCAGTTAGTTTTTTGAGCTATTTTCAAAAAACAGAACGTATTTTTCAGTTAATCCTTAATATTATTATTTATGTATTTAAAACGAGGATCAGTAAACATATCCAGTCACTATAAATCACCAGAATGTATTACAACATAATCAATCTTGTTCACACAAATTCATTTATATACTTTATTTGCTACTAAAAACATGTTTGTATAGCTAATTTTTCATTTTTATATTAGGACATGTCCTACTGAATAAATAAATAAAGTAAGTCTTGATATACAATAAAAAGAGAGTTCCTGGGGAACATCAGCGTTGATGGTTAAAGTTAACGTGAGATTTCCTTCGACATCCACTTGCAGGAAACGTTATTTCAGGAAGCTGGAGAGCTACACACAAAAATGACCCAACAAGTCACAGTATCGAAGTTTCACCATTTTTCTACAGTGTCAATATCAAATGACTCATTCAAGGTAGTTTGTTTCAACTGGAATGTACTGTATATAGTGCGGGGGTGATGTATATAGATATGTGAAGTTTTATGCACTCTAAACAGAGGGAAATATGTATCACGTAGGCCAGATATTATGCTTCAATTTTCCTATGTCCATAAAAAAGCGTTGAACACATATTCGATAAACATAAACTTTACCTTCGATAATTACACAGGTAATATCGTGGAAATATTTCAATTTTTTTATTTTTCCTCAGTCATGAGTTATAATTGATTATAAACAGTTTCTAATATTCGTTTTTCTGAATCAATTATAGATCAATAAACATACATTCAAATCGACATTATTAACCTGAAATAGTTATATTTTCCACTACATTTATCAAAGTATAGGTGCAAAGTTCAGAACTTTGAATAAGTGATTCGCCAGATTGCAACTTTCTATATATACAGGGTGGAGCAACATGTATGTGTATGTATGTGAGATGACTGGTCATGAGGGGATATCCACAGGGAGGGGTCTTATCACCCCTTCTTTGGAACATAGTTCTGGATACCGTAATTGATCACCCCAACAATAATGGATTCTACACAATTGCATATGCAAATTTGTGAACACTGTGCGATAGAGCGCAAGAAGGGCTCAAATTGATAGAAACATGGTGTGAGGAACACTCACTCTCGATCAATCCCAAGAAGACTGAGATGGTCATCTTCACCAGGAAAAGAAGTTTATCAGGCTTAAAACCTCCCGAAATCTTCAAAAGCAAACTAAACTTCTCTGAAGAGGTGGAATACCTTGGTATTATCCTCGACAGGAAGCTAACATGGAACTCTCACCTACAGAGTAGAGCAAGAAGAGCATATGTGGCTTATGAGCAATGCCGGAAGACGGTGGGACGCGCCTGAGATTTTTCACCCCGTGTGGTCTACACTGGACCTACACTGCAATAATAAGACCTATGTTAACGTAAGGAGCCATTGCATGGGGACCAAAAGTTCTACAAGCAACGGCCATCAAAAAATTATATCAAATTCAGCGATTGGCTTGTTTAAACATCATAGGAGCCAGGAGAACAACACCAACCGCGGTAATGGAATTAATTACAGGTCTGACCCCTCTGGACCTGTTATGTGGTCCTCCTCGACCTATCCACTGATTTGCATATGTTTCAGTTAAATGGTGATGTGCTACTTGACTAAAATAGGCGGGAGCCCCATCATGCATAATAAACATATCCCTTTTGACGCCCAAAGGAACTTCCTCCAGCAGTACTGGATGCACTTCTCTTGAAAATTGAACGTATGTCTCACCATTTAATCGAGGAGATGGTAAATGAGGCCCAATTAAATCATCCCCAATAACTTCGAGCCACACGTTAACAGAAAACTGTTCTTGATCGTTAGTTTCGACAATAGCGTGAGTGCTTCATCCAACTAGCTTCTTCAGAGAATATTACTGGAGTTTTTCCGCAACACCAAACCGTCATTTCAACACCTCAACACGTGTTTCGATCACTAAGTGATCATCTCCAAGATGGAGATCAAACAGTTTGATCATCCTCCTCCATCAAAAATCACATGGCAGCTGACGCCCAGTTCTTCCGTCATCCCAACCACCGTTTTCGAAAGGTCGGCCTCCACCAGGGTCCTCAAAGCCTCGTCCTGGATCACTGTAGGTCGACCACTTCGTGGCTCATCTTCTAGGCTAAAGTCTCCGGATCGAAATTTGACATATGAAGGTATAACATTGAAAGAAAATGAACTTTTTGAACAACCTAATAGAAGAATATTCTACTGGCTTCTACCTATTACAGAAAATATCAACATCCTCACACCTAAAGTATTCAAAATTCACTTTTTCCATTTCAGCTAGTTATTTGACACCTTGCAAAAGGGATGACCCCAAACTAGACGATTGTGCTTTACAAAATGGTAAACTAGGCTTGCCATATATCTTGAAAGGAGACAAAAAATATGGAATTCCAAACTTCTATCCGCTGAAAATAAATGAAATCACAATGGAGACCGCTGGGAATTTGAAGATAAAACTGAAGGACGTTGAAGTCCATGGTTTGGAAAACGCTGAACTTCAAAGGGTCAAGTGAGTATGGAAGTACTTCTATAGATTTGATCGTTACTTGATGAAAGTGTGAAGAATTCCAAGAACAATCCCACCAAAACACTTTTCTTGTAAAGTGTTGCCAAGAAGAGTAAATATGGCTTGAACTATAAAACAGACAAACTATAAAACGCCATTGCCCTAAACTCAATGTTTATGAATTTCGAACGATATTCAAGACTTTTTTTCCTTTGCATGACTTTTCGAACATTGGCAGTAAAATGTCGCGATAGTAAGATTCACTCGTATTTTTGAAATTTTCCGATAGTAAAATTCCTCTTCTGACTCACAAAAGTTATATTTGTGTTAATCAATAATGTTTTCGTGTGTTTGAATGGAGCAAACTTGGTTTATCTCTTCTCAGATATTGATTTTATTTCCAATCAAGAAAATGTGATGATTTTTCGAAATATTTTTTTATTCGGTGAATTAATTCGGTGAGTTAATCAAAAATAGTGAGAACCCTGATGGGTGCTGACCCCTGATGTCAGTATTGCCGCCTAGAGTCAGGTGTCATAATACTGATGCCTGAATTCAGTATTGACACCTGGAATCAGGCGTCACAGTACTGGCGCCTGAAGTCAGTATTGACCCCTGGAGTCAGCCGTCACAATAGTGTCCCCTGAAGTCAGAATTGACGCCTGGAGTCGGGCGTCACAATACTGACGCCTGAAATCAGTATTGACGCCTGAAGTCAGTATTGACGCCTCGAGCCAGAGGTCACAATACTGACGCCTGAAGTCTGTGTTGGCGCTTAGATTCAGCCGTCACAATAGTGACGTCTGAAGTCAGTAGTGATGCCTGGAGTTAGGCGTCACAATTCTGACGCCTCAAGTCAGTATTGTTACTCCTGAAGATGATATTGTATAGCGAAACACGAGTCATGGTTTAGTAAATTGTCTAGTAGAAATATTGACCTCGGAACTCATGTGTAATGGTACAACTGATATATCTTTGGTTTTCAGAATCGACACGAAAGCCAAAAAGTTTTACGTGGACTTCAAAGTGAACACAATTAACATCTTGGGAAAATACGATATGGACGGCAGAATTCTGATTCTCCCTATAAAAGGAAATGGAGATGCCAATATTACTGCGAGTAAGTAATACAGGGTGTCAATTTAAAAACTTCAATTCGAAATAATTCGCGATTCGACCCCTTGAGATGACTATATTTCACTTTTAGGGTATCGAATGAGATAAGATAAATTTCAAAATTGTCATTTCTCTATAGAATTTCCATAAAAGTCTTTCGAAAAAATTGTTTCTCTCACAATTATACAGGGCTATTCAAATTCCTTTCTGTACATGGCATTTTAAGGCATTTTCAAACTCGGTTTTTCATATTATTTATTGTTGCGAAATCATTGAAAATCCTCGATCTCGAGTTTTCCACATTTTCTATCTCTCTGCCAGCGTAAATCCTATTTTTCAATGTCTCCCATAGAAAATAGTCCAAAATAGTAAGATCTGGTGATCTTGCAGACCATCTTATTGTCCCATTATTTGTCTCGAAATGGAAGGACTCCAATTCGAACATTTATTGCACAATTAATTTTTTGTGTATATAAATTACTTCATTTCAATTTTCATTATAATTATAGTGTTCGTTTCGTATGTTATTATTGCTACCATTTTTTTTCTGCTAATCGAAACACATATAATATATTTTTGTTGTAGATATGTTTCAGATAATCATAAAAAGCTTTCTTATTCAAAGTTCATTGTAGAAAACGCTCAGAGCAATGGAAAAAATATGAATAGGTACCCAAAAATGAAAAAAAAACTCTCGAATAACTCTACGGTACATAGGAAGACATGAAAGTTGCTATTGTGTTTATATTCAACTCAGTCAACCAATTTCCAGGGCCGTAATTTTAAAGAGAATAATTCACACAATTATAATCGAAAATTACCAAAAAACCCCGAAATATAAAATTGAATTCAATTTCTCAGTATTAAGTGAACGTCTACGATTCAAAAACTACAACAAAAAATACAGGTTCGTATATAAAAATTCAAAGACGTGGGTGGCCCAAGTCAGATAACACCCTGTATAAAAGATTCATGGATATATTCTGAGAGCCCACATCAAGTGCCAGCAGTAAATTGTAGACATATTTGCAATATGTCTGCGAATTAAGAAGATATAGGCAAAAAAATAATTAGGAATTTTTTGGTTTTTCCTGTATATCTTCAGAACCAAAAGAGCTATATTCGATTCCCTTACATCATTCAATAGGTCTCTTATCGTTAACGAGATCCCCATGCACAGAAACGAATTTGAATAGCCCTGTATATCCTTATATCAAATTTCGGCAATCTCGACAAACTTTCTTGCTATTTTCAATAAATTTAGAAAAAAAGTCGATATATTCAGTCATAATTAATCACAGCAGTCGATCCAGAATTTCTATAATTTCACCAAACTTCCCAACAGAACTTGACAGGCTAGGTATCAAACTGCAAATTTTTTTTCGTCATTTCACTTGGTTATTCCATGTATTTCATTTCATTTCAGTTGGTGGAGATTTCCACTATAATTTCGAATACAAACTCGAGAACAGGGATGGAGAGGAATATATGAAATCAACGAAACAAAACATAGACTACGAAGTTGGCAGATTGTTCATCCAATTCGATAATCTCTTCAATGGCGATAAAGTTTTAGGTGAGAGAATGAATATTATCCATTTTATCGATCCTATAATTCAATAAATTTTTCATGGACTTCCGAAGTATTCAACAACCAACAAAATTTGAACAGGTGGAGTTTCAATAACTTCCAATGAAATAGTTAATCAAGTCCGAAAAATTCTGTTTTCTTGGCGAGTAGCCAAGTTCTGGAACGAGTCGTAGGCACGCCCTAGAAGTCTGCGGATCCAAAAAAACTGTTTTCGGGCGTTTTGCGCACACTGTTTCTTTCGACAACCGTGTAGGATAACAAATCAAATTCTGCAGAACCTCATTTCGTACATTTTAGTTCTAATTTGCATCGAATATTGAAATTCGAACAGTGTAGATAGTAACTAACATTCTACTTCTCTCCTGTATTAACATTTATATGAAAACTAGTTATTGCCAGCGGCTTCAGCAGCGTACAAATTGGTTTGTCATATTGAGTTTCGTGACAGACCATTCCAAAAACAGGGCTTTTCATGATGAGCGTTAATTAGCCGTTTCTGGCAAACTATTCAACGGATCAACCTCAAAATTCCACAATATGCATAAGTCAATATGACCTACACGCCTAAAATATTTCAGACGAAGCGGCGTTGTCGCTTCTACTATAAAGTAGCGGCTTCTTTGATTTTTCAAATGGAACACCCCGTATATAATATCATATTATGATTCATTATAGTAGTAACAATATTTTTTTATCAACCCAAAACTTCAGGTTTCCATCTTCTAGACTGACGAAATTCAATACAATCCCTATGTTTCCCCCGTGGGGGTGGAAATTCCTGATTCCCTTTCTTGGTGCTCGTTTACGCTATACAAAGACCCCACCTGCATATTTCAAGATTCTAGGTTCAGTTGCTTGGGTTGCACGTTGATATAAGAGTGACAGTCAATCAATATGTGCCCACTTACACAATATTTAATAGCATTAGCACAAAAAATGAAAGGATCAGAATGGAATAAATACATTGATACTCCTACAGCTCAAAGGATTCAAATTTGAGATGAGTTTACGCCCTTGATACATAAATAAATATTATATAACGTGTGTTTCTTCATTTCTTGGGGGATTAAGCTATTCAATACAGGTCTCAAGTAGACTTAACTTCTTTATAGGTTGGTTTTTTCCGGTCTTGGTATAACGGAGGAATTGCTTTTGTGACGTGTACCGTAGTTATATATTTCTGTGGGCATGTTGTCGTATTACAGCTGATAGAAAATATAATTGTTGAAGATCCAATAATTTCATATTGACACTGACAACAACGATGTGATTCTTCCCGGCCTAGTCTGGAAGTACGTACTTTCCATACCCAGAAAAATGCTACTTCCTCAAAGAAAAAGATTGCCGAACGGTTACCGAAAAAAATAGTATATTTGTTATGATGTTATGATGAATAACGTTTTGATAATTTTACAGGTGCCAATGCTAACGAAGTCCTCAATAAAGAATGGGAATCTGTTTTCAAAGAAATGAAGGAACCAATAGGAAATACCATTCTAACAGTCGCTTCTTCTATTCTGGACAATATTTTATCGAAAGTTCCTCACAAGTATACTATTTTGTAGTTTGGAACATCAGACTCTGTCTAATGTAAATAAAATAAATGATTATTTGACTGGTTTTGTTTTCCTACAGCCACTACGAAAACCAAGATATTGTGAACTTCTGTGCTTTCTGTCGAGGATAGTACCAAGGTATTTCACCTCTTCAGAGAATTTTAGTTTGCTTTTGAAGATTTCGGGAGGTTTCAAGCCCGATAAACTTCTTTTCCTGGTGAAAATGACCATCTCAGTCTTTTTGGGATTGATCGACTGTGAGTGTTCCTTACATCATGTTTCTATTAATTTGGGCCCATCCTGCGCTCTATAGCACAGTGTGTTCACAAATTTGTCGGTCTGCAAGATAACTATAGATAATAGATAGATAGATAGATAGATTCGTTTATTGTAACTACGTTACATAATGTTTGTAGCAGGTCATATGTATATATAACAGTCTAATTCTCACAAATTCTGAACAAATTTTTAGATATTAAAAAAGCAAAAATATAAAATATAAATCAATAATAAATATAGCATAAACATACAATTTTAAAAAAGGCTAGCAATATCGTAAATATGCAAGAAGAATTCTATTATATACACCATATCATGAGGGTACATGTAAAAATAATCAAATAATCGACTTGAAGTTTTCAAGTAAAATGTTTAGAAAACGTTTGCTTACAGCGACTAGTAACAAGGGTAGCTTATTTACGTAGATATGATAGAGGAATCGATTTTTCCACTGAAAAATGTGCAAGAAGTACGCCCAAATAAGTTATGAATATTTAAAAAAGAAAAAAACGTGTAGGTGGCGCCCCTACGAGTAAGAGCAATAAGAACATCAGGTTCGAATTCGACACCTCAAAAACCTCCTATTACCAAGTTTCGTTTAATTAAGTTCAGTATTTCAAAAGTTATTTGAAAAAAACGAAAACAAAAATAAAACTTCAACATCCTGTATCTTGGAAACGAAGCGTTTCCGTACATTTATTCATTTGGACAATTCATATTAGAATATTGTGAGGAATCACCTCCTGAAGTTTGTCAAAGTACTTTTGAATCACTCTGTATATAACAACTTTATGATCATTCCATTTTTTGAGAGCTTCTGGTGGGAAAGCTTCTTCTGGAATGATATTTTTATTCAATGGTGAAATTCCGGCTTTTCGGAATCCACCTTTTATAACTTCAGTTGAAATACATATATTTCCATGTGGATCAGAGAAACTGTGGGGAAATTCTCTTCGGTAATTTCTGGCCAACATGTTTTCGTTGCCAAGAAATGAGTTTTTCATCCCATTTCGATTTGAATGGCCGAAAAACAGAAAGATCCAAGGGTTGTAGCCAAAGGCTGGTGTGCGGGGGAAGCTTCAATATTGTAATATCATTCTGAATCGCTGTTTCAAGGATTTTCAAACCTACATGGGTTGGATGGCCATCGTAAATTATCAAAACAGGACGTTCTGGTCCAAGGGCTGGAATCAAAGTCTTCAGGAAATATCCTGTGAAAATATCACTCTCCATCCAGCCTTTCTTGCTTGCAGCATATAGGGTGCCTAGAAAATCTGTTTTCGGAGGAGCAAGCCACTGGTTCCATAGGTGTTTGCCTTTATATATTATTAATGGTGGCGCTTCAGTACTCAACTGACAGTTTTCATAATTTTCGAAATAAAATAATCTCAATCTTAGTCTCAGTATATGCATTTTCCCTCTGGGCCTCAACAGCACCTGATCTCGTATCAGAAAGCTGACAATAGACCAATTAATCCGTATATCACAAAATATACAGTGCTAGTCAAAAGTCCCCTCCCCCCCTCGTATCTTTGGAACGGGTATACTTATGATAATGAAATTTGGAGGGTGGAAATAAACGGATGTAGGCTTCTTAACTGGTCATAACGGGTGACGCAATAGTCATAAATGACGTCACAAGGCCACTGTGACCAAAAATTTTAAATGGGACCCTATGGCAAGTGACAGCTCGTTTGAAAGGTATTAAAAATACCTATTCAGTCATACTAATTTTGTTTGGGTTTCGGCTGATTTTGATTGATAAATTGAAGAAATACGAAAATTATTGTTTCGCATTTAATTAATAAAGATTTTAAAGTACGCCTCTGGTTCATTGTCAAAAAGGTTGACGTGTTTGAATTATCTACTTGTCAAAAGTGTTTATACCTTGAAAATTTACTTAAGCTATTGTTTAACGAGACGTTTAAGTGTTTACATAGGCAAAATGGTACGTACTGTAGCCGACAAAGTAGCAGCTATCTTAATAATTGGTGAATGTAAAAACAATTTCCATGCAGCGGAACGACTGTTTAATGAGAGGTACCCCGATCGCCCTATATCGAGGGTTTATTTGAGGGAGCTTCTTCGGAAGTTTGAAGCATCAGGTAGTGTTCAAGATGCCAAACGATCTGGTCGACCAACAATTAGTGATGACAAAAAAATTGACATACTTGGAGAAATGGTAGTGAACCCTACTTCTTCCACAGCCCAAGTTGCGTCTATCTGTGAAGTCAGTCAAAGGACAGTACATAGGGTGTTGGCTAAAAACAAATTTCATCCATACAAATTAAAAATGGTGCACCAACTTTCAGATGATGACCCCGACCGAAGACTAGAATTCTGTGAAACTATGTCCGATAAAATGAACCAACAACCAGGCTACATACAGACAATTTGTTTTAGTGACGAAAGTACTTTCTTTCTCAATGGAAATGTTAACACTCAAAATGTGAGGTATTGGAGTGACACAAATCCTCACATCTTTCGTGAAAAACATACTCAATTTCCAGAAAAAGTAAATGTTTGGGCAGGTATTTTGGGAAACCACATAGTTGGGCCTCTTTTTCTCAATGCTAACTTAACCGGTGAATTGTATCTGGAGATGTTACAAACTGATATTGAGGCGTTAATTCTTGAAATTCTAGAAGATAATCCAGATGAATTCGACAACTTGGAAATAACGTTTCAACAAGATGGTGCTCCTGCACACTATTACGGTGCAGTAAGACGTTACCTAGATGAAGAATATCGTGGTAGATGGATTGGACGACGAGGTTCGATCGAATGGCCAGCTCGGTCACCGGACCTTACACCATTAGATTTTTTTCTATGGGGGTACTTGAAATCTAAGGTTTACGCTACAGCACCTGACAGTATTGCCATTCTGAAACAACGAATTGTTGAAGAATGTAGGGCAATTTCCGCTGACACACTGGGACGAGTACGACAAGAGTTTAGCAATAGGATGCATTACTGCCAGGAAGTAGATGGAGCACATTTTGAACACTTATTATAAGAACTGGTTCTTAAATCTTTATTAATTAAATGCGAAACTATAATTTTCGTATTTCTTCAATTTATCAATCAAAATCAGCCGAAACCCAAACAAAATTGGTATGACTGAAAAGGTATTTCCAATACCTTTCAAACGAGCTGTCACTTGCCATAGGGTCCCATTTAAAATTTTTGGTCACAGTGGCCTTG
Organism: Leptinotarsa decemlineata; assembly: GCF_025532065.1. Classification (NCBI taxonomy): domain Eukaryota; kingdom Metazoa; phylum Arthropoda; class Insecta; order Coleoptera; family Chrysomelidae; genus Leptinotarsa; species Leptinotarsa decemlineata. The sequence goes on along the minus strand of NW_027412704.1, from coordinate 1,533,997 downwards.
TGACGTCATATATGACTATTGCGTCACCTGTTATGACCAGTTAAGAAGCCTACATCCGTTTATTTCCACCCTCCAAATTTCGTTATTATAAGTATACCCGTTCAAAAGATACAAGGGGGGGAGGGGACTTTTGACTAGCACTGTATGTATAATTATATTCACACTTATTGTTGCAACTGTATTCATCTCGTATGCGGTAAGAATCTTCTCTCAATACGGAGAATGTAATTGAAACAGACAAAACAAAATAAATATCTTTAATTTTCGATACTAGTTAATGAGATTTATGAGAAATAAACAAGCCACTGCTTCAGACCTACAGGACTATAAATCTGTAAGGAACTCTTTCACTGATACTGTTGACAATAGATGAAGCGACAGCTGAAACTGCTTCTCCAATCGCAGGTTTTATTTCCATAAGGACAGACTCCCACTCATCGTTCAAAACCTTATTAGTATTGGGACCTGGAACAATATATAGATGTAGTTTATTCTTCTTTTTGCTATACGGTTACATATACGGTTTACTATACTCCAAATTCTTTATTTCCACTCACCTAGCACCGGGTCTCCATTGAAAAGGTTATCAAACTGGAAATAGAATCTTGTACTATTGAAATCAAGGCTTTGTTGGTCCAAATACATGTGTGATTCCCCGTTCTTTTCTGTGACTTTATATGTGGTTTTATATTTGAAATCGAGATCAGCTGAAACAAAATTGAAGATTGTTTAACTGCTATTTCCCATGCCGATTAAACTTTCCCAATTCGTCAACTCAACAACAAAAATAATAGTGTAGAGAATTGCTAGTTTTTATGGCTTCAATTTTGGTTATACATTCTACTTATAAAGTTAATCGATCAATCTCAACAAACTGAAAATTGGGAGTATCAAACCCACTTCGTGTCTTCTGTTTTCTTTATCTGGATCCATTGCATTAACTTCCATTATTTTATTCATAACGATCGAGATCGATCACCCGGTTTTTCGGTATCGATACTTTTCCAACAGATTAAGCGTCGGATTTGATTTATGACTGTTGAACTTTGGCGGCATCATGAAGGATATGTTACGTTCTAGATAGACCAAACAAACGTATCCTGTTGGTGAGTTATAATACTGGGAACGCGAAAATGCAAGCTTCTTATCCTTTCCGACAATCCTCTGATGATTACTCTTTGGAGTAACCATTTCGTTGAAGATCAGTTTTGATGATGCCTAGTTCCCTTTCGAAACCTTTCTTCGTATCACAGAGCGTATGTTGGCTATAACCAGTGAAAGTGGCGATCCCATTGGCACTCCATCTTACGTAAATAATTCGTCTTTCAGTTGGACTTAGCAGTTTCGTACACATCATCCTAATAATTCCATGATGACTGCTATAGGTTGTGTTGTGCTAGAGGAGTTGTGGAATTGGCCACGGTGGTAGTGCGCCCGACTCACGATCGGAAAGCCGTGGGTTCGATTCCCGCCTCGACCAGATATTGTTTTCGAGAGAATTTATCTGGTTGAAGCTGGGATGATTCTGCAACCGTGTTAGGAATCACACGTTAAAAGGTAAGATATCGTTAGTCTTTAGCTCGCACAAGTTTCTCAACTTGTGAGAGTTGTCCTTCGTATGGGAGCGACAGCTGATTAACGGAAAAACAGACGTTAAACAGATTTTTAAACAGATAAATTAGTTCTGTCTTCCAGTTTCTCGTCTTCAGATAGCTTCCTTTGTATGATTTGAAGTGTTTTCTCAAACGGAACGTTTCAAACGGAACGTCAAAACTGATCAATTAATCTAAGTCTGTGATTTCGATTGCCCTTAGTAGTTTGACAAAATGCCTTGAATTTTTCACAAAAGATGAGGTTTTTTCTTGTAATGGTTATATTATTGGCAATAAAAATCTGGACAAGTTTTGAGTAGCTGAATCTCTGGAGCTACTGTAATGTCATTTCAGAATTTTTTGATCTAATTTATTGATTTTTTTGAAGATTTTAAATCATTTTATATCATATTAGACAATGGAAGTCCAAACTGATGAAAATCAAACGTTATCATTATTTCAACCTGAAGAACGTTTCTATTCAACCATTCTCACTTCACAGCCGAATATAATCCAAAAACTGAGGAAATAATCGTTTAATATGAAAAAAAATGTCATTCCAGATTTAGTATTCGATTGAATGAAATTTTTTCGTACTCCTGAACAATTACTTTCTTTCTCAACAGTGAAATAACAATTAAGTTTAACAATTGAGATGGTCAAATGAGGTTGAAGTGTTCTTTAGTGTTCTTTGGGCAATGTTTTGTTTATTTACACCAGTAGCTAGTGTAAAAATTCTACTTTATTTAGCAGCCTTGCAGCTTTTAAAGTTTCATAGTTCAAAAGGTAAAACTATAAACTCATTGGGAAGTTCGATCGTTTGGTAAACATGAGTGTATAACTCTAACAGAATTTGTGTTGAGGAATTGATTGTATCCTTCATCGAGAGAAAGTTTTTTTCTCAAAAGTTTCAGTTGAATTTTAATCATGATTAGAAGCTCGTATCCTAATTCAGAAAAGATGTGAATATTGTCAAATAACCAACAAAAAAAAACTTCTCACTTGCAGTAATGTTACAATCTCCATTTCCTTTCAGTGGCAGTACCAGAATTTTTCCATCCATATCATATTTTCCCAAGATAACCAAGTTATCTACAGCGAAATCCACAGAGAGCGTTTGGCCATATGGGTCAAGCCTGGAAATAAAAAAATTTTTTTTAGGGAATCGAAAATGGAAATGTTATGATTGCGCAAGGCTGGTAGGAATGGGTCAATTGAGGCTGGGTCTATGGCGAGAAGCGCTTACTCCGCAACCTCTGCTGCAGGTAACCAGTAATGCAATTGAACTCAGGTTTGTGTTTGATAAACCCTACGAAATACAAATAAAACAGAGTACAGGGTCAGATACTACAAATGCAATACGCATATATACAGACGGCTCAAAAACCAGAGAAGGATCAGGGTGTGGAGTGTACTCCAGATCACTAAGCCTAAGAATTAAGTGGGGAATAGGAAGAAATACCAGCCTGGTCCAAATAGAACTGGCTGGTATCTCAATCGCCAGGAAAGGAATTTTTGGAAGAAACATAACAATCTGCCCAGACAGCAGACAAGTCCTATTAGCCTTGAACAGACAACGTGTTACCTCAGGGCTAGTACTAGAGTGAAGGAGCCCACAAGAAACCTCGAGTCTGGTAGAGATATATTGATACCTTCATAATATGGAACCATGGGAATACTGAACTAGACGCCTTCCTGAAACACATCAACAGCGTGAGACCTTCCATCAATTCCACAATGGAGAAGGAAATCCACAACGAATTGCCATTCTTAGACGTTTTGGTGAAGAGGACCGACACTAAGTGGGTAACATCTGTATACCGAAAACCCACTCATACGGGACAGTATCTGAACCACGAATCCAACCACCATCAATCGACTAAACGAGGAATCATCACGACTCTATTGGACCGTGCTTTTGGGCTCTGTAATACGAAGGAAGGTCTCGTGAAGGAACTAGACATCATCAAAAATGATCTTCAACGGAATGGCTACTCCAAAGCAATGGTAGAAAAGACTTTGGCTAGAAGACAGCAGGAGCCTTGAAGGAAGAGAAGCCGTCATAGCCAGTGCTTGCACTTCTCTACATCAGAGGATTATCGGAGAGGATGAGAAGAATTGGTTCCAAGTACAACATCAGAACCTGCTTCAGATCCGGTAACACTATCCGTAGCAGCCTCACGAAAACCAGGCCACCAAACGCGGACTGCGATTCCAAGAATTGCATTTACCGGATACCCTGTGAGTGCGGAAAATCCTATATTGGTGAAACTAAGAGGCCATTAAATGTTCGCATTGTCGAGCACAAGAAACACACACAGCGAGGGGAAACGAGCAAATCAGGAATAGCAGACCATGTTTGGGCCCATCAACACAACATCGAGTGGTCCCAAGCTGAGATCTTGCACAGAGGGGAACATTGGTTTAGGAGAAAATTCAAGGAAGCCGCATACATGTTGTCCAACAACGTATTCAGCCAAGCCAGCGTAGAAATACGCAACATATGGAAACCCATCATCAAGCGAAAAATGGCCAACTCCCGCCAAAACGGTCATCTCCCACGGAACCAGTGAAGCGGAAAATGGAAAGCGGGGATGAGTGAAAGTACTCGAACGACCTATATATAGTCATCTCTCGGAGGAATTAGTCCAGTCATCACTTGAAGACGATTGTGGATATTAACAATCGAAACGTCATGAAGTAACTTGGTTTAGAATCTCTTAATTCTTGATATTTTTAATTTTTTGTTCAATTGTTCTATTTTTACTTGTATTATTTTGTTTCACTGTAATTTCATTTCAGGTTTTTTGGTTGATATAATTGTTATTTTCAGCTATTCTTTTTTTATTCTTTTTTTTTATTAGTTCTTTCAGGGATTTCATATCATTTCATATAATACCAGACAATGGAAGTCCGAACTGATGAAATTCATCATGAAGCATTGTCAATCACCTTCATTGTTACAGAACGCTGACAATACTCAATACTCAATAAATACTTACTTGGTTTTTTTCAAAACGGTTTTATCCAGTCCAAAAATTTCGACATCTTTGAGATTTATCACTAAATTTCCAGCAGTTTCTAATTTGACTGCGCTTATCTTCAGCGGGTTGAACTTAGGAATACCATATTTGCGGTCCCCTTTGAGTACACCAGGAAGCCCATTTAATGCTTCTCTTGTAACACACTCATCAAAATCTGGGGAACCTTTCTTACATGCGTTTAAGTAAGGAGCTGAAACGATATTTAGACTAATTTCAATAATTAGTAACTTTTCAATAAAGTTATACCACAAGACCAACGAATTGAGAGGTCTTTCATATATAATGAAAAACAAAAGTTTAACCATTTGCCAATTGAGATCAAAGGCATTATATACACACATCGGAAAAGTCTAGGGATATTTTTATAACATACTAAATATCATAAAAATAAAAGCATGAGGTCGATTAAATTGGTACACTCGACCACCCTGTAGATTTCTATGGGTTGAACAAAGCCTGCAAAAACGGTAACTAATCTTTTATCAAGTTTTTTACAAACTGTAGGTTTTCGGCTAAAATGAATAATCTGAAAGTGTCGAGTTTGTACATTCTATGCAGTTCTTGCTCAGCAATTAAACTGGAAATATTGTGCTTTAACATGGAACGCCATCACTTACCATTGGCTGAGATGAATAGAGCTGTAGGGCTTCTTCAAGGTGGCATGCGACAAAATGATGTAGCTCTTCGTTTGGGGGTCTCCCAAAGTGTTATCAGTCGATTGTGGCGGCGTTTCCGTGAAACTGGTAGTCCAGCGTCCAGGGCGAGGACGCGCTACAACTGCAGTTCAAGACCGATTTTTGGTCTTAACCGCAAGAAGACAACCGACAATCACAGCACCTGAGTTGGCTAACGTGTTGCAGCAGACGCACCAGGTAACCATTGGTCGTTATACTGTCAGAAATCGACTGCATGAAGCAGATCTCCACAACAGAAGGTCACTTAGATATCCACCTTTGTCGAGAGGCAATCGCGGTAGAAGATTAGAGTGGTGTCAAGAACATCAAAACTGGGATGCAAATGATTGGGTCACAGTTTTGTTTACAGACGAATCCAGATTTGGATTTCATCCAGATTCTCGTCGAGTAAGACTGTGGAGACGACCTGGAAATAATGAACGTTTGAGGCACGTCCAGGAAGTCCACAGATACAGAGGTGGTGCAGTAATGCTATGGGGCGGAATCATGATCGGCGGCAGAACCGATCTCGTTTTTCCAAATCGCTCCCTCACAGCTCGACAGTACCTCGACACCATTCTTCTACCTATCGTCCGTCCGTTTGCTGGTGCTGTTGGTGAAAACTTCCACCTAATGCACGATAATGCTCGTCCACATGTCGCGCGTCTAGTGACTGACTGGCTCACCAACGAAGGAGTTGATGTATTGCCATGGCCAGCACAATCACCGGACCTGAATCCCATCGAGCATGTGTGGGACATGCTTCAACGAAGAATTACTCCGCATATGGGAAACATTCACACAACGTTTCAATTGAGAAAGCTTTTAATCGCTGAATGGGCAAATGTACCTCAACAAGACATTGAAAATCTCATTTTTTCGATGCACGATAGATGTAGGGCCGTAATAAACCAGCGTGGAGGCCATACTTTGTACTGATTTCAATTTTTTTTGTATTATGATTTTTTTCGGGGTGCCAAAGAAGAGCCATATTTTTTTTAGTTTTGCTTATATGCGCACCCAGTATTTTTGACCATTTAATAAATTTTGTTGTAAGTTACATTCGTTTAATAATTACTCGTCAACTTTTTTTCCCTAAAGCGATCTAAAAAAAAGTTATTGCCATTTTTAAAAATATCCCTAGACTTTTCCGATGTGTGTATTTCAATGTGTAGCGTATATACACTGCATTACATTTATAACGAACCACCCTGAATAACTTTTGAAACAATGATTTGCAGGAAATATAGAAAAACAGGTCAACAATTATAAAGAAGGCAACATTTTGAAATATTTCCTCTCGAGACAAATATAGAAGGAATAAATCAGAAAAAGAGATTTTCTTATTAATTTTCGAATCAAAATCTGATGACTTTACTATAAGAAGAAAAAAATATCTACAGTGAATGTTCAAAAACATAGTTTTTTCATAATCATTCGGCCAAAAACAACATTATAGTCATGCCTCAGCCACCGCATCCACCAGATTTGGCCCCCTGCGACTTTTGCCTGCTTCCGAAACTGGAGAGACCCATGAGAGGACAGAATACGCGAGGATTGAAGATATGAAACCGAATTGCTGACAGCGTATCAAATATTCATAAAGAAGAGGCACAAGTTCTACAATATTTTATATAGGGCGCCGGAATATTTCCTGTCCGGTCGTCGAGCATCTTTGCGGGGCCCTGAATTTGAAGGGTTGTAATCATATCAATATTGTTTTGAATGATAAATCCTCATGGTTCTTCTTGTATGTTTTTTAATCATCGGCGAACTGGTATACTTTCCGTTCTCAGCTAATTTATACCTATTAGTTTAAAAATACATACAAGAAATAAAGTATTGACGCAAATGGACTTTGGCTAACCTAGACCGAATCATGATTGTCCTTGCAGAATTCAGTGGAAGAGGAAGATAGACCGATACATTTGGGTAGAGTTTTAATTGACCATCAATAATTCATGTGGGTGTGAGAAACCGGAATATTATGTAATTCTTGTTGTTTCAAGAAATGTATATTCGATTTATTGCGGAATGAAATTGGACAAGCAATGAAGATGCAAGTAGTGCAAGAAAGTTCACAAAACGCTTTGCTGTCCCGCGTAGGATGGCGACCTGGACTGAAATACTTTTTAAGGGCATGTAGGATGACATACAGGGTGTATCAACGATTTGGGGTGGACAATAGGTGCTTCTTTAACGGAGATAAACAAATATTTCACACAAAAGTTACGGAAAGGATTGCAAGTGTGCTCCAATACTTGAAAATCTACTTCGGCAGCTGAATAGCCAACAGCATATGCAGGAATAACTTCAGTGAAGAATACTGCACTGACTCCTGTCGGATATAATCCAACACTCTTCGTGGTATTAGCCAGGAAAGTAGTTGTTTTCTGATAGGTGCCAGTCCATGAACCTACTGTGTAGGTAGGTAAAGACTGGCCTGAATAAATTGTTCCTTTAGATGATTTGGAGAATGAAAAAAAATCCAAATTGATGGTCATTGAAGTAAAATGTTAATTGAAGAAAAAGAGCCTGGGGATTGTTCCTAAAAATTTCGTTCATTTCTCAGTCTAGCTTTAATAGAAGACTGATATCAAAATTCATGCTATTCTAGTGGATTTTGACAGACATTTCATCAGTTTCAAAATGATAATGATATTTCTGAAACGTTGACATGAATATTTTCTTTTTCATATAATTATTCTTAACACTTTTTGTTGAATCGTCTGAAAACTTTCAGATGATCAACTGTATTGCCAAACGTCTGCCAAACTAACTGACTATTATGAGAAAGCAAGTATAGTTGAGGCACCAGTCAACGTAATAATGACTCAACCTCTGGCAGAAGCACCAAACTCTTACGAAGGTTTGAAATAGATGAAGACTACCAGACCACTACCATGATCTTCTGGCGATATCTTGAATTTATTGGAGTCCTTGGAGCCTCTGGAGACAACCTACATTTTATTCTATGAAAGAGAGGACATTGGCAGATCAAGATCTTCAGATGATGTGATGCTGCAGGTTTTCCCGGGTTTTCCTGCAGCTGAAAAAGCAAATGCGCCACTGAAACCAGTCAAGTCGTCCCGGAGTGCCAAATAATGTTTGTTGTTGTTACGTAATTTCATAATTTGTATTCCTTTTTTTAATATGTTACTCTAAAAAGTATTCCGTATATTTCAATACATATTTTTCAGTACACAATATAAGAATGAAGAATAAATAAATAAATGGTATGGAAAGCAACTCTTTTTCCCTATTTAGTGACAAATTTTTTCACTATCATAGCACTTGGTGAACGTGTTTTTTAATTTTTAAGCAGACTATCACGATTTGTGTGGTCAACAGTAAATAGTCATCGCTTTCAAAAAGAGAAGGTATTGCTAGGCAACACATTACTGTTTTGTTTTCGTTTACTTTTCAAACCAGCATAAACGATTTCATCAAGAAATTTGGTTTAGAAGAATAAAGAAGGTTATTGACAAATATTATCTATGTGCAAAAAATGGTCAATGTTATCATTTAATAAATGAATTTCAACCTCTAGTTTCAACCTCCTTTCTCTTTTTGGATTTTTCAACTTTGTTCGATTCACTTGGAAATATAATCGTCCAAGATTCATTTTACAAGGTTACATTTCTAAAAGAATGTTGAAAAGTTCACGTTTTTAGTTTTGACATAGCTCGACGATGAATCAAACAGTAACTTTGGTGCTTTTATTAGATGAACGTTTTTTTGTCGGGATTTTCAGTCGTGTGAAAAATCTAAAGCATAGATAAAATCAATGATGATATAGAAAGATATTATTTATGATAATAATAAAACTCAATTTTTTTTAGTGACATGCAGAAAACTGTATAGAATTTGTCATAAAACCGTATCTAACTAACTCAAGAAAGGGAATTAAAACTCTTCCGAGGTGTTAAATCCACATTTCAACGGGTGGATGTATTTTTTTGCATTCAGATGCAATGGATTCATGCAAAACCAATCACAGAGATTAGAAAGAACTTCATAATATATTTTTTCTAGAGAATAACCAGACTGTTAGGAAATAAATATAGACACATCGTCTGCATACAATGTGAACTATATGGATTCGCTCTGACGATATCATTTACATATATAAGGAACAATATTGGGCCCACTACGGATCCTTGAGGAATACCTACACCGATGTCCAGATAATTCGAATTACAAGTGGTCATTGTTTTCTCAGTTACTACTGGGAAACTGACGTACTTCAAGTCATTCAACGTTAATTTTGATCAATTCAGTTATTGTAATTCTTCGTAATTAGTAAATCAAAGTTTAACTGTTTGAAAAGTGCAGTAAAGAATAAATTATTGACTTTTCATTGATATTGTTTTTTAATTATGCTTATGTATCAAACTATTTCACAGAAAGTAGAAATAAAGTGAAATATTCATCTGTTTTTAAAAACTGTATCAACTTTGCAACATTTTTGTCATAATTTTTTCTGGTGTTTTAAATTTTTGCGAAATGAGTTGTATTTAGAATTGCAATTGGTAATATAAATGCGTTGGAAAGAGAATTTAGGCATAAAGCACTAACTTTGTTGAGGTTTGGCTAAATTTGAGAAACCGGCAAATGTCAAATTTTCGAAAAACTGTAAAAATACTTCTTTTCTCTTTACCGATTTTCGAAATTTCGAGCAATAACTGCTTTTCTGAACATTTTTTGGAAAAAATGTCAAATTTGACAGGGAAGAAAAATCACTTGATCGGTCATTTGCATGTCATTTGGCATCATTTTTAAAGCACAACCTAATGGAGATATCAAAAGTTGCTTGAAGAGATGAACAAAAAAAAGTCCCATTCGATGCGGACTTTATGTGTGACACTATATAATCCATGAAACAATTTTCACACAATATAGTTTTATCATCACGGATGAATAAATAGTATATATTTTCGTGAAACTGCTGTTTATAAGGAAATTTTATCAAAAGAAGTCAAGAAGAATTACTGATAAAACAAACTTACGTAAAGGCAATATTACTGAATCAACACTATACAATACACCAACCAAAATGATAGATAAACTTGTCCACGCCATTTTGAATCGATTTTCAAAACAGAATCACTTCCAAAATTCGGTTTCACCAATACAACACATGCCACAAAATTTTTCTTTTTATATCAAGCCGATCGCTACTTCTCGAAATGACTCCCACCACTGCTTCCGACCGAGTATCAAGGTGAAAACTTCGATCAATGTCTATCATCAGCGATGATTCAGTGGTTCCTAATTGTAGGAAGAAATTAATGAAAAAATTGAGTATTCGACACATCTGGAAAAAGCCTATGGTTTGGACAAGTCAAGCGTATTTCAATTCTGAAATCGAAGTATTTTCCGAGATACAATGAATTGACAGTAAAACCAGCTGATAGGTACAGGACAGGGCTTCAGCTAGAAAGTTAACAAAAAACCAGCAGGTACTATGTACTCAACGGGGCTTTAGCTACAGAATTGACAATGAAACTAGTAAGTACTCGACAGGGATTTAGGTCCGGTTTGACAATAAAACCAGCAGGTAGATACTCGACAGGGCTTTAGCTACAGAATTGACAATAAAACCAGAAGGTAGTAGGTACTCGACATCACTTACGGTATCGATTTGACAATAAAATCAGCAGGTAGTAGGTACTCCACAGGGCTTTAAGTACCTGATTGACAATAAAACCAGCAGGTAGGTAATCGACAGGGATTTAGCCACAGAATTGACAATGAATCCAGCGGGTAGTAGGTACTCGGTACCGAACTGACGATAAAACCAGCAGGGCTTTAGCTACCGAATTGACAATGAAACTAGCAAGATCTAGGCAATCGACAGGGCAATATGTATCGAATTGACAATAAAATTAACAGGTGAGTAATCGACATGGATTAATCTGCAGAATTGACAATAAAACCAGCAGATAGCAGGTAGGAATCGAAATGACGATAAAGCTAGCAGGGCTTTAGCTACCAAATTGACAATAAAACCAGCAGGCACCCGGAACTCGACAGGACTATAGGCATCGAATTGACAATAAAATTAGCAGGTGAGTACTTCAGAACAATGAAACAGGTAGTAAGTCCTCGTCAGGGCTTTAGGTACTGGATAGACAATAAAACCAGCAGGTGGGTAATCGACAGGGCATTAGCTACAGAATTGACAATGAAACCAGCAGGTAGTGGATATTCGACATGGCTGCAGGCATCGAACTGGCAATAAAACAAACAGGACTTCAGCTACCGAATTGACAATGAAACCAGCAGGTAATAGAAACCCAACAGGGCTGTAGGTACAGAACTGAAAATGAAACCAGCAGGGCTTCAGCTACCGAATTGACAATGAAACCAGCAGGTCTCAGGTACTCGACAGGGCTAACGGTATCAAATTGACAATAAAATCATCAGGTAAGTAATCGGCAATAAAACCAGCAGGTAGTAGGTAGGTTTCGAACTGATGATAAAACTAGCAGGGTTTCAGCTACCGAATTGACAATAAAACAAAACAGGTAATCGAAAGAGCTATAGATATCGAATTACCAATAAAATCAGCAGGTAAGTACTCGACAGAGCTTTAGTTATAGAATTGACAATAACACTAGCTGGTAGTAGGTACGATAGAGCTTTAGGTATCTTTCAAATAACTTTTTTCGTAATTAGATAGTAAGATCTTCCTTCATTACCATTCCATAAAGTTTTGTTCATTGAGATTAGTTAGACAAGTTAACAACAACAGGCATGTAGATGCCTAGAGTGTAGAAATAAGTGAACAAAATAATTTTATGAACGACGATGGTGGACCGATACCAGAGCAGAGATGTATTTTCACAAATCAACATTATTATTATTATTATTTATACCGTAGCGTTTCTTGGTTATTTTTTTAAACTCACGATATACTGAGAATAGCAATTATTCATTAAAATTACAAAAAATGTTGATTCGTCAGCTACAGATTTGTTTGACACGAAGGAAAATTTACACGCGAATATGGTATAATTTGCATCAATAATTAGCAGATTATCACAATTAGATTCTGTTTGGAAGGCCAAAATATGTCAAATTTAATCAGATAGCGATTGAAAAACTTGCCTTCAAATACTTATACGTTTTTTCTTCTTTCCAAGAATCTCAACCTCCAACTGTAATAATTTGTTTTGTTGAAGTTAAAAAAAATTCCGAAATATCAAATTAGGATATCAACTTCATTTCAAACACTGGTTCTGATAAATTCCATGAGAAGTTACAGGTTTGGATTATATTAATATTCTGAATACATAGTTGTGCACTTAGGTGAAAACCTGGTAATTTTTTTTTTGTATCGATGAAGGGAACGTTTAATTTTTGTGATAGGAATGATTGACAGCATCATTATGATGTTTGTGTGATATGTTCATTTTGGGGCGAAAACATACTATAACATAACATGAATCATAGTTGCGTCACGGAAAGTACATACAAAATGTGACGGAAATTTTCAGTATGAGAAAATTGCGTCATATTAACATCATAAACAATACAAAAGGATAAAAATTAATACACACGTTAATATCACACACCAATATCGCTTCGTTTCACTGATTACGCAATATGCTATCTAAATAGTGAACGACAGAACTAATTTATTAATTATCTTCAAAGATAGTTTGTCAAACTCAACACCACCATGATACGAGGTATATTCGAAAAATGGCGTATAATGTCTGATATCATGCAATTTTTTCGTGAATTTTGGGCATGAGTTGTGTTGGCTGAAAAGTCACATAAATATGACTTACCTACCTCCAAAAGAGAGGTGTTGAAATCTCATGATATTCTACTCATGAGTTTGTGAGTTATTGTGCTAGGAGTGACCCTACTTTTGTTAGGAAAAAATTCCGTTCAAGCAAAGCAATGGCTTCTGTTATTCGATATTTTCTCCATTTTGTAGTTGTCTCATTTTGCAATAATGATTACCTATGCTAGAGCTGCTGCCCGTATGTTTAATGGTAATCATTCAGGAAGAAATGTACGACACGAATACGTTTTAGAATTATTGACAAATTTATGGAAACAGAATCTGTTAACCATGAAAAGCATAACCGTTCAGGAGTTGTCAACGATGAAGCTATGTGTACTGCAGTTTTAGGGCACGCTGGACTAATGGAAAATTCGTAATCTCTCACTAAGTTATCCCAAGAATTAGGAATCAGTCGTAAAATGGTTTGCAGGATCCTTCATAAGTACAAATTTCATTCATGTAAGATCAGACTAGTTCAGGAATTGAACAAAGATGATTTCGATAGTCGTATCGAGTTTTGTGAAAGTTTCACTGAACGGATCAACTTGCATCAGAATTTCTTGTAAAAAATTTGTTTTTCGATTGAATGTACGTTTAGTTTGAATGGAGAGGTGAATCGGCAGAATTGTGGCTATTGAAGTGATACGAATCCTCATTTATACCGTCAAGTTCATACCCAACGACCTCAAAAACTGAATGTTTGGGCAGAAATTTCAAGTGACCACATCATATCCTGAAATTCATGTTATTGTTATCCAATTTGGTACTGAAGAGCCTTAGGGCAAGTGTCTTACGGCGAAACATCGATGTATACCAGTGAGGATGACAGTGTTCCAAGAAAGTGCAATTTCTTACCATTTATTTAAAGTAGAACTCATGTGAATGATAGGTATCTGATCTTATTTCACAACGAATGTTTGAAATACAAACTGAGTAAAGAAAAGTACCTTCTGTATAATTCAGTGTTCATATAGAAGTATTTGTTCCGAAAGAATTTTTTCTTTCGTGTAATTCAATGTTTATATGAAAGTAGCTGTTTCAGGAGGACTTTCTTTCAGTTTGTGTCTGAAAGTTACTTCTTTGCATGATCTACACATCCATGTATAGAGTTACTTATTTTTGATTGATTACTCCCTTCCTTTTTTTGAAAGATTCCCTTATCTTTTTTTGTATCAAAATGGAGTAGTATAAAGCAAAAAAAAAATCTTTCCCAAAAATTATTCACTCCTAAAAATATAACCCCTTTAATTCAAATATTTGGATATGTTGGAGAATGGAATAAAATCGTGCATCAATAGGGCAATTGAGGAGGATCTAAATTTATTTGAAAACGACATAGTATTTCAGCAGGATGGTGCACCTCCTCATTATGCAGCTCCAGTGCGACACTTTATGGATGATCATTTTCCTGGTCGCTGGAATGGCAGAAAAGGTCCTACAGTTTGGCCACTGAAGTATCCGGATCCCACTCCTGTAGAGTTCTTTCCATGGGGTCATTTGAAGTCTGAAGTATATGAGATAGAATCAATAACATAAAAAGATTTGAGAGAGAATATCATGAGGAATTGCAGAGAAATAACTCCCGAGATTCTCAACCATATGAGGGCGGCAATGGAAGTTCGTTCGTACCATTGTATGGAAGTTGATGGGAAAGTTTTTGAAAGTTCACTATAGAAAACTTTTTTCTCATTGTCTAGTCTTTAGATTTTGATTCAAGAATCAATAAAAAATCTCTTTTACTGATTCATTTCCTCCATATTTGTCTCTGGAACGAATATTTCAAACTGTGGCTCCCTGTATAATTATTGACGTGTTTTTTAAATTTTTCCTGCAAATCATTGTTTCAAAAGTTATTTAGGGTGGCTCTTTTTCTACTCAAATAGTCTGTAGCTCTCGAACCATAAGCTTCAGACTATATATTTTATACTTTGTTGAAATCTACCCATTATGGAGCATCTGAAAATGCGAAACAATACAGGGTGATCCATTAAAAAAATTGGGGTGCGATAGGGGAAGTAACATCAAATGTGAATACGTCAAAACTGTGTCCCCCTTTATACTATTGTTGACGTTTTTCTTATTTTTTCTGAAAATAATTGTACCAAAAGAGTTATTCAGGGTGGTTCGTTTTGAATGTAATGCACTATATTCATTGAGATACAGAAACCCACGACTTTGAAAGGAACAACACTTTTGAAACAAGCTAATAGATACGTTCTCACTTTTTTTGAAATCGAAATAGATCGTTGTGAACATGCTTTTGTTGGACTGAAATGTATCAAAGGTTATAGTATTTCCAATACTGTAACAGGGATAATTTTGTATAGGTTCAGGGTAATAGTAATGGTTTCTCAGAATGCCTCAGTTTATTTCTAATTTTCGATAACGACTCCAAAATACTAGAAATTAACTACTTTCAGTAATACATTCATTTCAAAAACTACAATTACCACTTACCTAACACCAAGAAGAAAATTCGCTTTGCAAAATTTAACAAATGAATTTTATTCCAAAGGGCTGTCAGCTTGGTGTGCCGGCATCGAAATCCACAGAATAAAGTTGAAATAAAAAACGAAAGGTCAAATAGAGAGGAAAACAACAAAAACCTTATTAGTCGCCAATGCTGAATTGCGAATAATCATTTCGCAGACGGTCAACTAGTACCATCTGGCGATAAATAGCACAGGATTCTTTCCTATACTGCAATACCAATTGGAACAGCACAGAGAAGGAATTCCCGCCTCGACATAGGCGTCGGTATATTATTTTTCAGTGGTAGTTCTTCAGTTACTTATTCTTACAATCATAGCAATTGATAACCCCATGAAAAAGTCATCTCAACTGAATTTTTCCACCATGGGTGATTATGAAAAACTTCGAATTTTAAGGTAGTTGATTTCCAAGTTGAAAACTTTAAAATACAATGAAAACATAAATAATAACACCGGATTCTCGTCAAATATTTATTTACAAAATAATAGAGGCAAAAAAGTTGCTAGAAAAATCAAAATTCTTCTTCGATATATTCGAATGAGGTGGAATCATCATCGGGTTGAATAACGATCGGATTTATGGAACTTTGCACATAATATTTGTTCTCTTCTTTTATAACGTAGGCCACACAGTTCTTCCACATATCAAAATTACATACTTCATTCACCACTCGCCCTATATTGCACCACAGCATTCAAAGTCGGTGACTGATTACATTTCCGCAAGCTTTCTTTCATTGTGGCCCAAACCATTCCAATTGGATTGAACACACAATAGTATGGAGGCAAACGTAAGAGAATATGACCACGTGTTTCACACATCGAATCAATAATATACTCTTTTTTGAAGTCACGTTGTTTTATGGTCGCCAGTAATACCTTTTTCGTTGGAATCTTTTCGGGTATTTCCATGTCATGATTTCGCATGGAATCAACAATATCTGCATTTTTTGTGTTATTCTTTGGTATTTTAGTTAATAACCGAGAATGATACGAAGCGTTATCCATAACAATAACCAAGTTTGGAGGAATATTTAGGAGAAGCTGCTCACTGAACCAGGTTTCAAATGAAGCCGCAGTCATATCTTCGTGGTAATCAGCAGACGAATCTTTTATATTTTTGGCCGACAGAAGCAAAGCGTTAGGCTAATTGCACACACACCGATTTTGGACGGCCGATTTCATACCGGTCGTCCAAATTCCAATAGTGAACCACATATGGGAACGGGACCTTGCACACATATCGACGCCGATCACCGGTAGGTATGTGTGCAAGGTGGGGTTTCTACACCTTGAAGAAGGTGTGTTCAAAGCACAATACTTGGTTTCGTCTACCCAGCCATATTTGACAACATCATGGGTGTCAAACCAAGTTTCGTCGAGGTAGATTGTATGCCTGCTGGATTCTCGGTTGCTTTTCATTCGCCTCAAATATTCTTGTGGGAGTTGAACAATGCATGTCGATTCCATTATGACCATCAGATTGTTCAATTTTTCATATTTGAAACCACAAGACAATGAGACACCTCGTAGAGATTCTAAAGATTTATAATTGTAATCGGGAGAGTCGAGTAATTTATACCAAATCATTTCCAAGGTTAGTACTTCATTTTTTTGGTATATACCATAAATTGTTCGCCGAATCACATCTTTTGTAGCACCATCAACGTTTGCGAATTTTTTATTCCTTTGTTTTCGTTTCATTGCATGATCATTGACATTCCCTATTTTAATGACTCGAAGAACTGTCGAACGACATAGTTTCGTTAACTCGTATATTCTATTCATAATAGCATTCTGTGAAGTATGACAGTTTTCCTTCTTCAAGCATTCATGAATATTTAGAATTACTCACTGAACTTGAACCTGTAAATCCTTATTTTCAAAGTCCGGATCCTTGTCGATTGATACAGATTCCTCACACGTAATATCATCATTTGTTTCAAAAGGTCTCCAGAAAGCGATTTTCACAAAAATCGGTTTGAACGATGAGATTTGAACCTTTGGTGTAAAAGTTGAGAACTTTTTCTAGAGATCAATTACCCTAACACCAAACTGATATTTTTGCCCTCGACGCGCGTTGCGCTAACAAGGTTAGCATCTTCAGCATCTTGATTTTTCGATAATCAACTAGTGGAACCACTACCTTCAAATTAATTTGCCAACAATAGATTGAAAAGCGATCAATATTACCCTAACACCAAATTGATCAATATCAGTTTGGTGTTAGGGTAATTGATCTCTAGAAAAAGTTTTCAAAAATCGGTTTGCAAAACCACTCACTACTTCACCTAACCCCACGAACACACAACACTGATGAAGAAATATTGTGGAACGGACAAATAATTAGTATTCAGCCAGTCCAGCTAGCCGAGCCGTTATTGCTCATTTACATTTGATAGCACGTTTGGTAACTATCTGGGCGACTAGGGGCCACAGGCAAGAAATGTTTATGACTGTACCAGAGACGATTCGAACCTAAACGCACTGGTAGTATAAACACTTCCTATTTGCCGGGCAGTGATTATGAACACCCCTCGTAGTGCTCTTATTTTCATTGCCCTCCCAATTGGGAATGGATAGACTGTACCAACTAATTCTTTCTTTGTTATGAACAGTTATCAAGTTTCTGTATAATTAAAATTTAGGAAACCGTGATTATGCTAACCTTGAGGCGACATATCGTATTTAAAATATTACACTACCTAAATTGCAGTTGTTTAATAGTTGATTTCGGTGAATAAGTCATGTAGTGAAACATTTTGTATTCAACGTGATCCACACTTACCATGAGTTGGGCGACTACTAACATGGAAACCATAAATAGCAATGAAATTAAAGGGGATAAAATGAAAGAAGTTGTGTATGTACCTGACGGGGAGATCAATGAGACATTACAACTCAAACCTAAAGACGAACAGAAAAAAAACGATACATGGTTCTTATATCTTTCGGTGATAACTGGTAAGACATTCTCAACTGCTCAACCATTATACTCAGAGGTAATACGATGATAATAGTAAGAGGTATACTCTGTCCTTCTGAGCAATATAGTACTTCAAAACAATATAATGCATAGTGCACATGATCCCCCAGACGAGGCTGCTTGTACAGAGTCGCACTAAGGAGCGACCGATTTTTTTTCAATAATATGCGGCTGGTTGAAAGAAAACTTTTTAGGTGAAGTGTAGGGACACAAATCATCAGTTTCTTCAGCAACTCCAAAATACCGTACATGTACTCGCTACAGGAGTTAAAACGGAACTGAACACTCTAGCACTGTATCTTGAATTCCGCCAGCCGATTGCAGTTAAATCTGATTGGCCAGCGTGAGGACGCTCGTTTATTCTACCTAATAGATGCAAATGGGCGTGAAAATAATGCTTTGATCACGCAGACAAACAGACAAAGTAACTCTGTTTGGGTTACTTTGTCAGTTGGAGGAATGTAGTTTAGTATTAGCACAGATCTGGCCTCAGAATTGTTGGTGAAGAGAGCGTTTGCTACAAATATGCTAACAGATACGTTTTTTTTTCTCCTTCGTAATTGATAGAATTTTACGGAAATTGATAAACGTGGGTATTCTAAATTGTCTTTGGTTATTCTTGACCCAATCTCTGCATATATTAGCTTGGGTTGGGGACGTACCCGATAGGTATCCCAACCCACGGGTTCTTGACCCAATACTATGAAGGCTAACTATCAAATTTGGATCATCTACAAAATAGAATAATTTTGAAAATGAAGAAAACTATTAGAATAATTAACAAGTTTTGTTCAATTCAATGTCATGTGTTTTTATAGCTCTATATCTCAATGAATATTTATTTTACTGTATCATTGTATATACTGATAGAGTAGGAATTTTTAACGTTTGTTTGAAGGTGATTGACAATATTTCATGATGAATTTCACTAGTTCGGACTTCCATTGTCTACTATATAAAATGATTTGAAATCCCTGAAACAACTAAAAAAAGAAGAATTGAAAATGAATAGCTGAAAATAACAATTATATTAAGCAAAATAAACCTGAAATGAAATAATAGTGAAATAAAATACAAGTAAAAATAGAACAATTGAATGAATAAAGATAAAGAAATGAAAAAAGAAAATAAAAATAGAAAGTGGAGAGATTCCAAGTCACGTTAGTTCACGACGTTTCGATTGTTAGTATGTACAATCGTCTTCGGGTGATGACTGGACTGATTCCTCCGAGAGATGACTATTTATAGGTCGTTCGCGTACTTTCACTTATCCCCGCATTCCATTTTCCGCTCCACTGGTTCTGTGGGAGATGACCGTTTTGGCGGGAGTTGGCCATTTTTCGCTTGATGATGGGTTTCCATATGTTGCGTATTTCTACGCTGGCTTGGCTGAATACGTTGTTGGACAACATGTATGCGGCTTCCTTGAATTTTCTCCTGAACCAATGTTCCTCTCTGTGCAAGATCTCAGCTTGGGACCACTCGATGTTGTGTTGATGGGTCCAAACATGGTCTGCTATTCCTGATTTGCTGGTTTTCCCTCCCTGTGTGTATTTCTTGTGCTCGGCAATGCGAACATTCAATGGCCTCTTAGTTTCACCGATATAAGATTTTCCGCACTCACAAGGTATCCGGTAAATGCAATTCTTGGAATCGCAGTCCGCGTTTGGTGGCCTGGTTTTCGTGAGGCTGCTACGGATAGTGTTACCGGATCTGAAGCAGGTTCTGGTGTTGTACTTGGAACCAATTCTTCTTATCCTCTCCGATAATCCTCTGATGTAGGGAAGTGCAAGCACTGGTTGTGACGGCTTCTCTTCCTTGCGAGGCTCCTGCTGTCTTCTAGCCAAAGTCTTTTCTACCATCGCTTTGGAGTAGTCATTCCGTTGAAGATCATTTTTGATGATGTCTAGTTCCTTCTCGAGACCTTTCTTCATATTACAGAGCCCAAAAGCACGATCTAATAGAGTCTTGATGATTCCTCTTCTAGTCGATTGATGGTGGTTGGATTCGTGGTTCAGATACTGTCTCGTATGAGTGGGTTTTCGGTATACAGATGTTTCCCACTTCCCAGGATTTGGGTGCAGCATACAAAAATCTATAAAAATCAGCTATTAAAGTAAACAAAGTTTTGAAAAACATTTTTTTGTTGGCCTGTGTAATCGATTGAATGCATCTAACCTAAATCTTATTTTCAGCAAATTTTCTGATGTTCGCTGAAGGCTGTTCAATGGTTTGGACATCTCCAGTAATACCTCAATTGATTTCGAACGACTCGAATATCAACCCGCTAGGAGAACCAATAACAACCATAGAAATATCACTGTTAGGCGGAATACCTTCACTCTTCACAATAATTGGCACTCTACTATTTGGAAAACTACCAGACATCATCGGAAGAAAAAACACCTTACTCTGCGTATCACTAGGGATGTTCCTGTCCAACCTGGCTATGTCTTTCGGTACATATATCTATGTCTTCTTCGTTGGCAGAGCCATCGTACAGTTATGCTGTGGATTGGTGCTAGCAGTTGTTCCAATTTATCTGAATGAAGTTTGTGAAGACCATAATAGAGCGAAGCATGGGTGTCTCATGGTGTTCTTCATCCCTTTCGGAAGCCTTTACGCCTACCTTGTGGGTTCTGCAACCAGCGTCAGATGGTTCACTGCATTGTGTGGACTGCCTTTATTACCCCAAATGGTGAGTCTGGCTTTATTAGTTCCTGAGTCACCATTCTACACAGCTGCTAGAGGAGATAAAGCAACCACCATCAAGACATTGAGGAAATTGAGGAGGAACAAAAGCGACGATGAAATCGAACAGGATTATTTGAAAATCAAAACAACTTTGAATGCTCAAAGTAAAGCTGAAGCACGTGGGCTGAGAGATATTTTTGCAACCAAGGCTTTGAGAAAAGGTATCTTCATTGGCCTAGGAGTTTGCATGTGCCCACACATATCAGGGGCACCTGTTGTCCTGGCTTTCTTAGCCCCCATTTTCAACAACGCTGGTACGGAACTTTCTGGGAACTCAGTGGGAATTCTAGCCGGAGTTATCAAGCTTCTATTTTTCTTCATAACCGCTACTTTTGTGGGAAAGTTCGGTAGACGGCCGCTACTTCTCTTTTCTAGTTTTGGAGCAGCAGTACCTCTCACATTCCTAGGCGTGTACTTTTATCTTAACGAAAATAATGTCCCAATCGTGGATCATATCAGGTGGCTGCCGATTCTTTGCATATCGCTTTTCATCTGTGCTTACTCCTTGGGACTGGGTTCGATACCATTGACGATTTTGAGCGAGCTATTTCCTAACGATCTCAGATCCACTGCTACTAGTTTCGTTATGACGATTGTAAGTACTGTTATCTGTTCAATAATTACTTGCTTCCCCCTCATATCGAAGTATCTTGGTATACATTACTGTTTAGGTTTGTTCAGTGTCTGTTGTTTCTTAGACTTCGCTTTCATTTACTTATTTCTGCCAGAAACCAGAGGTAAAAGTCTTTTGGAGATTCAAAATCTGTTGAGTAAGTAAAGCAAAATGAAGAACAACATACAGGATGAGTCAGCAAGATTCACCTAATTTTTTTTGCAACCATATCAATAAAAACTATCTTTGAAAATTATTTTCTCGCATTTTGGGTGATTCACTGGGTGATAGAAATCAGCTCGGATCATGATAAAAAAAAACCTCAAAATGAACACCAGGGCGACAAAATATAAAAAAAAACAAATAGAAAGTTGAATTTCATGGAATGACTGGTATTGAAATGGAAATTTGATAAACAACTGATATAAAGCTACCTGAAGACGGTTCGCATTTAATTATTTTGATAATATTTCGTATATTTCAATAAATTCCATATTTTTGCATATAATTGTCAGTCTCAAGAACTGAATTTCAACGATTACAAAAACCTTACAGAAAGTGGCTTATTATCAGTTCCTGTACGATTATAATTCAATTCTCTTATCATAAATCCCACAAACTATAATTTGGAAATGAGGATATTTCTCCCGTTTCACCTGTTTCAAAACTTCAGACCGTTTAGATGTCATTCATTTTTGCAACTCTATATCTCAATGAATATTCATTCCATGTATAATGATCGGTAGGAAACTTTATACTTCATAAATTGATGCTCTCCATTTTCATCTGACTTTTTATTTTTTGCCTCTTTTCAGCTCATTACTATACAGGGTGTCCCACATAAAACTCCGCGGGAAAATATCTGAAAATTGAGACAGAATATCCATATTTCGTGAAGGCAGATGATTTTGATGTCAAAAGGTCCTCTTGTTTGCGAAGAGATCCAGCAATAGGCGTCATCCATTAGGGCGTCGCGACGCCGACGCCAAATTTTTTTAAGTAACCTAGATTTTCCGATTCGTTTTTGGATTCTGCATTGAATTCAGCTATTATAGCGCACTTGTAGTTTTCCTTCAATACTGATGAAACAAGGCAATTTTATTGCATATTATAAAAAGGGCCATGAATAAGTCAAAATGAATGCAATAATAAGAGTTTAGTAAAATGAATCCATCACTAATGATTTCATTATCTGTTCAATTTTATCTAGTTGTGTATTTCTGTACAAATTAAAATAAATGTTTCAAATTACCAGAAAATATGTTACTTTGACCATAACTCGACTAACATGACGATAACGGAATCAATTAGTGATAACAAGAATCATTTTAGTAAATGTTTGAATTGCCTCCCTTCACGTAGAATATACATATTTCATCTTTTCAATTAATTCCCGATTCGTGACAGCTAAAAGCGTCTCTCGAGTTATGGAAGCACTAACATTTGTGATACTATTTTTCAAATCCTCCACATTTTGTGGACATCGCATATAAACCAACAGAAAACTGAATACACTTTTGTCAAATCTGACAGGTCTTTTGACAGATCGATGAATACATTACTGCATTTATTTTTACTTATTCATGTCCCTCTTTATAATACGCAATTTTCAAGGAAAACTACGAAAGTGCCATATATGGCTGAATTCAGAATTTAATGCACAATTCAAAAACCAATTGAAAATACTGCGTTACCATTTAAAAAATTGGCGTCGGTGTCACGACGCCCTAACGGATGACGCTTAGTGCTGGATCTCTACGCAAATAAGAGGAACCTTTGACACCAAAATTATCTGCTTTCACGGAATATGGATATTCTTTTTCATTTTCCAGATATTTGCCCGCGGAGTTTTATATGGGACACCCTGTATGATGTCGTTGAGCCTTTTTTGGTCAATTTTTCTCTACGAATTCAAGTTGAACCACACCGCTGCCAAAACAGCCTGAAAAACTAACCAGGCAGTTGTCAATGATGGTGTTAATGAACGTACTGTTCAATGTACGTTCGTTCCGGGGATTTTAGTCTCGTAGATGAGCCTCGAACTGGTCGGCCTACAGTAATTCAGGACGAGCCGGCACTGGTCAATAGATGAGGTCCGAGCCTGCTTCACAACGACGCTCGTTCACACGTTTCACAAATAACCGTCCAAAAATGGAACGAATTGGGCGTAGAAGTTCTCCCTCATCCACCATACTTCCCAGACCTTCCGACAGGTGACTTTTATCTTTTCATGCTCACAGGTAGAATATTCGCCAATCAGGACCGGACAAAAACGACCTTCGTCAACTACATCAAGTCTCGACACAGTTTTTATGCTGACAGAGTCAATCGACTCATGTTGCGTTGGCGAAAGTCAATAAGCATCCACTGAAATGTTACAGTTTGAAGAAGACACATAAAAACCGACAAAACTTTCGAAAACACTCAATATGATTTCACAATACAGTGGCAGTAATGTATGCAATATTTGGTGTTTCTGGTGTCGTATTCGATTTATTTCAGAGAGATTATCGAAGCAGAAAGCGAAATTTTCTGTCCAGCAGGCACAAATCTGCTGGAACTGCAGTATTGTCTGTCAAAAAATTAAAACTAAAAAAAACCAAAATCTTGGTGACAACTATCAGTTCCATCCGGTAGCGGTTGCAACTTTTGGTGTTTATGGCCCGGAGTTTCTGTTATTCGTTCATGAACTAGGAAGGAAAATAAGCCAAGCAACGAAAGATTACCGTACCACTTCTTTTTTGATAGAAAGAACTATGTATTGCTATTCAACGTGGTAATGCTGCTTCGGTCTATTTTGAAACTATTCCTCCTTCACATAATTTTGATGAGATCATGCATTGCCCCCATTCAAGTATGGAACTGAAATCTCTTCTTCACTTGGAAGGATCGATCGCAGCTTGAGAAATGGTTCTGATACAGATTCTGTGATACATGTTCTTCCTTACGAGTCAGTAGGCAGTTGTCCTGAAAATCTTGGTAGGAAAATTGAATTAGATGTTTTGTGAAACACTTGCTACATGAATTGCATTTTTGCAAGTGTTGTTCATGACGAAGAATTTCAAGAACGAGGTTTTAACGATGACCAAGGACGGGAATGTTTTCTACTTATTTTCCAAACTCAAACAATTGTTCATGCAGTTGCAGTTCCGTAAGAATGTATCATGTTTCCCATCAACCGATTTCCTGGAGTCTTTGAAGTCCACTAAATACTCGTTGGGGTTCTTGTTGAATACTCTTCGTGAGCAAAACAGTAGTAGAATCAATACTCCTGACCGTTCTGGATTGAATGATTCCGTACAGTCTATCTCATCTTGTGTTTGTAAATCTTTTGCGTTTCCTAATATGCAAAGCTTGTTGTTAAATCATCTGAAAATGAAACTTTTAACGGGTAATAATCAACCGTATAATAACACCGATGATCTGCAAACATGACTCAACCTCTGACGGAAGCACCAAACTCTTACGAAGGTTCGAAATAGATGAACACTTCAATCTAGCAGACCACTATTATAATCTTCATGCAGTCATTGTTCACTGTGGTTCTGTCGTTGAATCTGATCATTATTACGCATTGGTCAAATACGAAACGGACTGATTTAAGTTTGACGATAGTCGTGTCACTAAGTGTTCTGGCGATGTCTTGAATTCATTGGAGCCTCTGGAGACACCCCACATTTTGTTTTATGGAGGATTCACCTGACCGGCACGGTCAAGATGTTGATGGTAAAAGTATCCATTGACGGTCATTTGTAGGGAACGTTTTTCCAGGAAGCTGGAGAGCCATACACAAAAAAGATTCAAAAAGCCATAGCATCGAAATTTTGCTAGCAAACTCGCATACCACACACGGTCAAAGGCCTTAGAAATATCAAGCGCAACAGCTCTTGGCTCTCCATGTTTCTCCATTGCGTTATTCCAATGAAGGTTGCCTG
Organism: Leptinotarsa decemlineata; assembly: GCF_025532065.1. Lineage (NCBI taxonomy): Eukaryota > Metazoa > Arthropoda > Insecta > Coleoptera > Chrysomelidae > Leptinotarsa > Leptinotarsa decemlineata. The sequence goes on along the minus strand of NW_027412704.1, from coordinate 1,508,106 downwards.
TTGATCTTTGTTCTAAAAGCCATATTGATGATCGCTCAAAATGTTGAAGCCTTCCAAATATTCTAGTTATTTGGAAGATTTTTATTGCCCTGTTTGGGAATAGGCCAAACTCTAGCAACCTTCCAACAAGAAGGAAAAACCCCTTCTTTGTAAGACAGGGTGAAAATTCTGCAAAATACTGGAGCGGGTTCTTTTGCGTACTATTTAAGTACGATGACGGGCACTATATCAGGACCAGACGCCTTGTTGATATTGAGCTGCTTCATAATTCGCTGAAAATCAACATTTATATTTGAGCATGTCGGGATTAATTTCGAAGAACTTCCAGAATGAGAAGCTGATCCTCAAAGTTATGAATCTTTCAGTGATTTAAAGGAGGAAAATTCAATAAACCGACGAACGAAAAATCCTAACTTCTGAGCTACAGGGTAGCTCTGAGCTACGGGAAGTATTCTCCAGTTCATTCGAAAAACTATTCCCATTCAGAAAAAAATTTTGAAACCAAAGTTGCTTAGAATTATTCAGTCTGTTTGTTTTTCGAAGATAACTGTTAATGAGCACTGTACTAGATTGGATTATCGGTAATTAGTGAAATAAATGAAAAATAATATGAATGGAGTACAAGAGTGATAATAAGTCTGAAATAAATTAAACTAGTTGCAGGTAGTTAACAACGTAGGTTAGGAAAAGGTGTTGCCAAGTTTAAAAAACCTGAAAGGGGAAGGAAAACTAATCATTACCCAATTTTGATACACAATTCATGTATTTGTTGAAAAAGTCATTATTTTCTTTATTTCACAGGTTTTATTTTGGTTTTGTTAGGTTTGTTCTATTTTCTCCCCACCACTATTGTGATTTGTTTGTCATTGAAAAGTATGTCTTCGTTTTTTAAACCTTTTTCCCAAAAATGCTTGAATATTCAACTCGCTAAGCCTATTCGAGAAAGAACTGAAATCAACTGATCGATATGAAGAATAATTTCTGAAATAATACAGTACGACCAAAGCACTGAGTTTTCTTCAATGAAAAAGTATCGATATCATAATTTTCAAATAGCTTCATTTATATATTTGTATGTGTGTAAATGTGTTTATATCTGTAGTATGTATACGTTAATTGTTCGTTTCGTCAACACGTATACACATTTATCCTTCATTATTATCTACCATTATTTTTTTTCATTGTTCCACGACAAGAATATGTTTTTGTGGATTATAACTCATATTTATTCATTCATATTTCATTTCATGATATGATACTATGTAAATTATGTACAAAAATATCATCAAAACTATTTACTTACCTACTTAAATTATTATGTAGTCTATAATTAAAACTGTGGTTTGTTCTAGTGATTAAATATATTATTGTTATTATTATATTATAGTTGTTTAATTGTTAATCAACGAGATCTATTGAAAAAATAGGGCAAATTTTCATTTTTCCCAAGAAATAATTATCTATTCAAGAATTTATTTTTTGTCCCCCAGAGTAGTAGGTACTTTAATCTTGTAGCCCTCAATCTCGAGAACAGGAAGAAACAGTCGCAAGGGGGCAAATCTGGAGGATATTGTGGCCGACGCATGAACAACTTGAAATTTTTACAAAAGATGGAGTATTGAAGATCACTACAGGAACCAAATTCCTAGGATATATTCCAGATGAGAAGTTATATTGGAGGATGCATATAGCAGCGATGAATGGAAAGCTATCTAGGCCATATATGCAATACAAACTATAAAAAAATGAAGTGGGTTCCAATGTAGCAAAGACTGTATATACCAGTTATCTCCAGAGTATAATTTCTTGAGGTATCGAATTTTGGAGAGATTCTGTATAGGTACAGCAACTCGGCATTCATTTTTCAAAAGGGAGCTATTTGTGCTCTTTTGGGACCCCGAAGCTCAGATTCATGTGAAGAACATTTCCTTGAGTTGAAAATATTTACACTGGCTAATATGCACATGTTATAGTCACTCTTTTGAATATGACTTTTGAAAAACACTTTATTTTCAAATAGAAACTTTACTTGAACAAATAATGGGAAATATCGTAACAAAGACAAATACAAAACTATAACGAATACGGATCAGACTCTAAATCAGTACTGGACACTCATTTGGCGTCTCAGGCTCCATTTATAATGTGTAGACAACGGTGTCAACAGTAGACGATGGGAAATAACAAAGGTATTGAGTTCTGCTGACTCTGCTGGCTTAAAATTGTATTTTTATAGATAATGTATAGAAAAAAATACGCGACGTGAGACTTGAGAGGGAGGTTTGAGTAGAATTTTCAACGGTTCCTAATTATTTTGCTTTATTGCAATTTTTGCATAGATCTCTAACTGAAGACATGTGGGTGAAATGAGTTTATCCATTATAAACGATCAAACAATATTTTTCTCTTTAATATATTAGTTTAGACAATTCATACTTGAAATTAACTTGATATTATACAGATATCTCTCATATCCATTCTGGAAATGTTTCAAAAACAAATCAAGTCAAGAAATTATGCATGCACTTCTGTGACAAAAATATACTCATAAAATGGCAACCTTGAGAACCTGATAGTTGCACAGAAACGTTAATATATGGTACTGCATTTCCAACATTCATTTCAATTTTGATTTAGTTGTCTAGTAGTGATATCAGCCAACAAAAAGAAACAGCAGAATCACCCAATCTCGAAAAATGGATAGAAATCTTAATGATATAGTTGGGGTGGTTTACTTTCCAAGTGGGGAAGCAGAAGAGACAGTACAGCTCAAACCAAAAGACAAGCAGAATAAAAGCGATACTTTGTTTTTATATTTTTCAGTCATTACTGGTAAGGAAACGATAACAAGTAATTATTTAATTCAATTTTTGCATATCATATTCTTTATAACATTATCATCTTTCGTTATTTTCAAGTCCAACATTTTTACAGATTGTAGAAGTAGAAGACTTCATTTTAGGAATCCTAATATACAATATTTAGTTATGCATATATGAATAATTTATATACGTAAATAATTTTAAAGTGCGTCATTTATTACAATTTTATATATTCTAATTATACTTTTTGAATAATTTTAAGGAATTTACATGTTTTATTTCATCAGGTACTTTATTGAAACTATCTAGACCTTTGAAGAACAATGAATTCATTCCACTCTTATAGATTGTTCAGGATCTATAAAATGTATTACATGTTCTTGTGTTTTATGAATGAATGACACTATTTCGGACGTAATATCTGCTAAGCTAGGCTGGTTGTATCCCACTCGTAATTTTGAAAATAAAAATCATGCTCAAATAATACAGTCTTTTGTGTACCGTCTGCCACTGTAGAGTATTCAACATAGATTCAATAGGGGTATACTGTTTGCATCTCAAAATGATTCTCATACCTCGATTTTGTAGTTTCTGCAACTGTCCCATTTGATTTTGGTTGAATAGATACATCAGTGTGGCACAGCAGTCAGAGTATGGCCTTATTATGCAGTTGTAACATGTCGATAAAGATTTTGAAATTCTAGAGAAAAAATACATTTTCTTACATATCTTTCTGATAGTATATTCGGCATTCTTATTCAAACTTAATTGACGGTCTATAATGAATTCTAGGTACTTCATTTCATTTACAATTGTGAGTTGATTATTGAATATGCTGATATTAACGTCGTTAGTATCAATCTTTCTTTGATTCGAATTTGTTGTAAAAATCATTGCCTTAGATTCGTTGATATTCAATTTGAGTTCATTCACTTGTAGATATAATTCAATGTTCCTTAAAGATATATTGATATCTTGTACAGCTTCTTTTAAATCACAGTTTTCCGTACAAACAAGAGTATGATCAGCAAATAAATTAATATGGTGTGAACCAGGTACATAGTTGATATCATTTATATAAATAATGAATAGCAGTGGCCCCAAAACACTACCTTGTGGTACACTTATGTCATTTATAATTTCATCTGACATTACATCACAAATTTTAGTCCTTTGACTTCTTTGCTCAAGATAACTATCCAATCAGTTTAAAGCTTTTCCAATTACACCATAAAACTTCAGTTTATTGATTTAAGTTTTCCTAATAATTGTTTCAAAGGCACGCTTGAAATCTAGAAATATAGCAACAATATATTCTTTGTCATCAATACTTTTTTTCCACTCTGTGACTGTTAGTTTGTGATGCTGTTTCGTATGAGTGATTCTTACGAAAACCAGACTGATTTTTGATGAATGAATTATTTTCTTCAAAATTCGTAACTAGTGTTTTATATACTGCCAGTTCCAGTACTTTTTCAAGCGTTGGAAGACTTTATTGGACGAAAATTACTTGCATTACTTGCATTATTTATTTTCGGAATTAGAGTCACTGTACTAACTTTGTACTGGTTTGGTTTCCAATTTTGTTTCATTGCAGTGATTGCAAATCTTTGCTGAGAATTGCCAATTCAGCAATTTTGCACGTACATGACGAAAGAATAATTATTCTAATAAATGGGAAAACATTTTAAAAATGAGTGTTTACATTACCTGTTTTATCAAAGTTAGTTTAGTTCCAGGTTGAGTTATTTTCGACAACAGTTAGCTTTTCGCAATAACTCGCTGACCTCATGGTATAAGTAATGTTTTTGATTCATCAGTCGATGATTCACTTAGTCCAAAAGTTCTTTCAAAATTAAAGTTCTTTAATTTTGTAGTCCCACTTCATGTCGCCCAAAATGTGTTTTCTATGACAATTGAAAAAGTAACCAAAAATTCTAACGTTTATTGTTTTGATCAAGTAGCCGAAATGGTTTACAACACTTACGTTTCTAACAACTTAACCATGCCACACAACCTCTTACGGCTCTGAGGAATGATTCTCTATAGCCTTCTACGACTCTAAAGAATAATTCCCTCCAGCTCTTTACAACTGTGAGGAATATATCAGATAGACCAGAGCTTCAGAAAGGATACACTTATCCTATCCTATTTATTGGACCCCACGGGACATATTTCGGTGTATCCTTTCCGAAGCTCTGGTATGTAGGTATATGTATAGTAGGGAGCAGCATTTAGGCCACATGTGTCCCATTGTATGTCCTCCTAGGTCATCGTCCATCCTGTCCTTTTCAGGAAGTTGGACAGGTCACTAGGAAACATCTTCTTTATATCGGCAGGTGGAAGCCAAGACTGGCCAAACACACACTCTCTTTGACAACCTTGAGGTATCTCACGGCGGCCTCCACGAAGGTTTTGGAAGGTGCAGCAAAATTACTGTCGTTGCGCGGCTTGGTCAAACTTCCTGGGCTTCCTCTAATGGAGGTGTTCAAGTGAGGGCGCTTTCCTGCAGGGGCAGCAGGTTCCTTGCCTTTATTCAAGGCGGAGATCTTGGCGCCCGCCACAGGAAGTGCCCTTGCTGTTGGAGGTGGAGTGGGGGAGGAGGAGGGTGCACTTATAGTTGCTGCCACTTCTACCTCTTTCGCTCTCTTTCTTCTTTCGGCCTCGGCACCGCAAATGCGCCACCTTTGTATTACATCACGAGGTGATTTGCTATGTCGAGCCTCATTTAGAGCGGTAGATTGGGGTGGACATATCTGTTCATCCCCAGCCACCGCTTCAGATTGAGGTGAGCACTTCTGTCCAGCCTCGAGATTGGTTTCTGTTGTGTCTGTTTGTTTCATATATGTGTGTTCCCACGAGTAGCAAGGGAAGAGTTGGTCACCTCTGGCGGAGCCCCGCATTACCAGAGGAAGGCTAATTACAATGAGGTTTCGTCCGGTTCCCCAAGGGGATCGTTCGTAACTGCATATCACCCTGCGGCCATTCAGCTGTCAGCACGATTCCTCAGACCTTAGCTTGGGTAGGATGGTCCCCGGTGGCATATTTCGTAATGGCTTTTGGGGAGTTTTAGTTCCCCTCACCCTACTTAATTCTGCCACTGACCAGGAGTCCCGCGATCCCATCCCATCCCTATAGAGAATCATTCCTCAGAGCCGTAGGGGGCTATGTGGCACTGCTTTCTCAGTGTCAAATGCTGATGCAATATAAAACCAACGCGTTCTTTTGATATCTTCTCACTTTTTGATCATTCAAAACGATTTTGTGTATTTCTGGTATGTTTTCTGGTGTTATTGCCTCATATAGACGTCCACTGCATTCTGCATCATCGGCGTCTCTACGACCACGTTTGAAGTCACCAAACCAACGTTTAATTGGTGTTTCTGGCAAACCGGAATCCTAATAATACTTTTCAAGACATTGCTCAGCTTGAACGATATGTTTTCTCGTCAAGAAGCAGTGTAAGATTGGAACACGAAATTGTTTTTGATATACTATTTTGAAAATAACAGAAGTAGCACCATAACTTACAAACTTATGAGGTTTGGAGGTTAGTACCAACTAAAGAAGCGGTGAATGCAAAAAGACCAACGCCACCTATGTGTTAATCCCGAGACTTCTCAGCCCATGTATTACATTGTAAAAATTTATAATAAACATCATGAATACTTCATTTCTATTTCTTCAGGCTCCTTGACCCGATATTTCATTTTCAGCTGATATTCTGATATTTGTGAAAGGCTGCTCCATTGTCTGGACTTCTCCGGTAATCCCTCAGCTCATGTCAAACAACTCGGATGTCAACCCTTTGAACGAACCAATAACCACCGCAGAGATTTCTCTGCTAGCAGGACTGACTGCACTTTCCTTAGTACTAGGTACCTTATTATTCGGGAAACTACCAGACACCCTTGGAAGAAAGAATACCTTACTGAGCATATCGATGATGATTCTCATAACAAATCTAGTGATGGTCTTTTTTGGAATCCACGTATACGTCTACATCATTTGCCGGTCCATCCAGCAATTGGGATACGGGTTGCTGCTAGCGAGCCTACCCATCTATGTAAATGAAATTACTGAAGACCACAACAGAGCAAAGTACGGGTGCCTGACGATGTTCTTCCTGCCCTTGGGAAATCTGTACGGTTACCTTGTGGGTCCTCTAACAAGCGTGAAATGGTTCACTTTCCTGAATGCTGCGCCTTTGATACCACAGATGATACTCTTCCACTTACTAGTCCCAGAGTCCCCCATTCACACAGCTGCTAAGGGTGACAGAGTAACAACTATAAGAACTTTGAAGAAACTGAGGGGCAACAAAAGTGAAGAGGAAATCCTCCAGGACTACGTGAAGATTCAGGAAAGTTTGAAGTCTGGAAGTAGAGATTCTAGTGTGGGTGGCTTGAAGAAACTATTTGGATCTCGGGGTTCCAGAATGGGAGTTCTAATTGGGTTCGGAGTGTGCCTCAGTCAGCACGTGTCAGGAGTTCCTGTTGTCATGTCTTTTTTGGCACCCATATTCAATGAGGCCAATACTAGTCTGTCTGGTAATGAAGTTGGGATGCTGGTTGGAGCAGTAAAACTGGTTTTTTTCTTCATAACAGCTGCAGTTGTAGGAAGATTCGGTAGAAGACCTTTAGTACTGATATCCTGTATGGGCACTGCAGTGTCCCTGGTTTTCATTACAGTGTATTTTTATCTGAACGCAACCAACGCACCGATAGTTCAAAGTATCAGATGGCTGCCATTAGTCTCCATATTGGTGTACATATCCTTCTATTCTCTGGGACTGGGATCGATACCGTGCTCTCTCTTGAGCGAGTTGTTTCCCAGCGATATCAGAGCCACGGGATCCTGCTTCGTTATGACCATCGTTGGAGTTTTTATAATTATTATAGTATCTTCTTTCCCTCTTTTATCTGTGAGTTTGGGCGTACATTTCTGCACGGGAATGTATAGTGCTGGTAGCTTTGTATGTTTTGCCTTCATGTATTTCCTGTTACCTGAAACCAGGGGAAAAAGTTTCCTAGAGATTCAACATATACTGAGTAAGATATCTGGTAAACATTCAATGACTGATGTAGAATAAATTGTGACTTGTGTACTGTTTGACTAGAATTGGAAAAAATATAAATATATTGGTATACTTTGAACTGTAACATCTCAGTGAATACTAGATTATAATTTGGAATGAGTGCAATCTGAATGAGTCTCCTTTTACCGTGAGCACAGAAATTCAGTGATCGGGATTCGATGAAGTCGAAGAAGTCACTTTTTAGACAATAGGACTCTGCTGGTCATCACAAACGGTGCGTCAGCTCTCATATGGTTTTTGATGGTTTGCAATGTATTGGAAAGGTCAAAAAGCTCTAAAGATGGATTCCCCATGATTCGAACGATCGACCGAATTCGTCACGTTTCGAAGTCTGTTCTTTTTTGCATTCGCGTAACCAAAATGATCCGTTTTCAGATCAGTTCGTCAGGTGTGATGAAAAGTGGATCATCTACAACAACAGAAGACGTTTAGGACAGCGGTTGTACACCGATGACCTATCCAGACACATTTCAAAGGCGAAAACCCACCAAAGAGACCATGGTTATTGAATGAGAATTATGCATAATACTATTTCTCAAGGCATTGTCATCGGCAACTAAAGTCGCATAAACAAGCGATTTGAGATATCCCCTGAAGAAATACTCCAGACGATTCAAGTCTGGAGATGTAGGTGGCCATTGTAGAGGCCTTGATTCAACGTTATGATGAATCAAGGGGTAAGAAAATGTGGCCCTATGAGATGATAATTCAAAATTTACAGTTCTGGTGTTCAAGAAAAGTGCTTGTTCAGAATTTATTATACATCAAAGATTCCAGTTCTACTTTTCATTGATAGCTCATTCATGTCTGCTATAAGGCTCGTTTATTTCATGGGGAATTTACTTGGTAGCCTTCAGTGAAAACAAACGAAAATCAAGGTAAAATGTAAAAATATACAGGGTGTTCTCTTGGAAAAAGGAAGTTTGTACCGGCTTCTGGTATAAGTGGTATTGTAAAAACGTCATTATTTCCATACGAGGTATGGTTGTATAAATATCTTGATTTCTGACCGGGATATTATAAGCTTATATCGTCATAGTTACGCTATCAATAAAGAGGGTCATAACTCCCTTGGGACATTATAGATTTTATAATTCCCTCTACCTTTCACAAGTAAAAATAAATAGAAATGAAAACTGAACCATATTTTATTTATTCACGTCATTACAAATAATAAATGTACAATTTTGAAATGTTCCCTGAAAATTACTTCCGCCACTGGAAACAATTTCTTCTTTTGTATGGCTGGAGCTTCTGTTTACTACAGTCGAGGTACCTGCCTCTTCTGATGACAAAGTAGACAACATACGCGCCGTTTTATTTCTCAATTCGATGCTATCCTCCAAATACCCCTCCGCCACCGTGGAACTTTTCCAACCTCCGTGTCTTTTTAAGTTAGTCATAGTTGCTCCTGCATTGGCTAGAGCAGTAGCAGAAGTGCGACGAAGGCAATGTCCCGTATAGGAAGATGAGTTTGGCAATCCTAAATACATTGCGATTTTGCTGGGGATTTTCCCAAACATGTTTTTTCCAATTGGCTGAGATGTACATTTATTTTGTCGGAAGCTCAAAAAAAATCGTTCAATACCTTTAGGACGCAAAGACATATAAAGTCTTAATAAAGGCAAAGCGGAGAACTCTTTTTCATCCACAACTGTAAATTTCTTCGATACACCAGTTTTACTTTCCGGTACGTTCACTACCATAACGGAATTCCGGTCCTCTATATCCGATATCTTCATATTCAAAAGTTCCTGACTTCTGCATCCACCAAAATAACCCATAATCAAAACAACCTATAACAAAAAAAAGGAAATAAATACACACAAAAAGGAAAATAAGAAAAAAATTACCTTATGCAATAAATGAATATCATTAGGAGCGTCCTTTAGGAATCTGATAACATCTTTAGGAGATAAAACAGCAGACTTTTTCGGCTTATAACTCTTACTCTTCCGTTTCAAAAAAGCCTGTAGTTCATTGAACTTGGTGATATCTCGTTTCTCATGTATAGTCACCATCGATTTTAGCATTGACCATTTAGTCCATAAAGAATTCGGACTATACGTTTCTGATTGAAACGAATAAACACAATTACTACCAAATCTACCAAAAAACATAGAAAATTCCTTACCAGTTCTTGAAAATATGCCAGAAATACAGTTTCAGTGACATCTTTTGGCATAACATTTTTCCGTGTCAGCCAGTCCAGATATATCTTGTATTCTTTTTGGTATACGGCTTCACTTTTCGATGGAATTAATGATTCTCTTGCTTGTTCAGCTTTTTTCAAAATATCCTCCATTATATTTGGGGTAGAAAACACGTTTTCACCGCAAACACAGTTTGATAACAAAGTTCTGTTTATAAACAAGTAACATAGCAACAACCTAGCAACAAGAAAACTCTACTATAATCAATGGTACCTGATTCAAATATACCGGGAAGGTAATGAATTGGTACATTTTTCCGTTTCAAAAATGAACAAAATTTTATTGAAATCGGTCAGAAATAAAATTATCTATGTACCACGGGAATTAATGAGCCTTAATAACCTCAGGCAATTGCTGTCCCTCGGGCCAGAGGCCCTCGGGACGCAAACTTTGCCATCGGTAATTAAGGCCCTCCTAATTCCCTTGATACATAAATAACTATTGATACACCCCATTCATATATTTGTTTATATTTTTCTGTTCATTTCATTTTTGAAAGTTAATAATTATCACACACTATTTGAATAAATATAATTATTTTTGTTGCAACAAATTTTTTTCTGTGAGAAATTCCTACTGTCTAGAACTGGGAGCCTGCCACATGTGCGAACTGTGCAAAAAATAAGATGAATGTTTGAATTTTGCGCGCTACATACATTCGATCAGGGATTTTTATATTTCACATTGATACACCCGTCCCGAATATATGTTTGGAGTTTCAGCTCTTTGGTATATTTAGTTTGTTAGTGGGAGGCATAGGAATTAAAAGTGTTTTGCGTTTTCAGCCATTTTCTGTTATCTAGAGTAATTGATCAAAATTTTTTATCAATTATTTTGTGAAAAGTTGTCTGAAGTGCTCAAAAACACTAACAGCCTCTGAAAATCTAGCTGTATTGAAAAACCGTGATCAAAAGGTAATTTTCAAATGTAACCGCATGTCTTTCAGTTGCCTCCTTAATATAATATACCTAATATAATATATACTATAATAAAATATAATATAATATAATATAATATAATATAATATAATATAATATAATATAATATAATATAATATAACGTAACATAACATAATATGATATAATATATATAATATTTTCTGTATCAAGTTTTAACCAAACGTTTTTTTTTTCAGTCAACTTGTTGATTTTCGTGAAAGGTTGTTCCATTGTCTGGACCTCTCCCGTCATCCCTCAATTGATGTCAAACAGTTCAGATGTTAATCCACTCAGCGAACCAATAACAAGTGGTCAGATTTCCATGTTAGGCGGAATACCTTCAATCTTCCTAGTTCTGGGCACACTTCTTTTTGGAGAAGTGCCAGATATTATTGGAAGAAAGAATACCTTGATAAGCATATCCTTTCTGTTCCTTTTGTCCAATTTGGTGATGGCCTTGATCGGAAGCAACTTTTATGTCTATATTGTCGGAAGGTCAGCCGTAAAGTTGGGATTTGGGTTCTTACTGACTGTTCTACCGATTTATATAAACGAAATTTGCGAGGACCACAACAGGGCGAAGCATGGATGCCTGATGATGTTCTTCTTGCCCCTGGGAAGTCTCTATGCCTACCTTGTTGGACCCGTGACCAGTGTCAGGTGGTTTACTCTCCTATGCGCAGCGCCCTTGGTTCCACAAGTAATGATTTTGATATTTGTGATTCCTGAGTCCCCAATTCATACATGTGCCAGGGGAGACAAAGCAGAGACCATCAAGACGTTGAAGAAACTGAGGAGTAATAAAAGCCCTGGAGATATTATGCAAGACTATTTGGAGATAGAGGCCACTCTGAAGACTAGGGATAAAGTTGTGGGCGGAACTCTAAGAAAACTCTTCGAAACTCGGGCTTCGAGGATGGGGACTCTCATTGGGTTTGTGGTGTGCCTCACGACTCATATCGCAGGAGTTCCCGTTGTAATGTCCTACTTGGCACCCATATTCAATGATGCCAATACGAATCTTTCTGGAAATCAAGTAGCTATCTTTGTAGGGGTGGTAAAATTGATTTTTTCCTTCATTACAGTAGCTGCTGTAGGAAACTTTGGTAGAAGACCTCTTCTACTCATCTCCTGCATGGGGACAGTGGGGTCTCTTGTCTTCCTTGGAGTTTATTTTTATCTGAATGCAGCAAGTGCGACAATCGTTGATGGTATCAGATGGTTGCCAATAGTAGCGATATTGTTTTATATCTCTTTCTATTCCTTGGGAATGGGATCGATTCCGCTATCTCTCTTGAGTGAGCTGTTTCCTAATGATATCAGATCCACTGGTTCTTGCTTCGTTATGACAGTTGAGGGTATTTTTATGATTATTATAGTCACTCTGTTTCCTCTCTTGTCAGAGTCTCTGGGCGTACATTATTGTATGGGAATGTTTGGTGTTGGATGCTTGCTCTGTTTTGTTTTCATGTACTTCTATTTGCCAGAGACCAGAGGTAAAAGTTTCTTAGAAATCCAAGATCTATTGAATAAGTGACTGATATAATAATCTACTCAAGTATATTAAATCTGTGAAGCACTATACAGGCTGATTCACGGTGGATGGCACATTAGACGTTTCTGGTGAACCAGACAACGGATCACTTTGAAAATTTAATGGAGGGCATATTCGGACATTCTCTAGCCAACTAAAATATTTTCGACAATGCGGTGTTGCCGCTTCTATTAGAAAGCAGTAGCAACTTTGATTTTTCAAATGGAATACTCTGTATATAATATTATTTTTGGAATCTCCAACAATTGCCCGACATCTTTTCTTGATATTTTCCTTTACCTATCTGATACCGTTTTCGAAATAAAAATTAATTTCAATTTTTTTCTTCGAAAATCATGACTTCTAAAAATGCCGATATCTTTTAGTTAAGAAGTACTATGATATCGAAATTTGGTTTGGAGTTAGGTGATACTTGGACACTTCCCACACGTCAGCCTAATCTCCGTTACTCCAATACAGGGTGGTAAAAAAATACAATTTTTTCGTTTGCTTGAAAAAGTTGCTGAAATTTGATTATTTTAAATAGAACACCCTGTATATTATTGAAAATTTGGAAAGCTGCTGAAATTTGCTTCCTTTCTATGTAATCATACCTAGACCTAACTAGTCAAGTTTCGGACTTATGAACATTTATTTGTGAAAATGTCCCTTCAGAATGGTATTTCCATTCGGTATTTGGTAAGCAGGCCATGATTACTATTCGACAGTAGCGTTGTGACATTCTCCTAATAATATCGACATTTTCGTCACTTCAGAAGTTGCAAATACCTTCAAAACGATGGAACAAAACTATTCAAACGAAGTTCTTATGAATTTGTTTATTATTTTTGGACAGTGTGACAAAATTATCAGCAGAACATGTAGAAAGTTCAATGAAATGTATCCGAATCTACCGCCAATGAACCTCAAGAAATTTATACAAACTCAGAACAATTTCAATATGTTTGGATAAACTTTAAAAAAGTACCAAGAAACTTGAAATTGGAAATATTGATATGAATAATTATAAAAAAGTAAAACAATCATGTGGAATATTTCAAAATATGTTCGAATCGCTGGCCGCTCACTTCCAAGCACTTTAAAATGCGGGTGTTGACTGCTTTCGTGGTGGCAGATCTGATTTCATTGGTATCCAAATCTTCAAATGTTTGGGCAATCCTTTCTAACAATTCATCTCTCGAACGCACGGGTATTTTGTAAACTTTTTCTTTAAACATTCCCCACAAATGAAAATCTAATGGATTGAGATCGGGTGATCTCGCTGGCCAATTCCATGGTCCCAAGCGCCTCATCCACCGATCGTCAAATAGTCTATCCAGTTCTGCGCTCACTTCTCTTGTGCAATGTGCAGGAGCTCCGTCTAGTTGGTACCAACAGTTTCGATAATCTTCGAGTGGCAGATTATCCACGAAACTGTCTACAGTATTCTACAAAATATTCAGGTAGCTTCTGGATGTTAATGACTCCTCGTATATCACGTACCTCAATTTGTTGTCCATCAACATGCAGAAGACATTAAAACTAAATTTTTAATCCGGCTTCTTTTGTGACGTGAGGATTTTCATTGGACCAATAATGACGATTTTTTCTATTGAAAATCCCTTCTCTCGAAAATTTCGATTCATCAGTCCAAATAATTTTATTTAAAAAAAGTGGATCTTCTTGAATGCGTGTCAACAACATTTCACAAAATTCTACTCTCTGTTGAGGATCTTGAGGCTTCATTGCTTGAATTTTGGTGAATTTATAATCATGCATTTTATGTCTTCGCAAGATTCTTTGAACCGATGAATATTTTATACCCAAATCTTCTTCAGCACTTCTTATCGATGACTCGGGAAATGCGTGAAAATATGCTAAGACATTAATCTGGTTGTCTTCGAAAGTTACGGGTCGAGGCAAGTTTCTTGGTGCTTTTAAAGTTGATCCAAATGCATTGAAATTGTTCTGAATTCGTATAAATTTCTTGAGGTTCATTGGCGGTAGATTCGGATACATTTCATTGAACTTTCTACATGTTCTGCTGATAATTTTGTCACACTGTCCAAAAATAATAAACAAATTCATAAGAGCTTCGTTTGAATAGTTTTGTTCCATCGTTTTGAAGGTATTTGCAACTTCTGAAGTGACGAAAATGTCGATATTATTAGGAGAATATCACAACGCTACTGTCAAATAGTAATCATGGCCTGCTTACCAAATACCGAATGGAAATACCATTCTGAAGGGACATTTTCACAAATAAATGTTCATAAGTCCGAAACTTGACTAGTTAGGTATAGGTATGATATACATAGAAAGGAAGTAAATTTTAGTAGCTTTCCGAATTTTCAATAATATACAGGGTGTTCTATTTAAAATAATCAAATTTCAGCAACTTTTTCAAGCAAACGAAAAAACTGTATTTTTTTACCACCCTGTATTGAAGTAACGGAGATTAGGCTGACGTGTGGGAAGTGTCCAAGTATCACCTAACTCCAAACCAAATTTCGATATCATAGTACTTCTTAACTAAAAGATATCGGCATTTTTAGAAGTCATGATTTTCGAAGAAAAAAATTGAAATTAATTTTTATTTCGAAAACGGTAACAGATAGGTATAGGAAAATATCAAGAAAAGTTGTCGGGCAATTGTTGGAGATTCCAAAAATAATATTATATATAGAGTGTTCCATTTGAAAAATCAAAGTTGCTACTGCTTTCTAATAGAAGCGGCAACACCGCATTGTCGAAAATATTTTAGTTGGCTAGAGAATGTCCGAATATGCCCTCCATTAAATTTTCAAAGTGATCCGTTGTCTGGTTCACCAGAAACGTCTATTGTGCCATCCACCGTGAATCAGCCTGTATTTAGAGAGATGCACGAAATTTTGTCTCTGGGATATAATGTGTAATTCACATTATATCCAAGAGACTTCTGCACTTTTTGGAAAAAATCAAACTACTCACAATTTCTATAGGAAAATAATTCATCAAAAAGTTAACACCCAAATTTTTATATTTCGGAGAAAAAGCGAGTTTCCAAAGATTAGTATCGAACCACGTTCCAAAATGTGTATGATTTTTGTACAGCAGAAAAAAAATTCATGAATGAATATAAGATATAACTATTCAATTAGTACTACTCAATAAAATATGTCTTTAACGAAATTACGAATATAAAGTCTTTGTTTCGTGATAATTTTGAAACTGAAGTAGCATAAACAAGCGATTTGAGATATCCCCAGAAGAAATACTCCGGACGGTTCAAGTCTGGAGTTCTAGGTGGCCATTTTAGAGGTTCCACTGGCAATGTGTCTTCTAGAAATTGTCTATAAGTCACACCGTTGAATCGAGAGGGAAGCAAATGCGGCCCAATGAAATGCTCATCAAAAATTTCCGCCCAGACGTTCACCGAAAATTTAGCTTCAATCCACTCTCAACAATAGCATAGCGATTCTAGTGGGCCGAAGAATGATTGTTATGGAAGTTTATGGTGGCATCTCTTGGAAAACCTGCCTCATCTGTGAATGAAGCTTCACAGGTGAAAGTGGGATTTTGTACAATTCTTTGAAGAATCCACTCACAAAAATTCAACCGCCGATTGAATACTGCAGATAATATTCATAACGACCTGCATTATTATTTAAATTTCATTTGGGACAACAAGCATTATTTCAACTTGATAATATTCATCGTACCGTTCATAAATACAGTCATAAATATTTTCAGTTGATATAAACTGCGTTCAATTATTTATCAGAAATGAAAGGAGCCTAATGGAGTCAAAATGATATTCGGGGATTCAATAACATGTACCCTCAACATATATGTAGTTTTAGACAATAACTTCAAGCAGCGGAGTGATGTTACTGATTTCATATGAAAAAATCTGATATACCGTGGCGAACTTACGGAATTCCTAGTTCCAATTCCAAACATCCATAACTCCGCAACCGGTCATAGAAATTGAATAAAGTGGAGGTCATTATGTAAAGAATTGAAATACTACCCATAAAAAATCTCTCGAGATATCTCTTTCAAATGAAAACAAAGTTGGTTGCACCCTATCTGCCTCAAGTGGAGTCACATCATTGACTATCGAGAAGTACTAAGTCCCCTTCATACAAATCATCCCCTTTTTGAGAAAGTAAGGACGAGGGGGCTTTTTACGGTATGGACTTTTGGAATCGGATCATCACTTTTTGAACAGCTACACAAAAAAAAATATCGTTTTATTCCACTCAGTACTTAATCCAAGCAGCAAATAACAGAACAACAGATCGGATCCATATAAAGATCAACAGGTGACTATCTATTGTATGTCACCCATATAACGCCATCGAGAAACATAGAGAGTCAACAGCTGTTGCGCTTGATATTTCTAAGGCCTACCTAACCTGACCTAACATAACCTAATCTAACTGAACCATACATTCCAAAAACAGACCGTTGCTCACATCCAGGCCATCAAAGGCAGTTGAAGGTGGCTCAAACATGACTTGGAAGAGCGTGATTACAATGGTGATGATCTGGCTATGCACATATGCGAGTGCCTCTGGCGTCGGAAAGTCCGCCAAAATGAGTTGGATCCATTCTTACAGCTAATCGAATATCAGTTCAAATCAAAGTATATGTTAATATTGAGCATTGATACTTTTTTTTATTTCCTCGTCCTAAAACCACTACCATTATGTTTCTCTCATCACGTTGTTTCAGATAACTTCATCGTTTGTAGTTTGAGGATAATTGTTATTTTATGATTTTAAGACTTTTTATCGTAGCTTTTTTGCTATACTTCAAAAGAATATAAAATAAATTAATATTGTGTTGTTACTACAATAAACTACAATTAACTTAGAACCTATTTCAAAACTTTTCAGTGCATTATTAATTGTATTCCGTAGTTTGAATAATATCAATAGTGCTTTCTTAGTAACTGGTGAGACTATCAAAAAATGAACTCTACTACATTCATCAGCATCGTTTGTAGTTGAAATTTTGTTCTTGATTCACTACAAGTGCACTTGAAAAATACTTGATTTTATTTCATTCATTTTTGATGTGTTTAATGGTTACTACAAACATCTAATTTCAGCTACAATAAACTTCATCGTATGTAGTTTGAGAACAATTGTTATTTCATGATTTGAAGTTTTGTTATTGTAGCTTTTTTGCTATACTTCAAAAGAATATAAAATAAATCAATATTGTGTTGTTACTACAATAAACTACAATTAACTTAGAACCTATTTAAAAATTTTTCAGTGCATTATTAATTGTATTCCGTAGTTTGAATAATATCAATAGTGCTTTCTTAGTAACTGGTGAGACTATTAAAAAATGAACTCTACTACATTCATCAGCATCGTTTGTAGTTGAAATTTTGTTCTTGATTCACTACAAATGCACTTGAGAAATACTTTATTTTATTTCATTCATTTTTGATGTGTTTAATGGTAACTACAAACATCTAATTACAGCTACAATCAACTTCATCGTTTGTAGTTTGAGAACAATTGTTATTTCATGATTTGAAGTTTTATTATTGTAGCTTTTTTGCTATACTTCAAAAGAATATAAAATAAATTAATATTGTGTTGTTACTACAATAAACTACAATTAACTTAGAACCTATTTCAAAACTTTTCAGTGCATTATTAATTGTATTCCGTAGTTTGAATAATATCAATAGTGCTTTCTTAGTAACTGGTGAGACTATCAAAAAATGAACTCTACTACATTCATCAGCATCGTTTGTAGTTGAAATTTTGTTCTTGATTCACTACAAGTGCACTTGAAAAATACTTGATTTTATTTCATTCATTTTTGATGTGTTTAATGGTTACTACAAACATCTAATTTCAGCTACAATAAACTTCATCGTATGTAGTTTGAGAACAATTGTTATTTCATGATTTGAAGTTTTGTTATTGCAGCTTTTATGCTATACTTCAAAAGAATATAAAATAAATTAATATTGTGTTGTTACTACAATAAACTACAATTAACTTAGAACCTATTTCAAAACTTTTCAGTGCATTATTAATTGTATTCCGTAGTTTGAATAATATCAATAGTGCTTTCTTAGTAACTGGTGAGACTGTCAAAAAATGAACTCTACTACATTCATCAGCATCGTTTGTAGTTGAAATTTTGTTATTGATTCACTACAAATGCACTTGAAAAATATTCGATTTTTCTTCATTCATTTTTGATGTGTTTAATGGTTACTACAAACTTCTAATTTCAGCTACAATCAACTTCATCGTATGTAGTTTGAGAACAATTGTTATTTTATGATTTGAAGTTTTGTTATCGTAGCTTTTTTGCTATACTTCAAAAGAATATAAAATAAATTAATATTGTGTTGTTACTACAATAAACTACAATTAATTTAGAACCTATTTCAAAACTTTTCAGTGCATTATCAATTGTATTCCGTAGTTTGAATATTATCAATAGTGCTTTCTTAGTAACTGATGATACTATCAAAAAATTAACTCTACTACATTCATCAGCATCGTTTGTAGTTGAAATTTTGTTCTTGATTCACTACAAATGCACTTGAGAAATACTTTATTTTATTTCATTCATTTTTGATGTGTTTAATGGTAACTACAAACATCTAATTTCAGCTACAATCAACTTCATTGTTTGTAGTTTGAGGACAATTGTTATTTTATGATTTGAAGTCTTGCTATAGTAGCTTCTTTGCTATAGTTCAAAATAATATAAAATGTAGTGATATTTTGTTATTACTACAATAAACTACAATCCATTTAGAATCTATTTCAGAACTTTTTGGCACATTATTACTCGTTCTTCGTAGTTACCGAAGTAACCGATGTAACCGATGAGACTACAAAAAATTAACATTACTACATTTATCAGTATCATTTGTAGGTGAAGTAGGCTGAAAAAAGTAGATTTTTTTCAAAGCGGGTGGGTTCCAGCGTGACGAAGCTCTCCCCTTGGCGTGGTTCCAAAAACTGAAATTCTGCCTAGTATTGGTAGCACAATTTATCAAGAATCAATTTTACAACTGGTAATGGCCATCTTGTTGAAACTACATCTGTCAAATTAGTTGCCATTCTATCAGTTTGTTTTGCCATATCACCATCGGCATCAGCAGTTGGCAACTGACCCTGAGTTTCATCGAAAAATCATCTTCAGCGATGAGGACCATTCCTGGATGAATGGGTAGGCGAATAATCAAAATTGTCCAATTTGGGACCTATACCACAGTTGGTCTACAAGAATGTTTGGAACAAAACTGCATCCCAACCACCAATTTATGTTCATTTCAAAAACTGCCTAACATTCAACAGTTTTGAAGATTTCAGGCATTGAGGTAGAAATACTGATGTGTAGTTTTCAATTTAATTTTTCTTTTTGGTAAAATATTTTGTGGAGTTGAGTCAACAATTGCTATATTGTAATATTCAATGGAAAATGACTTCAGATTTGTCAAACTGATGACAATATTGAGTGGGAATACTTCAAAAAATGATGAAATTTTTTTTCCAGTTTCTTCAGATTGCAATAACCAAAAAAACATAAGATAGTCAAGCAGATTGAAAAGTATTTTCAAGTCACACATTTTATGTTTCATTAAATGAAATTCTCATTAACTTACCTGGTATATGTTGATAGCAACATTGACAAATTGATAGTATTTAATATATTCGACCAAACTGATAACATGTGTTGAATTTTTCTGTTTGTTTGATGTTGATGTTGTTGAGTAGTGGCAGTCTAAAAAAAGAGCAAAAAAGAGTCACAGTTTTGAGTTACTAGCGATGGATAACAACCAGGACAAAATGATCACCGGAGAAATTAAAGGAATCATGTACATACCAACTGGATTGGTGAATGAAAGAGTACAGTTGGAACCAACAGACAGACAGAAGAGAGGCGATACCTTCTTTTTATACTTTGTCCTAATCACAGGTGAGTTTATCTACTAATAGACGTACCTACACGAATTTGTCAAATTCCATAGCGAAGGCTTCGAAAATATAAATAACAGAATATTTTGAAAAGAATAATCTTGTCAATCACGTTCAATTTCTGTTCAAAACATAAAACAGAATAATTTTTTTCCAATACATTTATTTTCTCAATTTCATCAACATTATTACAGAATTACAACAACAACAACTAAACTCTATGGAAGACATTGAAATTAAGCATATACACATACATATACATACACATATACATGCATATACAGTGTGACTCATTTTTAATGGAAACACCCCCCTAAAATTTGAAGTTGTAAATCGATTTCAATAATTTTTTTTAAATGACAAGTACTAAAAGGTCTACCTTGCGACAAAATTTGAAATGTTCATTGGAGTTTTAGGGCATACTACGATATTTTTTCTTAGTCGAAAATCGGGATTTTTTATTAACGATTTTTGTATTGAAGAAATCACTACGCCACTGGATTCATAGTGCCTCTAAATAGGTGTGACCAAAATTTCATGAAAAAATATTCATTATTAACAAAGTTATGACAACTCAAAAAAAATTCGAAAACTCACACATAACTCGATGTTATGTTTCAGGTGGAAATTTCGATCACCCTGTAAATTATTTTCGAAAATTCGATAGACCAGTTCATGACTTGATGCCTCAGGTGTGATTCTGTGAAATTTCACCTTTTCAACTGTTACTGTCTATGAGTTATGATTTTTTCGGAGTGGTGCTGTAACTGTCAAATTTTTTAGAAAAAAACTAACAAATTTGGGTAGAGGCATTGCTATACAAACAGGACTTGAAATGTGCCGAGAAATTCAAAAATGTAATAAAATACAGGTTATTCTATTTGAAATAAGGAAGTTGCCCTCAACTTCCGGTATAACGGAAAGAGACCGGAAGTTGGAAATATTTTAGTTGAGAAGGCCATTTTGTAAAACCCACTACTACAAAATTTCAAGTTTTTATTTTGTATCGTTCTCCATATATTCCTAACGAACGCTCGTCGTGAAAGACCATGTATACGTCAGTTCCATACCACCAATACAACAAGAACTTTGGAAAAAATATTATATTTGGTCGTCTTCAACCGAAGTTAAATAACTTCAAAATGCTATTTTCCGAAAATTGCTGGTCAAAAAATGAAAATTATGGTACCAGTGCAAAGAGAACTGGAAGTTCTTCAAAATTATGTGTGATGTCCTATTCAAGATTAAAATGGTGACATCCATGTCTTGATAAACTAAATAGCTATGGCTGAAAATATTCTTAAAAATTTCCGCCGAGATGAAAATCAACTGTTTTCTCAAACCTTCCTTATTATTTCCTGAAAGAGAGATATAGAGGGTAGGAAGTTTTTGAAATTGACCATTTATGATTCTTTCGCAATATGATAATGAAATTCAGATTTTTTTTGTTCTAGCCAATGCTCTGATGTTCGTGAGAGGTGCCTGCATTGTGTGGACATCTCCAGTCATTCCTCAGCTCAAATCTAATAACTCGGAAATCAACCCTCTAAAAGACCCAATAACAACTATTCAGGTTTCAATGCTATTTGGAATACCTTCAATGTGCATGATACTCAGTACTCTATTATTCGGAAAACTGCCCGACATTATTGGACGGAAGTACACTTTATTGTGTACATCATTGACGATTCTCCTGGCCAGTCTTTTGATGTTCTTGTTTCCAAACCATGTATACATTTATATCATCGGAAGATCCTTCGTTGTCTTGGGTTACGGATTGGTACCCTCTGTCCTACCCATCTACCTCAATGAAATTTGCGAAGACCATAACAGAGCAAAACATGGATGTCTGATGATGTTTTTCATGCCCCTTGGGAGTGTTTATTCTTACATTGTCGGGCCTACAACAACCGTGAGGTGGTTTACTCTGTTATGTGCAGCGCCCTTAATACCTCAAATAGCGTTCTTGTTGGTACTTGTTCCCGACTCGCCAATCTACTCGGCTGCTAAAAAAGACAGAGCTACCACCATTGGTATCTTGAAGAAACTGAGGAGCAACAAGTGTGAAGAAGAAATAGAAGAAGACTATATGAAAATTGAAACAACTCTAGAAACCAGAAACGAAGCCTTTGGAGGGGGGTTCAAGAAACTTTTTGGAACCCGGAGCTTGAGGAGGGGTGTTTTAATCGGGTTGGTTGTGTATCTGAGTATACCCTTGTCTGGAGCAACCCTGGTTATGGCCTACTTAGCACCTATTTTTAACGACACAGATACAAACCTCTCCGGAAACACAGTGGCTCTTCTGGCGGGAATTGTGAAATTGGTCTTCTTCTTCGTAACTTTCGTCATTGTGGGCAAGTTCGGTAGAAGACCTCTGCTACTTTTTTCTTCTATCACCACTGCTCTGACACTTGCAGTAACTTCCGTCTATTTTTATCTGAATGAAGTTAATTCAACAGGAGTTGACCAGCTCAAATGGCTACCAGTACTGTGCGTTTTAGTTTATATAGCTTGCTTTTCTTCCGGAATAGGTTCAATTCCAACGCCTCTTCTGAGTGAACTATTTCCTGATGACATGAGATCCACAGCTTGCAGCTTTGTTAGGACATTCATTACTATTATCAGTACACTATGTGCTTTGTCTTTTCCTCTGTTGGTGGACTACGTAGGAGTATATTCCTGTTTTGGAATATTCACTGTTTGTTGTTTTCTGATTTTCATTTTTATGTACTTTTTGTTGCCGGAGACTAGAGGAAAGAGTTTTTCAGAAATTCAAGAGCTCTTGAATGGATGAATAACTCACCGGTAACATTAATTCGTAAAACAGTCCCTAGAAAATCCCAGCAACCCCTATTGAAATAATTCCATTCATTGAATGCGAAAAATCTCGATATCTATAACTGTCGATAGTAAGATCGAATTTTTCTTTTGGATAACAAGATAGCTCGCTGACAGCATGTTTTTCTGCAATCGAATACAAACTACAGAAAAAAATATGTCAAAATTCCCATTTTTATTTATGACCAATCGGAAAGGATAAGAAGAATTGGGTTCAACTACAACATCAGAACCTGCTTCAGATCCGGTAACACTATCCGTAGTAGCCTCACGAAAACCAGGCCACCAAACGCGGACTGCGATTACAAGAATTGCATTTACCGGATACCCTGTGAGTGCGGAAAATCCTATATTGGTGAAACGAAGAGGCCATTAAATGTTCGCATTGCCGAGCACAAGAAACACACACAGCGAGGGAAAACCAGCAAATCAGGAATAGCAGAGCATGTTTGGACCCATCAACATAACATCGACTGGTCCCAAGCTGATATCATAAACAAAGAGGAACATTAGCTTAGGAGGAAATTCAAAGAAGCCACATACATGTTGTCCAACAATGTATTCAGCCAAGCTAGCGTAGAGATACGCAACATATGGAAACCCATCATCTAGCGAAAAATGGCCAACTCCCGCCAAACGGTCATCTCCCACGGAACGAGTGAAGCGGAAAATGGAAAGCAGGGATAAATGAAAGTACTCGAACGACCTATAAATAGTCATCTCTCGGAGGAATCAGTCCAGTCATCACCCGAAGACGATTGTAGATACTAATAATCGAAACGTCGTGAAGTAACTTGGTTAGGAATCTCTAAATTTTGTATTTTTTGTTCAATTGTTCTATTTTTCACTTGTATTTTATTCCATTGTAATTTCATCTCAGGGTTTTCTTGCTTGATAAAATTGATATTTTCAGCTATCGTTTGTATTTGTTCTTGTAGGGATTTCAAATGATTTTGTATAAGTTATGCTCCACAATTTCAGCAGCTACTCTATTTTTTCACTTGTGTAGAAATTTCATTATACCTTAATAAACGGAACTACTCTGATAACCTTTTATTGAGATCAGGTGTACCCCAAGGATCTATACTCGGGCTAGTGCTCTTTTCGCTTTTTACAAGTTAAACTATCACACATTTAAAATGTTGTCGAATGTACTTTTGTGCAGACGATACTGAAATTCACCAAAGGTCACATAAATTGATTTTTTGCACATTTTTGTTGCAAATATCTTATTTCCTATGGGTTTTTCGTTATTAGTATCCATTACCGATATTGAAGAAGTTTAAATTCCCTACAACTTTCAATTTCAACGTTTTTAGAGCCTGTAGTTCCGGTCAAAACACGCCATATAAAATTTATAATATAGTAGTAGTATAGTAGTATAGCAGTATAGTAATATAGTAGTATATTAGTATAGTAGTATAATAGTAAAGTAATATAGTAGTATAGTTTATAATATAGACTATAAGTGGCTATAACTACGAATTATGACACTTGATTCCATAATAAATTATTTAAGGTTATCACTAAAATCTTAGTTTCCGTCGATATGACAAAAATAATGTGCCTACACCGCTTGAACATTATTTTCAAAAATTTTTATTGAGAAATAATGAAGTTCCTGATTACAATACGGGAAGGAATAACAATTTTTACATTAATGAAAATAACATTAAATTTGGAAAGAATAGTATATTTCATAGAGGCTCAAACGAATTAAATGAACTACCACAATTTGTTGAAGAATTCAATTCAGTAAAACAATTTGAATCATCATTAAAGAAGTATATTAGTGGCAACTCTTCATGATATTTGGTATTTTCGGTTGGTGTTTCTGTGATATGACCTAACCTAGCAATCTATAGATATGTATGTATATTTCGTTTTTCATTAAATGTACTTTCGAATGTTAATTATATTTACATAGTTCAATTATGTTGTAAGATATTTATAAATTTGTAATTTTTTTGTATATCAAACTTGTCTACTGAATGAATAAATGAATTTATAATGTAAAATATAATGGAAGATTACAAGTTCGGACGTATGGCAAACACAATTTTTTGTCAGTCGAGTAGAATAACAAATCAACAATAGAATCACAAATTCTGTATATATTCTCAATAAAGAAATTCTAAACTACTGGTGAGTTTTCATGTAACGCTAATCTTTTGAAATGATTTCATTTTATCGTATTGCTATGTTTTTGTATGTTATACGTTTCCATTCTATTCTTTTCTTTCTATTTAAGTATTCTGAGGATGACCCAATGAAAAGGTCGAAACGTGGCAGAATTTCATTTTCTGTTTTTATTGTTTTCTCACCTCTACCAACAAATCCGACAGAATAAATTGATAGTACAAAACTCTTTTTTCAACTGCAACTACGATTGCCATCGAGATCAATTTCAACTCACCTGGTATAGATACATTTTAACCTTGGAAAACTGATAGTATTTGATATGATCGTCAGATTTATCGACATTTGTTCGTTTTTCTCTCATTACCAAAACATTCAAGTAGTGGAGAGTATCTATTCAACCGGGGTCTGAGATTGATGATTATAGATGATGGATAAAAAAAATAATAGCGAGATTACTGATACTGAGATCAAAGCGGAGGTTTATGAGCCAACTGCACTGGAACCAAAAAACAGACAGCAGAAAAGCGACACTCCGTATCTATATCTGGTCGTAATAACTGGTGAGGATCAATTTTTGACTTTCTTACACGCACAGTTATAATTTTTCTAAAACAACATTGATACGAATATTCATTATGTTTCCACGTCAAAAATAATCATCTAATGACAATATAGCCAACCTATCAAGTATTGTGAGCAGAATTTCAACACAACATAAAATAAATATATGTTCAACAAGTTCAAATTTTTGTCATCACAATAGTTCCTATACAGTCTATCACGAAATGGTGTCTATATGTATATAATATATAATATATAGTTAAAAAAGTAGAGACCCATAAGTTTTCTGATAATTGTTCGATCACAATACATCACATTATAATACAACATTTTCGCATTCACGATTGGATCATGTAATAGCTTGTTCATTATCGATTCCCAAAATATTAAGTTATCATTCAAACTCACCTGGAAACCATTAATGGCAATCAGTCACTTGAGCCTGTGTAAAAGTCAATTTAGAGTCTATTATCTGTTTATTATTTGGTTTTGGTAGAGGATCCCACTTTTCATTTGTATTCAAATTTTCAACGTCCTCTGCATCGCTTGTTTCCCTTTTTTATTTTTCACAGTTCATAAAATTTTGGTACCTCCATTAACAGAGCTCCTTCAGCTAGTGCTGAAGTATTCAGTATCAGTATTCCAGCTGCCAATTCATCATTCCTCTTGCGACCTTCTGTCAGGTTTTTTGTTCCATTATTTTCTGAATATTTTTTTTATACGTACCTTCTCGATTTGCTTTTTTTCATCGTTATTCAATATCATAGCATTTTCAATACATTTATGCTTGGTTTTCTACATCTCTGTGTAGATCAATTTTTTGTTTTCATTCATACTATTGGTACTGGTCACTTCCAGGTTCCAATTAGTTCTATAACTCTACACCTGACTTTCATATTTTGAGAGGTAGATCACCTTAAAGAGTGTGTGGTCATCCAAAATTTTCAAGAATTTATTTTCGCCACCAAATAAATGTCTCTGGATCAATGAGTCCTGCTACGTCTGTGTGAAGTGATTGAAAAGGTCTTTTTGATCTACAGATAGCAACCTTGCTTCAAGGCATACTTCAAGTGGATCTTCGATTTTATTTGATAGATCCTCACTTTAATTTTTTTTCTCCTTTGAAAAGCATGAAGTTGTTCTATCAAATATGAACCTCATATTCATTGGAATCGGTAGAACGATAATATTATTTAATGTTTGGAGATGATTACATTCAAATTTTATCCGCCGCTCCGCTTTAGATGGCTCACGCGCAAGGTCCAATTTTGGCACACTCTCTCTAACATATCGACCGGTATTTCACGTATAAATGCTTCAATATTGGCTTCCAAAGCGTCAGTCGTTGCTGGTTTATCCCTGTAGACATTAGCCTCAACATGACCCCACAAGAAATAATCCAAAGGCGTTAAATCACACGATCTAGGCGGCAAATAGACGGGCCCCAAACGTGGGATATACTGTTCACCGGAGGCGGCTTTTGATTGGGCCATCGTTTCGCGTGCCGTGTGGCATGTGGCGCAGTCTTGTTGAAACCACATGTCAGGCATGTCCAATTCTTCCAATTTGGGCAACAAAAAGTCGTCAATCTTCACACG
This sequence comes from Leptinotarsa decemlineata, assembly GCF_025532065.1. Classification (NCBI taxonomy): domain Eukaryota; kingdom Metazoa; phylum Arthropoda; class Insecta; order Coleoptera; family Chrysomelidae; genus Leptinotarsa; species Leptinotarsa decemlineata. Next base: position 1,480,410 of record NW_027412704.1, on the reverse strand, counting down.
GTGGTGCTCGCCATTCATAGTAACGTTCCGGCCATTGTCGTCTTTGAAGAAGTACGGCCCGATGATGCCACAGACCCATAGTCCACACCAAACAGTGACTTTTTCGGGATACATCGGTAGCTCTTGCAATGCTTGTGGCTGGTCTTCACTCCAGATGCGGCAATTTTGCTTGTTAACGTATCCATTCAACCAGAAATGAGCCTCGTCGCTGAACGCAATTTTTCGATAAGATTGTGGATCTTCCTCCAACTCTGCCAGCGCACATTCACCAAATGTTAGACGTTGTGGGAGGTCGTGTGGCTTCAATTCTTGCACCAGCTGTGTCTTATGAGGTTTTACACCCTGATCCTTTCGCAAAATTTTCCACGTAGTGGAGTAACAGAGGCCCAATTGCTGCGAACGGCGGCGAATCGACATTTCACGGTCATCACGAACACTGGCGGATAGAGCCGCAATATTTCCTTCAGTCCTCACTCTACGTATGCGTGTTGTTGGTTCAATGTCCAATAATGTAAGCTGGGTTCGAAATTTAGTCGCAAGCTTTCGAATAGCTCCCTTAGTAGGCCGACGAAACTGCCCATAAATTGGAAGAAGTGCAAGTTGCACTTTCTTCACCGAGCATGAATTTTGATAATAAAATTCAATGATTTGCAAGCGTTGTTCATTCGTAAGTCGATTCATAGTTAAATTATAGACCAAACCACCAAAAAATCACTCATTATCAGTATATAATAGTTATAATCAGTATTTTCGTTCTCATGGTGATAACTATAAATATTTTTGGGGCGCAGAGTTGTGATGTGAACCCTACGTCGGTGAAAGCACTACTTGAACACTTGAATCAATTTCTCTTTTTTTTCAGCAAATATTTTGATGTTCGTGAAGGGTACCTGCGCCGCATGGACATCCCCAGTCATTCCTCAGCTCAAATCGAACAACTCAGAAGTCAACCCTCTGGAAGAAGCAATAACAACCGTTCAGATCTCAATCTTGTTCGGAGTACCTGAACTGTGCGTAATACTCGGTACACTATTATTTGGAAAACTACCAGATATCGTAGGAAGAAAATATACCTTAGTAGGTATATCATGTTTGATACTCCTCTCCAACCTCACAATGGTCATTTTCGGCTCCCACGTATACGTCTACATCGTTGGCAGATGCTTCCAGAAGTTGGGTCTCGGGCTGTTGACGTCTGCTCTTCCAATTTATCTGAATGAAATTTGCGAGGACCACAACAGAGCAAAGCATGGAGGACTGATGATGTTCTTCTTACCTCTGGGGAGTCTTTATGCCTACCTTGTGGGTTCTGTAACCAACGTCAGGTGGTTCACTCTACTATGTGCAGTTCCTCTGATACCGCAAATATTACTGCTGTTGGTACTAGTCCCCGAGTCTCCCATCTACTCAGCTGCTAAAGGAGACGAAGCAACAACCATCAAGACCTTGAAGGAATTGAGGAGCAACAAACCTGAGGAAGAAATTGTACAAGACTATCTGAAAATTGATGCTACTGTAAGAACTCGAGATGAAAGTTTCAGGGTGGGGTTCCAAGACCTTTTTGAGACGAAGAGTTTGAGAAGGGGGATTTTAGTTGGGTTGGTGGTTTGCCTGAGTACGCCTGTATCGGGAGCTACTGATGTAATGGGTTACTTAGCGCCAATTTTCAATGATGCCAATACGAACTTATCTGGAAATTCAGTGGCCATTTTGGTGGGGGTCGTGAAATTATTTTCCTTCTTCGCATCGTTCGCTGCCGTAGAGAGACTCGGAAGGAGGCCCTTGTTACTGTTTTCTTGTAGTGCCACTGCGGTGACTCTCGCCATAACCGCCGTTTATTTTTATCTAAATTCGACCAATGCAGAAATCATTCAAAGCATTAGGTGGTTGCCAATACTGTGCGTTCTAGCTTATATAGCTTGCTTTTCTTTGGGAGTAGGTCCGATCCCTATATCGTTTCTGGCTGTGCTATTTCCTGATGATGCTAGATCCACGGCCTCTAGTTTTGTTAGTACAGTTGTTGGAATAGTTTCAACTATTATTTCTACGTGTTTTCCTCTGTTAGTAGATCATTTGGGAGTGCATATTTGTCTTGGCATGTTTAGTGTGGGGTGCGTTCTCATTTTTGTTTCCATGTATTTCTTACTTCCAGAAACCACAGGCAAGAGTTTCTCAGAAATTCAAGATCTTTTGGAAAAATAAATAACTGCAACTGTGCGGTACTGATTGTGATGTTCCTAGTCATGAACCCATAAATGAATAATATATACACTCTCGGACAAAATTATTACATATTTTATTTCAAGATGTTTCTTTCATGTTAATTTTTTTTAACACGTTATTTTTTTACTTCTGATGCACTGTTTGGAATTTTTGGTGTGGTAATGAATATTACTGGACTTTTTACCAACATCGAACCGTTATTCTAACACCTCGACACGTGTTTTTATCACCAAGAGGTCATCTTGAAGGGAAAGATCAAACTGATCTTCCTCTTGAAGATGATCACTTGGTGGTGATCGAAGCACTTTATTTTCATTGATGAATGTTCAAAAGCCAAAGTATTTCACATAAATTGCCATTCAGTATAGATAAAACGTAGTCGCTATAGCTGAACGAGTAAAATAATGGTACAAATTACAAACTTTGAGGTGTGTGCCTTTGCCACTATTAATGTCTATTGTTTTGTTCATTGTTCTGAAAATGACATTCCGAGTATTTCATATGTTGATTCTGTAGTTTTTTTAGTTTTCAGTGAATTCATTTGTGTTGAGATTGTAACTTTAGTCTACGAGGAACGCAGACAAAAAAATATTGGGCGAAGATTGCATATCCATCAATCAACTGTTTCTCATATTGTGAAGCGACACAATTAGGCTGGGGAGTACATAAAGTGGCCTGGTCAATGATGTAAGAGATGTATAACGCCAAGAGATGACCAAAAAGAAGTTGGTTCAAATCCAAGACGCTCTGAGAGTTCCTAGGCTTCTCCCACGTCACACATTTAGACGGTCATACCCATGTCAACTGGAATGTACATTCCAAATCGACCATAGTAGCATTCACCAAGAGAATTAAAACGGAGGGTCTTGGACCTCTAAAACTTCGAGGTGAAGAAATACAAGTGTCGGAGGAGGTTAAATATCTAGGAGTAATTCTAGATTCCAAACTGACCTGGAACCATTACTTGGACAGGATGAAGAGGAAAGCGGAGGTAGCACTGATGCTCGCCAGACGCACCTATGGAAAAACATGGGGGCTAAAACCAGACATGGTATATTGGCTATACATGATGGTGGTTAAACCCTTGATAACGTATGCTTCTCTAGACTGGTGGCCAAAGATGAAGCAGGCGACCGCCATCAACAAACTAGGTAAGGTGCAAAGACCTGCATGTTTGGGAATGACGGGAGCAATGAGAACTACCCCAACAGCTGCATTGGAGATACTCCTGAATCTACCTCCTTCGCACTTTGTGATAATGGGGGAAGCCAAGATGGGCCAATTCAGACTGGAAAACTCACTGAACTACAAAAGATCAAACCGAACAGAAATTTCGGAACAAGTGGAGGAGGACATATTGAATATGTGCACGGACCACATGACACCGAAGTACACCTTTAACACAAACGTCACGGCCAAAATCATAAGCCGTGAGGAGTGGAAGACCCTGGTATACAGATGGATCGAAGACCAAACATGGAACGGGAGCTGGAATATACCGAGCGGATAGAAATTCAAACTACAGTTATCCGCTAGGACTATACACATCCGTCTTTCAAGCGGGAGTGTATGCTATCTTGCAGTGTGCAAGGGTTATTAAATTGAGACCTCAAAGAAATGAGCAGATCAATATTTTAACAGACAGCAAGAGCGTGCTAGGGGCTCTGACAAACCCGAAGGTAACATCAAAACTGGTCTGGGAATGCCATGAAGAACTGACTGAACCTGCAAACAGGAACAAATTAACTTTGTACTGGGTGCTAGGGCATTCAGAAATCATAGATAATGATAAAGCTGATGAATGCGCTAGACACGGATCATCAACTTGATATATAGGTCCTGAACCAGCTCTGGGGGTACCAGATTAGGACATGGACCAATAAGAAGCACACAGAGTGCAGAGTACCAACTAGTACAAGGAACGAGACTGATGGAATGGATGGCATGAGAAGATGGGAGAATAAACGCAATAAGCCCAAGAGACTGCAGTGTTTTCTGAAGGCTTTGACTAAATGGACAAGTCAGACAGCTCCCAAGGTACCAAAAAAAAATCTTGTACATAAAGTTAGCTTTGGTGGTGGTTCCATTATGTTATGGAGTGGCATTAGTCGGGACAGTCGCACCGAGCGTATAGAGGCGAATTTCAGAATGAATGCAGACTGGTACATAGGCAACATCCTTGAAGAGTATGTTTTATTTAACTACGCCTTCATTGGTCATGACAATTTCGATATTCTTTTGCTTATTTGTACCTGAGTCCTGTTTCCACACAGCTTCGGAAGGAAAAAGAAAAACGACTGTTGCATTTTTGAGAATATTGAAAAGCAGCGAAGGAGACTACAAGCAAATTGACGCAACTCTGAAGTCGCGTCTTAAGGCTGATGTAGGCGCTGTGAAGAAAATTTTTGGAACGGAAGCCTTGAGAAGGGGCTTCACTACCGGTTTGGGGTCATGTCTGTCAACACACTTGTCAGGTGTTTCTGTCATTGGGACCAATTTTCAACGATGTCGGTACGAACATCTTCGTTGTCTACTCTCATCTGAATGGAATCAGTTCACAAATGATTGCCAGAGAGGGGTGGTTACCAGTTGTTTGCATACTGACTTATATCTCCATTTATTTATTTGGACTAGGTTCTATTCCTTATTTCGTTTCGAGTGATTTTTTTTCAAATGACCTCACGTTTATAGCTACATCTTTTGTTATGACTATGGTCAATGTCTTTGTATTCATTTTGACAGCTGCTTTTCCTATAGTATTGTTACCGCGATATTATATTGTTACTTCCATCATAATTTGCTTCTTTAGCTTCACTTTCATGTATTTTATGTTACCACAAACTAGGGGAAACAGTTTTCTTGAAATTCAAGAAATATTGAGCAGGTAGTAGAATATATTTGGGGAATACAGAAGATGAATAAACGAATGAATGAGGCCTTAGCTGCTGTAGAGCAGATAATATAATTTCAAATTGGATGATCACATTTCGGAATCTTGGAACATATGTCGAAGCTGATTGCGGTACTTTTTTTTCAAGAACAGATTGAACATTTACAGAAATGAAATTCTCCTCTTCTCCTAGCAATAAGTATCAGTGAATTTGCACTGACGTTTCGGCATTGTGACGCATTCATCAATAACAGAAGCCGGTATTTGAGTTACTAACATTAACTTGACTTGACACTTGATTACGCTGACACTGCCATAACCTCAACTGATCGCACAAGACGCAAGACTAAAATAGTAACTAGTGATCTAGTGGCATGACAAGCAGACAATAGATGAACTCTTAGTCAGTGTTGCCAACTTCGGAACATAACAAAAGCTCGAAAAGTGGGCCACCCACTTTTCTAGCTTTTTGGCCTTTCCAGAGAGATCATTTTTTTTATTCTTTCGAACTTTGATAAGTTAGGATTTGAATCGCTCCAAAACTCTCATCTTCGAAACTTCTTTTCAAGAATCAATCTGCCAGTTATCAACAATGCAATAATGAAATATTGCCCTGTACTGCAAACTGAAAATTCTAACAATTGTAGTTGTTGATAGAGATGTTCCAATGAAACATGCGTGCTAAGTGCGTCACAGAATTCTGAGAGAGATAAGGGGAAGGCTAAGAGTGCAAAATTATGTACGGAAATAATGGGACTGGTAGTTCTTGGATCTTTGTTATTCTACTTGTATGTCGGAACCATAATAAACATATATCAATCGTACACCGACCGCATGAAAACAAGTCTTGAAAACAGTTACACGAGTAGTATCGTACGCTGATATTCGCGGTGATCCCTTCATTCCAGTCAATAACCAGTGGATAAGTCTATAAACACTGAGACAGATGTGATATTCATGTAGATCTACGATCAGTGAGATTGATTTTTCTATTCTCCCAAGACAGCATTGACATGAAGAATATCCACAATCGCGGTATTGATGACTTCAAGGAAGTTATTTACAAACCAGTTTGCAGTGAGTTCAACGTCCAAGAAAAACCCAATTCCACTAAGAAAAACGATACATGGTTTCTCTACTTTTCAGTTTTAACAGGTGAGTTATAATATCTTTCATTGAATAGTCACCTTTTTCAAATTCTAATATCACGGTAAACAGTTGTAAAAGTGCCAGAATATCAGTGTTAGTTTTATCTTTTATCTGAAGAGATTAGTATTGAAACTATGTTCATAATGACAACAAAAATATACCTTTCATAATATCATGAAATTTCTCCGTTAGTAGTGTTAATTCAGGTGACTAAATAGAAAAGTATTGGATATTCAATAAAGTGGTTGCCTAATTTATAGAACACATATTACATCACATTGAAAATCACCTTGGAAACTCACGAACAATTCGAATATTCTTTATCGTCATTTTCTAATACCACTTTTTCATTTGTCATTATTTTTCAATGCAAGGATGAGAATATCAATATTATATGATGTGATATGATATTTATATGAGCATATCAATATTGATAATCTCATAACAGAAGAAAACTAACAATTTAAAAAAATTCAACTCTAACTCTAACTGATATTTCACGTATAGTTGTTTACTCCTTGGAAGCTGTGTGACATGTCTGTTTCCTCCAAGTCTTATGAGTGTTACCAGGTATATCTTCTCTGTAATTTATGTTTGTTATCGAGCCTTTTCCTGATCTAGTTCAGTACTAAGACTATGGTTCTCTCGCAGCTAGTTGAGGGACCATATATAGAATCAGTGACTCAGGTTTGAAACACCTCTAATCATTTTTCATTTCCGTTTAAACCTTGAATCAATACAATCATTGCAACATGTTCAATGGTCGTTTCTAAACATATTCCGACATTTGTATATTGTTCAATCCCCTGCCTTCCTCTCTTGCCTTTTCCATTTTTTCACCCTACCTAGTTCATTCTTGATGACCCCTTGTTTCATCTGCAACCAAGTCAAAATATCTTATGTTCAAAATATTCAACTTTTACCGTTAACTGAATCATTTTACTTCGGAAATATATGGAGCCCAAGTCTTACCAGGATTAGTTCACGACTTTCTTCCTCAATTGAGGACCTTCATATGGTAATGACTCGCCCAATACATAGTTCTATAACAAGATCCCTTCTGGAGCCATCAGTAACACTACTATTTCCCCCAATCTTCCTCGAAGCATGTATCCTGTATCATCGATCACTTTCCCCTCCAATGTCTGGAAGATTGTGTATGATAGTTGCATTTTTCCAAATTCTCTTCGAAATTTATCCTCAATTTTCAAGATGCCTGCCAATTAATGAAGGCTTTTCACTTCCTATCGAGTTTCACAATTTATCCGGTTCCCAAACTATACTTTATCGAACAAAAATTTTGTGAGATTCTATCGTATGTCCATCTGATCTAACATGATCAGTATTGAAGGCCTACGAAGAAAGAGACCCAGAAAAATCTCTGCCTCCTGTATAATCTTGAAGTTATTATCAGGAAACAGGTCTACTTGAATGTGGTCTTGGTGGATAAGAAGCTGAATGCGATGGAAAAGTAACCAAGTAAGGTTCTTTTTCTGCAACCTGAAACAGATCTGATTTTGGTACTACCAAACAACATGTCTTAGGTGTTGTAGACCCATATTTCCACTTTCCGGCAATAGTACCACTCTAACGCATGCCAAGATGGAAATATGGAGTTGTTCCAGCGGATGACATCCGCTTCCCCATTTAGACTCGCCTATTTGGTGTGTAATAGATCCCAGCGAAGACATAGGATATTCCACTATTTGCTGAATCACTTTATCCCACTTAGTGATCACTGTACCAACTAGAAGTCCCCTGCCAGTCTGCCAATCGGTCCGTTGTCCATAGCTCAAGATTTTTAGAACCTGTTGTAATGGTTGTGTTACTTATTGACTGCCAAATTTTTTCTTTCTCAGAGATGCAGGGTCTTAACCAGTTGTATTTAAAAAAAATCTGTTCAAAATCTGTTTTTCCGTTAATCAGCTGTCGCCCCCATACGAACGACAACTCTCAGAAGTTGGGAAACTTGTACGAGCTAAGGACTAACGAGGTCTTACCTTTCAACGTGTGATTCCTAACACGGCCATATATTTCTAGTATACTTGCTATCGTGTCACACATCCAAAGCTTCCTTTGATTAGTTTCAAAAATATGACGGAGTATTTCTGGTGCTTGAACTAGTAATATTAGAGTTGGTGTAGGCTTCTTTTCTATACCAGTTCATAGCCACAAGTTTGAACGCACAGGATTATCAGCTATTCTTATAAAAATTCAATATCTGTTCAGATTTGCATGAATCAAGGGAGGTAAACATCTCTGTTCAATAGAAAAGTGTAGTGAAATTTCAGTATGGTTTTCTTTTTCAGCCAACCTTCTGACGGTTGTATACGGATCATGCCTTGTCTGGACTTCCCCCGTGATTCCTCAACTGAAGTCAACCGACCCAGAGATCAACCCACTGGGCGAAACCATTACAACTTACCAAATATCTATTTTAGTTGGATCGTCTTCACTATTCACCATTTTTGGGTCGCTTTTTTTCGGAAAACTGCCGGATCTCATCGGGCGAAAAAATACATTGATATGTATTTCCTTGGGAACTCTCTTGTCCAACATAGCAGTGGCATTCGGAAGACATATGTACCTGTACTACGCTGGAAGAAGCATCGCCAATTTATGTCTGGGTTTATTATTTGTTGCGTTGCCGATTTATTTGAATGAGATTTGTGAAGATCACAACAGAGCCAAGTATGGATGTTTGATGTTGTTTTTCATACCTTGTGGAAGTCTTTATGGATACCTTTTGGGTCCAATAACGAGCATCAAACTGTTCACTCTTCTATGTGTAGCACCTTTGATACCGCAACTGATATTCCTCTGGTTATTGATACCTGAAACACCAGTTTATACAGCTTCCAAGGGGGATAAAGAAGCTACCTTGAACATACTGAAAAAATTGAGAAGCAACAAGAGCGCCCAAGAAATCGAAGAAGATTATAAACAGATTGAGGTGACATTGAAGGCTAGCAGCAAAGCTGGTAGTGGAGGACTGAAGAGGATGTTCGAAACGACAGCATTGAGGAGAGGGTTCATAATTGGTTTGGGAACATGTATGTCAACGTATATTTCTGGAGTTCCCATAATCATGGGCTTTTTGGGGCCAATTTTCAACGATGCCGGTACAAATTTGTCTGGAAACACCGTAGCTATTTTAGTGGGATGTGTGAAAATACTATTCTACTTCATAACGACTACGATTGTGGGACGACTTGGTAGAAGACCGCTGCTACTCTTCTCCTCTATGGGCACTGCCATGGCACTTGCGGTTCTCGCTGTCTATTTTTATTTGAACAGCATTCATTCACCGATAATCGCAGACATCAGGTGGCTGCCAGTAGCTTGCATACTAATTTATATATCCATCTATTCACTAGGTATGGGTGGCGTTGCTTTTTCCATTCTCAGTGAACTTTTTCCAAATGAACTTAAGTCAATCGCCTCATCTGTCGTTATGACAATAGTCAATATCTTCGTATTGATTTTGACCACTGGTTTCCCTATTGTTTCCGACTTTTTGGGAGTTCACTATTGCATTGGATTTTTCAGTATCGGTTGCATATGCATCTTTATTTTCATGTACTTCTTGTTGCCAGAGACCAAAGGAAAAAGTTTTCTTGAAATTCAAGAAATACTGAGCAGATAGGACGGACGTATTGAATTTTCATTGAGACTCAGTTGATCAGATAATATTATAATTGATATTGTGAGTGTATGAAAAATATTTTTAATGATTTTGTTAGATGCAATACATATTAAATAATTACTATTTTTTATTGATGTATTCATTATATATTGACATTTTTCAACCTGAATTCATCAATCTGGAACTTTGATGTACTAGTTTTGTTAACAGTGTAAAATGAAACAAAGGCGTGAAAGCAATAGTTTTACTGTTGAGCGTAGATTTTTCCTGGTCATCGCCAGAAGACCAGGAAAATACCAGCCACCTTTTCTACTTCAACAAATCGTGGATTACTTTTGGAGGCAAATCAAAATTTCTCTGCACACATTCATATCTGGATGTTACGTTCTGATAGAAGCATCATGTAAGTATATCCTTCACTTCGATGATTGAACAAGATAGCATAATACCTTAGGTAAATCTTGTTCAAATTGGTTTCTAGGTGAATTGAATGAAAAGATAAGGATTGGGATACATTGTAAACATTTTCAGAGTGTTGAAAAAGATTTACTCTTTCGCTCGACAAGACAGCATTGAAATGGACAACTATCAAAATGGTGAAATAGAAGAGTTGAAAGAAGTTACTTACAAACCAGTTGATCATGATTCCAGAAGTCAAGAGTTGAAACCTAGTTCCACTAGAAAAACTGACACGTTTTTTCTGTACTTCTCAGTTTTGACAGGTGAGTCAAAAAAGGTTTGATATAACTTATGTTATTTGTTTCGCAATATCATGATGAAAAGTCGAAATGGGAGATTTATGAAGTCTCAACCTTCTTCAGTCAAAAATGAATTTGAATGGTGAATTGAAATGATTTCCGTTGCATTGTTGCTTGATATCCACTAACTCAGTCCAAACTATATAATCAATCTGATCCTTTTTTTTTGAAAATCTGTTCCAGAGCACTGAAAATTATGATCCAGGGCTAATTCGATTCAGAATGACCTCTAACAAATTTTTGAAAAATTTCAAGAGGGGCTCGAAAAAATTGCGAAAGTTAAAAACAATTCAGTGAAAAAGGGGGGGTTTGGTTTTTTGATAATATCTCGAAATATCCGAAATTTAAAAGAAGATGCTTAAAGAGGAGAACATTTCATAAAATACGATATGGACCTTTGAACAGTAAAAATAATTTTAACCCATTAAATATCATTATTGAGAAAAAAAAAACTTAAATACCTTCTAGGCACTTGAATAAACAAAAATCCATGGAAAAACAGTTTTCCCGTGATTGTTTTATTAGATATACTTCAGTTAATCAACTAATTTTCACAAGTTTTGAATTTACATAAAAACCCTAATAATTTTTAAACTTTTTTTTTTAACTAAAAACCTTAAATTTTATTCACTTCTTGGAGCTTTTCTTGAAAGCCTACAAAAAAGATTTCTGTTGAGAAATTGAAAAATATTGATTTTCCACTTTGTTATTAATAATCAAAGGCGTTAAAAATTGAAAAATTAAATTGAAGAAATGACATTTTTTTCCAATATTCGAATTCATTCGTATTCTTGTTATTCAAAATTACATAAAAATAATTTTTCACTAGATATATGAAATTGTTTTGAAGGGATTTATATCAGCGATAAATATTATGATTTTCAAAAACAAAATCGTTTCTCAAAAAAATGTTTTAGTGCCTGAAAACGCATTCGTTGATTGAATTTTTTTTTCTACTGAATATGAATATTTTATTTATTTACGGCAGTGTCTCTTCTTTACAAAGTTCACACATATGTAATCAAAGCTAGGTTTAAGGAAAAAATATATAAAATAAAATAAAAAAACGTAAAAATGAGGTAATAAATCACAATCTTTCAACAGTCTTTTCAAATGTTTCCAAAGAAGAATTAAAAAATTTGAAATCATGTATTCGCATGTATTTGAAGGTCTCAAAATCCAAAGTTAAGAATGTCCAATATAATTTTATAGTCATATTCACCAATATAATATCCCAGTTTATATACAGAGTACCTTAAAAACCTATTTTGAACACTTTCAAGCATATCAATATCCACATGATATGAAGGGCACCAAATTGTGGAATTGTATTCGATTATTGATCTAACAATTGGACAATATATGATTTTCATTGAAGTTAAAGATAATTCATTTGCAGATCCAAGAATTTTCAGTGCTTCAGAAGTAATATTTGCAATATGAGGTTCAAATGACATTTTTGGGTCGGGAGTGATTCCTAAATCTCTGATTGTGTTTGATTTGATTGTGTTTTCAGTTCTGATTGATTAATTTTATATGGCCGATTAATGGGATATTTGTTTCGGAAAAAATAAATTTCTGACATTTATCTATATTTAATTGCAGTAGATTTATATCACATCAGCGAACAAAGTTAGATAAATCGTACTATAATAATTCTGTATCAGTTGAGTCATGAATAACTTTAAACATCTTCAGGTCATCAGCAAACAAAATAAATTCGCTATGAAGAATAACATATTTCAAGTCATTTACAAATAAGTCGAAAAGCAATGACCTCAAATGAGAACCCTGTCGTACACCCGATGAAACTGTGATTGAGGAAGATACTGAGTAACCATACTGTAGGCTAGATAAGTTTCAATCCATTTCAGAATGTTTTCTTGAATACCCAAAGCGTTTAGTTTATACAATAACAAATTGTGGTTTACTCGGTCAAATGCCTTTGAAAAAGCTGTGTAAATAGAATCCACCTGGTGTCTATTTTCGAAGGCATTTATCATACAGTGTTGATAAATGAGCAGATTTGTGCTGGTAGATTTATTACTACTGAATCCATGTTGATGATTAATGATTATAAGGAACGATTTTTTATTTTGAAAAATAATAATTTCTTTTTTTTTGATATTCTGAAAAAAATCTTCATTTATTTAATAAACAATTTGTTTTAAACGAATTAATTTTTACTATATATTTTTTAAATACTAAAAAAAAAAACAAAAACAACCATGTGTCACTTTTTGTGTGAAAATATTCTTTATTTTTCACAGAGATGATATGAAAAGCCAATGTCTATTTAATGAGTAATAATAATTGCTACCATATATTCGTCAAAATCACGTATTGAAAAGGAAATCGGAATTGGATATCTCTAGTTTTCCAAAATGAAAGTACATATCCACCTTGATGAAAATTTGCAAAGTAGTCTAATGTGAAACATTGATGATTATTTTTCTTTCCAGTCAACCTTTCCATGGTTGTCAATGGATCGTTTTTGGTCTGGACTTCCCCCGTCATTCCTCAGTTGCAGTCAATCAATCCAGAAATCAACCCACTGGGAGAAAAAATCACGACGTTCCAAATATCAACCTTAGTTGGGTTGCCTTCACTATTTTCAATTTTCGGTTCACTTTTCTTTGGAAAACTACCGGACGTAATTGGGCGGAGAAAAACGTTGATATGTATATCCTTGGGAATCCTTTTGTCCAACATAGCAGTGGCATTTGGAAGACATATTTACTTATATTACGCCGGAAGGAGTATTACAAACTTATGTTTGGGCTTACTTTTCGTTGTAGTACCGATTTATCTGAATGAGATTTGCGAGGACCATAACAGAGCTAAATTCACATGTCTGATGATGTCTTTCGTTCCTTTTGGGAGTCTTTACGGATACCTTTTGGGTCCCATAACGAACATAAAAGTATTTACTCTTCTATGTGTAGCACCTTTAATACCGCAGCTGATATTCCTCTGGTTGTTGATACCTGAAACACCAGTTTATGCAGCTTCCAAAGGAGATAAAGGCGGAACCATGGAAATTTTGAAAAAGTTTAGAAGCAACAAGACTGACTATGAGATTCAAGAAGATTATAACCAGATTGAAGCAATGTTGAAAGCTAACGCCAGAACTCAACAACGTGGCTTGAAGAACATTTTTGAGACGAGAGCTTTGAGAAAAGGATTTCTCATCGGTATGGGATGCTGTCTGTCAACATACATGTCTGGAGTTCCTATCATAATGGGCTTCTTAGGTCCCATCTTCAACGATGCTGGTACAAATCTATCAGGAAATATGGTTGCTATTCTAGTGGGATGTGTAAAATTACTGTTCTTCTTCGTAACGATCACAATTGTGGAGAGGTTTGGAAGAAGACCGCTACTTCTCTTGTCCTCTTTTGGCACTGCCATTCCACTTGCTGTTCTCGCTGTCTATTTCTATCTGAAAAGCAGTCATTCACCAATAATCGCAGACATCAGGTGGTTGCCAGTCGCTTGCATACTATTTTATATAGCTTTATATTCATTGGGGCTAGGTTCCATCGCCTTCTTTCTCCTTACTGAATTTTTTCCTAACGACCTCAGATCGTTAGCTACTTCGCTTGTTATGACAATAGTTAATGTCTTTTTGTTGATTATGACCACTGGTTTTCCTATTGTTTCGGACTTTATGGGAGTCCACTATTGCATAGGCATTTTCAGTATCAGTTGCATCTTCAGCTTCATTTTCATGTACTTCTTCTTACCAGAAACCAAAGGAAAAAGTTTTCTCGAAATTCAAGAAATATTGAGCAGGTAGAACAGTTTCATTGACTTTTTTCAATGTTGTAGTTAGTATTATTGTAATTATTCACTAGTTGCCCAGACACATTTTATGCGAAAAAAAATGTTATTCAATATGTAATACGTATGAAATAACTTTCAACCTCTTGAATTCTACATTTTCAAACCTTCAACTAACTGAACAGTATTTGTAATTCATTCAGATGAATTGTACCCATGGATCTTCTGGTGGTACCGATATGCTCAACCCCCCAGCATCATGTTCACCATGGAGACAGTAGAGAACAGGAACAACGGATAGCTTTTCTAGATGTACTCGTAGAAAGGTCTGGCACACGACTGACAGATGAAGTGTACCGAAAATTGATGCATACGAACAGATATCTGCATACACTTTTGAACCACCATCCAAGTCAAAAGCGGGGAATTATCAACACCCTGACAAAACGTATCCATAGAATATGTGAACCAGATCACCTACAAGAAGAATTGGAGCATCTTCAAGTGGCCTTGAGATCGAATGGATACCGAGATCAACCAGGCCATGGAACTGAAGACTTCCACAAGTCAAAATAGGGAGGAAACTCAAACGGTTGCACGTGCATTTCTTCCGTACATCCCTAGGGTTACAGACAGAATCGGAATAATCTAAGGGAGCATAAAATAAAAACAGTGTTCAAGCCTATCAGGCTTGACGTATCTTGTACGTATTGTGTAGCTGAATTGCTAGAAATATAAGACGTATCTCAAAAATGAAACAAAAACCTAAGCAGCTTGGACGTAAGTCATATTTCTAAGCAAAACGGCCGCTTCTTAGAGATGTTTCTACTTCGCTTAGGATTTCTCGTAATTTACAATTTGAACTTCACAGAGATACGTCACTTACAGTTAGTAGCTCCCTGATTGATACCTCAATTTGCCGCAGTATCAGCGCTGTAAAGGGTTCTTATCAGCCTCATCTTTAAAGTTTGTTGTTTACTCATCAACAGTGTCAAATGCAGTTTGAAAATTGGAAGCCATAAAAAGTGTTGCTCATAAAACCGAAGTCCAGCCAATGGAGCTAGAGCATTTTTACATTTGGGGAGATTTTTCCTCGCAATACAAAGTTAACTCGTACAGAGCCCAGGCCATATTTACATGATATGGTTCAGGTAACCGTCTACAGAGGTTTACATAATATCACATATAAAAATGACTTTGATTGTCCATCATTTGATCTTAATTTTTTAACAATAAACAAAAACAAACAAAAGTTCTTGGAATTTCTTCGCAGAAGAAAGCCAATATAATGAAAAATTTGTCTGGAATTATAAAAAATCGGTTGCAATTCTGGGACACTCTTCCAGTTTCAGATGAGAACTGAACAAAATTTATGTTTATCCATTCGTATTCTAGTTTACTTTTGGGTTCATTTCCAGTGTAAATATGTATTGTTTTCTGGAAAATTATTTCAATATCCCACAAATGTAGCGTATTCTTCATGTATCACTTTATTAATGAATCGTTTCTAGATAATTTTTTATTTATTATTCAATTTCATATCCAAGTCCATGTGGTATGAAATAGAATCGAACATTATCTATTGATTTATTTTTAACGCAAAGAGACGTATCTAAAATATTTGTTCACAATTGCTTAGTCAATTAGCCGTATCTCAGTTTAAAACTGAAATAGTAGTTTACGTAAGTCAAGTTAATTATCGTGTTATTGTCGTGTCAATCTTTATTGTATTTACAAAAAAAAAATAAAAAAAAATTGACTATGTAGGTGCGGTTTTGAAATTCATTAAAATTCCTTATATCCCAAAACAAGGAAATTTGAGATACGCCTTTCTGGCTTAGGAGCGAAACACGTGTCGTAGTTTTTGAAAAACCCTTTATAGTAAAAATCATACAATAAACTGTAATAATTAGTTTTTTTACTGGAACACCATGTATACAAATGTGTCAATAATTGAACAAGATAGCGTAATACCTCAAGTAATTCTTATTCAAAGTGATTTCCATATGAAATTAATGTGTAGATGACATTGGGAAGATTACATTTACTGCTCTACTTCCATTAAGACAGTATTGAAATGACAAATCATCACGATAATGAAATGGTTTCGTTGAAAGAAATTACTTACAAACCAGTCAATCATGAGTTTCGAATTCAAGAGTTGAAACCCAATTCAACTAAAAAAAGGGATACGTTTTTTCTGTACTTCTCAGTTTTGACAGGTAAGTCTATAAACCTTTGATCCACTTGTTTTAGAGTGACATATTTCCATTCAAATATGTTATTTGTAGAATTGTAGAATGACATATTTCCATTCAAATATGTTATTTGTAGAATTGTAGAATTCTGGAAGGTACATCAACTCTTCAATATTGATGGTGGTTTCATCAAAAGTATAACACACTATAAATATAAATGATAGTGAAGATTGAACTGAAGGTATTCATGTTTCCTCCATTTTCATTCTTCTGAAACATACCAGTCAGTAATTTGAAGTATTATCTCTTACTCAAATAAGCAAGTCTCCATTGGTAGAAGAGGTCCTACAGAATGACCACCAAGATCTCCGCATCTCACTTCTGTAGGGTCATTTGAAGTCTAAAGTGGCAATGGAAGCTCGTTTCTTTGGACGAAATTTTTTTCTCCTCATTTATTGCTTCCATATTTGTCTCTAGAATGAATTATTGAAAATTTGGTCTCCTGTATAATTGTTAACCTCGTTTTAAATGGATTGCACTGCATACGATGTTCTGAACTCTTTGAGACCAATTTTCTCCATTTCCACAAATTCACCGAAAATGTTCACTAAATGTTCACAAATATTCAACAACGCAGTGCCTTCAAACTTGAAACCTACACTTTATATATATATATATATATATATATATATATATATATATATATATACAGTGTGGTCCAACGAAAACTTAACACCTCGAGTTTCCGGCGTTAACATGAAAATGTGGAAAATCGCTCGAACCCATCAATTTCTGATTCGAGGGGGAACAACTGTTCCACTGTTTTCATCCCCGTGACTTCAACCCCCTAACGGGGGTGAGCACAACCCCTTGATTTTGAATAGGGATGAGGGGTGTTGAGATACCTCATTTTGAAGATCTTATCGTGTACTATCTGACCGTAAAATTTCGCTCCAAAATATCCATCGATAACGACATGACAGGTAAAAGAGTGGAAGAGTACGTACTTTTGTGATTACTTTATTAAATGTTCGAAATGGGCACCATCCACTTCCATGCAGTAATATAAGTTTTGCTGAAAACGTTCACGTACATTACTCAAGATGTCTGGTGTAATTTGACGGCATTCATTAATGATCCGAGTTCGCAAATCATCCAGTGACTCAGGCTGGGTAGCGTAAATCTTGGATTTCAGGTGACCCCATAGAAAAAAGTCCAGTGGAGCCAGATCCGGTGATCTGGGTGGCCACTCAATATGTCCCCTTCTTCCAATCCAGGCGTGAGGAAAATTGTCATCTAAAAACTGACGCACCGGTTGAACAAAGTGAGGTGGTGCGCCATCTTGTTGGAAAATGATCGTTTGATGGTCTTCTGCATTCTCCAATACTTGCACGAGGGCTGGATAAATAGCGTTCTCCAATAGATCGAGATAAAGTTGGCCTGTGAGATTACCGGGTAGAAAAAAAGGGCCGATTATGTGATTTCCATAAATACCCGCCCAAACATTTAATTTTTGGGGGCGCTGTGTATACACCTCACGAAATAATCGTGGATTTTCATCTGACCAATACCGACAGTTATGCCGGTTTACAATGCCGTTAAGGTAAAATGAACACTCGTCCGAAAAACAGATATCGAGCATGTAGTTTTGATTGCAGTTAATTATTTCACTGATCACTTCACAGAACTGGAGTCGGCGATCGGGATCATCCTCATTCAGTTCCTGAACCAATCGTATCTTATACGGATGGAATTTATGTTGTTTCAGGATTCTCATGATTGTTGTGCGTGAAACACCAGATACCTCGGACAATTTCCTAGTACTAACGGTCGGATCCATTGCTATATGACCTAAGACAGCCACGTCCCTCGCTTCGTCTCTTTCATGCACCCTCTTTTTGTTTCCAACTGACCCAGTAGCGTCAAATTTGGCAACCAGTTGCACAACGTAAGCAGCGGATACATTTTTTCCAGGATGTCGTTCGTTAAATAAAGCCGCTGTTGTGCGCGCAGAGTCGTTATTTCGGAAAAATAATTTTATCATTTCCACCCTTTCTTCTACGGAATACACCATTTTAATTCCACTACAAATTTACAATCGCTTGTACACACTTGTACCGTTCTTAACAATTCACGATAGACTAAGGTACAAAAACAAGGTCCGTCTACTTTTTTGGACAAAAAATTAACCACTCAATACCTTTGAAATGCGTCGGATACGAATAATATTCTCGAGATAAATTCCATATTGCCTCTTTCACTATTTTCGCTGTTATTTCATTATCGATGGATATTTTGAAGTGAAATTTTACGGGCAGATAGTACACGATAAGATCTTCAAAATGAGGTATCTCAACACCCCTCATCCCTATTCAAAATCAAGGGGTTGTGCTCACCCCCGTTAGGGGGTTGAAGTCACGGGGATGAAAACAGCGGAAAAGTTGTTCCCCCTCGAATCAGCAATTGACGGGTTCGAGCGATTTTCCACATTTTCATGTTAACGCCGGAAAATCGAGGTGTTAAGTTTTCGTTGGACCACACTGTATATATATATACTTTCTAATACAGTGACATTTTTCGAACAACTACCGCCATCTCTAGGTCAGGCTGGGTACTTCTGTGGCCACCTTGGTATTGTGAGGCCAACCACTGGTTTTTCAACTATGAAAACAATTGGCGGAACAGCCTGATGTAATATTTTTACGATCCTTTTTTTTTTCAGTTAACCTCTTGATGATTGTGAATGGATCGTCTCTGGTCTGGACTTCCCCCGTCATTCCTCAGCTGGAATCAACCAACCCAGAAATCAACCCACTGGGAGAAAAAATCACGACGTTCCAAATATCAATCTTAGTTGGGTTACCTTCGTTATTCACAATTTTTGGTTCTTTCTTCTTTGGAAAACTTCCAGACGTGATTGGAAGAAAAAATACATTAATATGTATATCCTTGGGAACCTTCTTGTCCAACGTAGCTGTTGCGTTTGGGAAACATATTTACTTGTACTACGCTGGAAGAAGTATTGCAAATCTATGTTTGGGTTTACTTTTCGTTGTACTACCGATTTATCTGAATGAAATTTGCGAGGACCATAACAGAGCCAAACATGGATGCCTGATGATGTTTTTCCTCCCTTTCGGGAGTCTTTACGGATACCTTTTGGGTCCAATAACGAGCATCAAACTGTTCACTCTTCTGTGTGCAGCACCTTTGATACCACAACTGATATTCCTCTGGTTATTGATACCTGAAACACCGGTTTATACAGCTTCCAAGGGAGAGAAAGGCGCAACCATGAAAATTTTGAGGAAGTTGAGAAGCAACAAGACTGACTATGAGATTCGAGAAGATTATAACCAGATCGAAGCAATGTTGAAAGCTAACTCCAAAGCTGATAGAGGTGGATTCAAGAACATTTTTGAAACAAGAGCTTCGAGAAAAGGATTCATTGTCGGTTTGGGATGCTGTCTATCAATACACATGTCGGGAGTTCCTGTCATCATGGGCTTCTTAGGTCCCATCTTCAACGATGCTGGTACAAATCTATCAGGAAATATGGTTGCTATTTTAGTGGGATGTGTAAAATTACTGTTCTTCTTCGTGACGATCACCATCGTGGGAAGGTTTGGAAGGAGACCGCTGCTTCTCTTGTCCTCCATTGGCACTGCAATACCACTTGGTGTTCTGGCTGTTCATTTCTATTTGAACAGCATCCATTCACCAATGATCGTGAACATCAGGTGGTTGCCGGTAGCCTGCGTACTAATTTACATAGCCATCTATTCGCTAGGATTAGGTTCAATAGCCACTTCTCTCCTCACTGAACTGTTTCCCAACAATGTTAGAGCGATAGCTACGTCAGTTATCATGACAATAGGCAATACGTTACTATTACTACTGACTACCGGTTTTCCTATCGTTTCTCACTTTTTAGGAGTTCACTATTGTATTGGAATTTTCAGCGTTAGTTGCGTCTTCAGTTTTATCTTCATTTACTACATGTTACCAGAAACTAAAGGCAAAAGTACTCTTGAAATTCAAGAAATACTAAGCAAATAAAAAACTTCTCTCTTCATTTATGATCACAAATACAATCCATTATAAATTCTTGGAAAAGAAAGGTATTGGAGAAATAGACAGCCACATCCATTCTTTTCCTCTTCATCATCATCATCGAATAATTACTTGGTGGAAATTAAATCTTTTGGGAAATATTTAAAGGTAACCGTATTTTTTTTGAACTCAAGACTTGGAAGAAGTTGGTGTAAAAAAAATCAGAGTGCAATTAATACATAACTTGCAAGCGATGTGCTTGTTTCATGCTATGGAAAACGATAGTTTGATCGAGTTAGGGGTATATTAATCTTATCAAGCCTAATCGGTCCCAAAATCTCTTTAAATTTGCAGAAATAAGAATAATTCGAAAAGCAAGAATTTGAATTGGCCGCGTGTCTGTTGACCAATAAAATTGATCGTGTCTAGAGCGGAGTTGCCAAGTGTATCGGTTTTCAATATCCATTCACAGATCTGATGATCCAGTTTGACAGACGCCATTATTGTTGTTATTGTTGTCAACTCGATGTGAATACAACTGTAACAATTATATGATTGAAGAAGGTTTTGTTGAAAAGGTAGGTCTCGGCGAGTACATATTTTGCTGCATATTCCGTGTCATTAGTTTACATTTCGAGAAATATTTTTTCAGGTTATTTTTGGATTGATATGTTCTGGAGTAATTCTACATTCCACTGTACATATTTTTGCTTTTTTTTCAGTCACCATACTGCTCCTTGGCAGAGATAAAATAAAAAATAAATCAAAACTTTCCATCCTTCGATAAAAAGACAAAATCTGAAATGAATATCATATAAATAAAAGGGACCCACTAAATAAACCACCTACTGTTTCAATTTTCCATTCTTCATTTCGGTACCAAAGTATTGCAAATTTTTCAAGTAAAATTCATCATTTCAAAATCGACTCTTGGTAAGTTGTCGAGAGTCAGCTTTAACAAAACTAGGCTCAACATTCATTTTGAAATTATTTTAACAAAAATACGAAGTTTGTGGAAACCATTGACATTAGAAAGAGCACATTGTCGCATACACTACAGAGGGCGCTGGCTGACTGGGTGACAATATGGCTAATATACCAGTAACGTTGAATATCTTATTTTTTGGTGGGTAGCATGAATGCATGATTTATTTATTTTATTAGGGTTCATGAGCATTTGAAAACCATTTGACAATACAGCTCGTTTAATTCTATATAGAGTTATATTTAGATATAGCATGTACTATATCAGTTATCAAGGCATATATTATTGTCCATTTTTATACTTATGATGTACTGTTTGGAACCTTTGGTGTGGTAATGAATATTACTGGAGTTTTTTCCCAACATCAAATCGTTATTTTTACACCTCGACACGTGTTTCGATCACCAAGTGATCATCTTCAAGAGGAAGATAAAACTAGAAACTACTTTGCTCCTGTTGGAGGACCCTATATAATGTTCAATTTTTTGTATCGACCAGTTCTTGAGTTATTGTTATCTCAATTAAGAAAACCTAGACTTGTGGGCATTTGCTCAACTTCTAGTTGAGCCACGGCCCTGGAAGAGGCCTAAATAATCTCATTCTCTACCCCTTTCGTATAATCAATACAGGAAGTGGATCATGGAATTGTATAGGTGGGGCTTTTCTTCGACCCTGATCTAACTCTTTGTATCACACTCCACTGACAGGCGTCAGTATGTTATATTCAATGGCTTCAAATCTTTGGAATATGCAGCTACCTCTGGTGTTCCACAAGGAAGCAACCTAGGTCCATTTCTCTTTAACACCTTCATAAACGACATAGTTGTTTGATACACTCTCCCTCAATCTGAAACGTGTTGAGCAATGGTGTTTTCACAACAATCTTCTTTTTAACGCGAGTAAATGTAATGTAATGACGTACACACTGGAAAATTGTCCACTTTCATATCAATATTTAATAAACAATATTCCACTTCAACGGCCTCTCACATTCACCGATCTAGGTGTTACCTTCGACACAAAACTTTCCTTCGTACCACACGTTGAAGCTACTTTGTCTGCTGCGAACAGAATGTATGGATTTATTGCACATAAGTATAGCGTCGTTTCCTAAAACTTCTCTCCTATAGATCAGACAATATCTATCCACCAATTGGATTCCCCCATGATGTATTGCTATGAATAGCTTGAGTTGCCGTCGTGATTGTCACCACACAATTCTTCTTCTTAAACTGATTAATGATTTAATTATTGACCTACATATTCTGCAAAAATTTGATTTCAATTTACTTAGTCAAACATCTAGAGAAGTTAATCTTTTTTATCTGCCGAAACCACGTACAAATATTCTAAAACGTTCACCTCTGTATAACATGTGTGTCAAATGCAATTATGCAAGTTGTCAGCTCGACATTTTTCAATGTTCCATCTCTGAGATTAAGTCTTTTTACTTCAGCTAATTCTATATGTATTGTTTTTATCTTATAACTTATTGTGTTTGTATTGTATTGTGATTTGACTTATATATCTGTTCTGTAGTTGGGTGTAACCTTTAGAACAGTGTATGAAATAGATAAATAACTGAATACATGAATACGTAAATGAATAAATTAGACATTTCTGGTTTCCGAAGTGGGATATGCGCAATTTTAAAGTTTGATTCATGAATAGTATTATGTATCATGTCAAAGTGTAATGTACTTTTTTGTTTGTACATTTTTATCGCCCAATTGTTGTGATTCCTTTCGATGTAGGTCACAAAAACCCAAACTAGAAAATTTCCAAAGAATATAATATTATTAAGAACAACACACCCCCATGTTGAGGTGAATTGCTCTTTCTTCTCTGACATTACTCGTATTTCTATGAATATCACCCAAAGAAACTTATCTACTCATTAGTATAAAGTATTCTAATTATTACTGAGTTCAACGAAAATGTATTATTCTTATCCTATATTTAGAATGAATGAAGGTTATCCAATGAAAAGGGCGTCGGTTATGAAATTACCCTATTTTTCATTATATTTCAAGTTTTTCGATTATATAGGATTATTTCAAAAGTTTTGCCCGTGTTAATGTCATGTCATATGTCAATGGTCCCATTCCAAACAGAAAATTGCTAACCTTTATATAAGATTTGGAAATATTCCGATATAATATTATATTATTATTATTATTATTATTACATATAAATAAGGGCTGAGGACAAAGTCCTATGTAAGCCTAAAAACGAAGAATATCGACAAGTTAATACAATGTATGCAAAAAGAAAAGAAAAATAATTAAAATATGCATAGAGCCGATTAAGCAAATATAACGATGAGATTGGAACCTTTGGTGTGAAAGTTGAATAACTTTTTTCGAGATCAATTGCCCTAACACCAAACTGATATTTTTGCACTCGACGCGCGTTTCGCCAACAAATTTAGCATCCTCAGGAGAAGAAAATTGATCTTCTCCTGAGGATGCTAAGTTTTTTGGCGAAACGCGCGTCGAGTGCAAAAATATCAGTTTGGTGTTAGGGCAATTGATCTCGAAAAAAGTTATTCAAATAAGCAAATGTCTATTTTGTTTTTGAAACTGTTCACTGAGTCGGAATTCATAACATCGTTGCGAATTTTTCCTTTTTTAATTTGAGTGTGTGAGCACGTAACCGCGAATCATTGTTGAAAACAAAAAATTCTTTCTGATTTGCATAGTTATACTTAGCTATACGGAAAGATATGATTTATATGATTCATATGATTTGTATATCACATTAATATTTTACTTCTGGGAATTGAGAGTAAGGTGATTATGATCATTAATCTTTTAAATTATTCCCGTATCGAAATGAAAATACTAAAAAAGACAATGGGGAATGTTCCTCCTTACGAAAATCAAGTAGTTTTCATAAAAGAGCTCTAAAACAGCACATTTTAAACATTTCAACCTTCTTCTTTGAACAATTATTAAAATACTTAAAAATGAGGAATGAAATAATGCATTCAACATTTAAAGGGATTCGTTTCTATTTCACCATTTGGCAACATCGGTTATAGCTAATAAAGGACAATGAATCTGTTACCTGTGTGAGACAAACAAAGATGACATATTTCAGAGGCGCGCTGTTCTGTTTACTTATGTTCCGAGTTACGAGACATTCTGTGACATGACATTTTGTGCACCTAACCTATATTTTTCTATATAAATAAATAAAAAAACAACTGTTGTTCATGTGGCTTGTGGAGGTGGTATTGAACTATAGTTTATATTTTGCCTCAATTGTTGATTCATAAAGATACTTTTTCTTTTTCAAAGTAGAATATCTAGGTACGTATAAATTATCTCAACTTGATATAGGCGCTGTTGCCAATATGTGAATCAGAAACAAATCCTTTTAAAAATTAAAACCCAACATTTGAAATATCAATTTGAAGTGAATTCGAGAAACTCATGAATTAAACTCAACTTTATTTTGTTCAAACTTGCATTTGCTCTAATAACCCAAATGGAGGAACATTTCCCATTGGTACTCAAGTACTGAAGAAATAACTCATATAGAACTGTTTCTATAGTATAAAAGAATAATTTGATCAGGACAAGTTTTATTATGCATATTCTACCTAGCTTGTCTCCCTAGGCTTATTTATTGATTAGTTGAAATGTTTCGACATATAAAAATAAAAGATTTTTGGTAACGCGTATTCCAACAGGGACGTCCAACTTTGACAATTGATAACGGTCATATTTTCAAAGCTGCATCTGTCAAATTAGTTATCATTTATCCGGCCTGTTTTGCCAAATCACCATAGACTGATAGAGCATTCAACAACACGTGGAAATAATAAAATTGTTTTTGCAAAATGGGTGTTCGTACGTCGACGAAACGCAGCATCTGCCAATAGCATAGCCGCTGTCTGTGAGAGTGTGCAGGAGAATACGAGGCAGTCGGTTTCGCGGTCCATATTTCATTGAGAACAACGTTGGCCAGGTTATCACTGTCAATAGCAAGTACTATAGGTCACTATAGGTCATCAATTTCTCTAGTGGTCCCCATTGCCAACGTATCCCATGCCATCTGTCAAATTCAGCACGATTTATGTGCCAGAGTCATGGAAAATTGAAAGTTTCGGATGCACTTCACCCTGAAAAGTAGTGGTGGATAATTTCTCACGCATATTTTTTTTATTCAAATTTGAAGATAGGAAGCGCCTAATGGAAGAGTCTATACGTATAATTTTTTATGGCTGTTTTAAGACTTTCACAATATCTCATATTTGGTCTAAATGCATTATAATAGACGATTCATCATTGAATTAAGTTGTCTTTGCTATCAGGATCAATTCTTTCTTAAAAAAACAATTGTCTTCTTGCCGACATTTCAAATTCAAATAAATTATTCTTCAGGGCTTTGTAACAATGAATTTTCATTAACATACCTTCCACAAAACATATACGATTATTATCGTTTCAATTTCACAAGAAATATCGAGTTCTTCATTAAATTACTCACCGAAAAGTAGTTTTCTTGTGTTGATAATATTACTATTTTGAAAACCATCAGAAGAATTAGAAACATATCAAAAAATAAATAAAAAACATTGCAACAACCAAATTTCTGAGACAACACCAACACAAAACGAAATGAAACAAAGGAATGGCTTTATCTGTGAATCTGATAAAGTTGTGTCTGTTTTTTAATCAATGGCGGAAAGAAAAAGAACGAAAAAGGGTGAATTATTGAGGTGTTTTGCGTATCGAATTGAAATTTACAGTATTAGGGCCATCGACATATCTTCTAGTGTTAACACATCGCATTTGAGACTTTGTATCATTTCGCTCAAAAGTCTTTGGGATAAATATGGTTGAACATATAGAATTGTTGTATGATCAAAATCAAAAATGAGTCCATATTCTTTTTGATGTTCGACGAAAGCTGTGGAGTTTTTTTATATTCAGTTTCTCAAGTGTCTCATGTGTTCTGAAAGTCGTGTTTTAAGATACCGTCCGGTTTGACCAACATAACATTTATGACAGCTTCCACAGTTCAATTTGTACATTATAATATGGTTTTCTTGTTTTTTGTTTCGAAAAAATGCTTTCCAGCTGTATTTTCATTTGAAAAGGCCACTATAATGTGTTCGGTACTGAGTAGCATTTCAAGTTTATCAGATGAATTTTCAACAAATGAATTTTTGTGATATTTGGGTTTGACCCCTGTATTTCTGGAGGAGAAACTTCTTCCTTCAATTATTTTTCTACTGAGTGATTCTCAATTGATTGCAGATTTTTGTTATGGAATTTAAAATTGGAAATGCAATTGCTCTTGATTTCAAATTCCTTATAATGTGGATTTTACTTTAGTATCCAAAAACGCTAGCGTATTGTGTTTTTCCATTTCTAATTGAATCAAGTAGTTGTTATTTTTTAGATGAGCCCTGTTAATATACTACTGAAATGAATTGATACTCATTTATTTAATATATCCTTCACTACAGTGGCAAAACCCACAAAATGTGTGTATCTTCGATAAAAAAATATTTGTTATTTGTTTCTTGCTATTTTACCCGACGATTTACTCCACACTTGCCAAATTGAAAGTGTGTTTTCATTTTAATTGTGAAGTTAATTTGTATACGTTGTTTTTATATGTTATACTATTGTTTCTTACTTTGTAAAACTACCAGTTGCGCTCATGTCTGAATAACTAATTTCACTTAACATAAAATCAGCGAAAATTTAAAATACTGCCTACGGAATTACTGAAAAAAATCTGTCGTAAGGTGTCTAATTTAGTCATCAATAGTGTGCTCAATGGAAAATTCGGATCCAAATGATCGCAAGAGGAAAAGTGACACAGTTTTTCTATACTTCGTTTTATGTACAGGTAATTTACACTTTCTTTAAATTTTGGTAGAATTATTTGAATCTGTCCTAAATTGGCGTCGAATATATTGCTTTCTCCTACTCTTTGTACAACAAAGATCATGTATGACAAATCTTGCATGTTTAAATCAATATCTCTGTATGTACCTGGACAAGCAAAGACAAGTGCTGTTCATTTAGACTTTCAAAAATCCTTCGATCAAATAGGCCATCATATTCTTCTCAACAAACTGACAGAATTGGGACTCTGTAACCAACTGCTTACACTGATTGTATATCAGTTAACAGAAAACAATTTGTCGAATATGAATCTTTCAAATCGGCTCAGTACGTAGTTACGTCTGGGGTACCACAAGGTTCTAATCTTGAACCTCTTTCACCATCCAGGTACCTCCCAAAGGCGAAAACACATCGAAAAATATCATGGTTACTCTATGATAGATTATTTCTAGGTAATAACATCACTGTCTTAGCACAGCTGCATAGGTACTGTTTTTGTTAGTGCTTCAGTAGTCTACGATATATCGGAATATTCTTCAAATGAGGGTGTTCTTGAACAGTGAAGTTCGAGGTGTACTGAGGTAAACCCCGAAATGATGAGCAGCCACAGTTGGTCGCGTATTTCTGATGTGTACCGCTCTTGGTGGAATTGAATGTGCCAAGTCACTTGAACACCTCCCATGGAAATATCAATAAGAGAAAGACAAATTTCCAACCTTTCTTGCGTTTCCAAGCAGGCGGATGGCTTTTTTCTGGATGGAATCCAGTGGGTTCAGGGTATGCTTACGGAGAGAGCTCCATTCATAAGAATAATACTGCAAAGAAGGTTTGATCTGAGCTTTATAAAGCATCAAAATTGGCTGAGGTGTTTACAGTTTTCTGGTTCAGCTTTGGAGAAGCAGCCTTTGCAATTCCAGCGACATATTGGTGTCCATTCAAACTGCCAACAAACTTATCGAAGCAGAAAGCGGAATTGTCTGTTCTGTAATTATTACATCCGGTTCGGAGGTATTTATCCTTTTGGAGAAAACCGATGACTGAGTTTTTGTGGTATTGAATGGAACCTGGGTACTTTCCTCCCGATTCGAAATCACTTCTAGATTCTCATATGCGACTTCCTACTGCCGCAGCAGATGTTCTGGAATCCAAATGGAACAACTAGACAAGTGTGATGTCACCAGCAAAGCAATATATTGGATCCTTGGTTTTTCCAATGAGTCGTTGATATACAATAAGAAAAGAGTTGGAGCCAATATGGATCCCTCGGGAGAACGTTATAAGAAGTTTGTTTCAAAGAGCTGACAAGTTGAGTGAAGTGAAATTCTGGAACAAACCACAATCCTAAAGTTTTTATATTGGTCACGGAGGAAACAATTTCATTTTCGATGCGAAATTGAAAAATGGAGTTGGTGAGCCGTCTGTTCTCCTCAGGTCCAAACAAAATTATTGCAGATCTATTCAAATTCAGCTAATGTGCTGAATTGTCAAAGATGGCTTGAAGATCGTTATTAACATATGACTGAGCAGCTGTGGAATCACGACGGAAAAGGAGAAATATAGCTGCGTGTCGTCGGCATAGTGATGTCTATTGCATTTTATCACAAGCAGATGAAAATCAGAGATATACGAGCTGAAAAGCAAGAGTCCAAGGATAGATCGTTGTGGCACTCCTTCTGATACAACTCCATCCACAACAACTCTTCGAGTATGATTCTTCAGATAGCTTCCTGAGAGTGATACTGCGACAAACAAAGTATACAATAGTCTTTCTCAAAGTGGACGATAATGCCCCCTTGTGGGTACTGGAGGTCTATAGGGGAGCAGTAAAGGGCACGGAGAAGATTGGGGGGCGTTCAAGCGAATTGGGGAGGTGATGGGTAATTTCAAAATGTTTTTTTTGCTTTCAACTCAAACTTTAACGCTCCTTCACGCTTAACGCGCGTTTCCTCGTGTAACGCCATCTAGGGGACCAGACAGTGACTATTTCCTATCCGATAGTTGGCAAACTGTACAATAGATGGTGGTTAGATTAAATGCGAAGCGAGAAGTTTCTAGTCTCCATTCTCGAAAGCACCAGGCCCGCCCGCTGCCTCATATAAAAGCGCGCGCGCTTCCAGCCAGTAATGTCATTCGATGATATTACGAAAACAAGTGGATTTAGTTAGCGACTAGGTAGGTAAAGTGCTGTGGTAAATACTGTGAGTGGTGTCATTAGCAAGTTTCCAATACTCGATTCTTCACTTCAGCATTTTTGAAGACAAAATATGTCGGAAGGAAAAAAGAAGAAACGGCAGTTTAGCGCGAAATATATAAAATATGGATTTATTGAAAATCCCACAAATCCATTTTCGCTAGTGTGCCTTCTTCGTCAAAAAACATTTCGAATGGAGCGATGAAACCCTCAAGGCTACAAGATGATTTGAATAAAATGCATCCAGATAGAAAAGACCAAGGTGTGACTTACTTTCAAGAACTGGAAAAGAAACGCTCAGCTCAGCCAACTGTGACAAAACTTTCAAAAATGGATACCAAGAATTTTGGCTACAAAAGCCAATCTCGCAATTGTACCCTGGATTGAGGTCCATCGTTCAACTATTTCTGATAGCATTCCCATCATCGTATTTGTGTGAACGTGGATCCAGTGCTGTGGCAACGTTGCTAACTGAAAAGAGAAATCGGTTGTAGATTACCGAACGCGGTGACTTACGGCTGTTTTTGAGTAAATTCCATCCTGATATTAACAAACTTGTTCAAAATCATCAAATTCAGCCTTCACAATAGATTGGTTTTGAAATTCAAATTGAAATGTTTCTTTCAATAACATGAATGAAAGTTTCCTAATATTACAAAATTACCCTCATCAGAAAGTCTTATTTTCACACACATAATTCAATTATTTAAATAATGCCTGCGATTGTGATTCTTAAGAAAAAATTTGAGGGGCGCTAGAAAATAATTAATTCTCTAAGCGGGCGGTAAACAAAATAAGTTTGAGAACCTCTGGTATACAATAACTTCATAAATTGAGTTCGGTATTTATACTATCCTGAAAAAGCTATCGGATAAAAAGGTTATGTTCTTTTCGTGTATCCAATATGTATTTGTTCCAGATCTGAAAATAATATTCATTCCAATAATTTTTATTTCCAGCCAATGTTCTACAGTTCGAGTATGGCTGCTGCCTCGTTTGGACGTCCCCTGTAATTCCTCAACTTCAATCACCTGATCCAGAGGTCAACCCCTTAGGAGAGCGAATCACCACTTTCCAAATATCTTTGTTAGCTGGGATACCTCCATTAGTGATGATTCTAGCACCGATATTATTTGGAAAACTTCCTGATGTTATCGGAAGAAAAAACACGATGATCGGAATATCTTCAGTGTTCTTACTGGCAAATACAGCACTGTCCTTTGGAAGCCATATATATGTGTACTACGCTGGAAGAAGTGTCATAGGACTGTGTATGGGTCTATTGATGATTGTGCTTCCAATATATTTAAATGAAATTTGTGAAGATCACAACAGAGCTAAACATGGATGTCTGATGATGTTTTTCATCCCCCTTGGAAGTCTTTATGGTTTCCTTGTAGGTGCAGTAACAACTGTCGAAGTTTTCACTCTACTCTCTACCATGCCTCTCATTCCACAACTGATCGTTTTCTGTTTGGTGTTACCTGAATCGCCATACTACACAGCGTCCAAAGGAGAAAAGCAAACGACTATTTCAATATTGGAGAGGTTGCGAAGTAACAAAAGCAGCGAAGAAATCGAAGAAGATTACAATCACATTGAAACAACACTAAAATCCCTATCAAAGTCAGAAAAAGGTACCTGGAAGGATATTCTGAGATCCAAAGCATCGAGGAAAGGGTTCATCATCGGTCTGGGTTCGTGTCTGTCAACTCAAATGTCAGGAATTCCTGTTATCATGTCCTACATGGGACTCATTTTCAATAATGCTAGAACAAACATGTCTGGGAACGCTGTGTCAATCCTGGTTGGATCTGTGAAACTTTTTTTCTACTTCGTAACAATGAATATTGTGGAAAGACTCGGTAGGAGACCGTTGCTGATTTTCTCTTCTGCTGGTTGTGGAATATCACTCGGTATCCTTGCTGTCTATCTGTATTTGAATGACGTGGATTCCCCTATAATCGATAATATCAGGTGGCTCCCAGTTGTCTCTATATTGGTTTACATTTCTAGCTTGTCCCTAGGACTGGGCTCAATACCCACAGCAATTCTTAGTGAATTCTTTTCAGATGACCTAAGGTCAGTAACTACATCTTCTGCTTTGATAATAGTGAATTTCTGTATATTCATTTTGACCACAGCTTTTCCTATTTTATCAGAGCTTTGGGGGGTACACTACTGCATTGGAATTTTCAGTATCAGTTGTTTCTTCAGTTTCATTTTCCTGTTCTTGATGTTTCCTGAGACCAGAGGCAAAAGTTTCTTGGAAATTCAAGAAATATTGATGAAGTGATATTGAAGCACTTCTATAACTGTATTATCTCTTCAATGTGGGCATGTTTATGTGAATTCCAATCAAAAGTTATTCGAAAGAATGAAGATTGAAATTTCAATATTTTTCTCTTGAGTATAAATTGATGTAATTTGAACATTAACTGTTCACTTCAGAATGTTGCAAAGAGGAATTAATCTTGTGACCAAACGTAACCTACCATAAATTTTTTTGTTTCAACGGTTTCGACTATGTTAGTCATTAGCAATATAAATTAATCAGTTACTGCATCATCACGATATGCAGCATATCAGCCATGTTCCATTACAGAATCATACCAACTTCAACTGGACACATTCTTTCAATAAAAATATCTGGCCTTGGTGGGAGTCGAACTCACGACCTCTCGACTGTGAGTATTGAATGTGTGACGACGAGGGTATTTATTTATGTGGTATGATAAATATGTAAAAATGTAAATCGAAATAAAAGAGTGTTTCGGACGTATTCTCAAATTATTTCGTCAACTCAGTTTTCCACTAACTTTCACATTCAAATGAGTCGCTCAATAAAAAACCTCATAATCCTGTTTAATTTCATCGTTGGAAAGATGATGAACCACCAAAGAAGATTTGTCTTCTATCTTTCTCTACAGCTTCCACTGCAACACAACTACCAAAAATAAACTGCAGGGAAAGAGAAGAACAAGAATGATTTAGATGCATTTGTGGTGCAGACTAGTCCCATGTTTGTATCATGGATTATTTAAGTTCTGACATATATTTTGCTACTTCCCAATTTTCATCTTCTGGTATGTTTTTGACCAAATTTCTGGGAGGATATGACAATCATAGAAAATTGTTTGATTTCTCATCCCCTGGATCACAAACAGGTTTTATTTGGAGTATTGCGATCGAAATAAAAAACCTAATGCATGATTCAACATTCTTGGATAGACACTCCTTACTATATAACAACAAAAAAAAGTGAGGTAGTCAGTTGATTTCTGAGAGGAAGAAGTGAATTTTCGAGGTCATGAAGTTTTTTCTGTGTTCTCTAATGATCTTTATATTTCCCCTTTTTTACAATACGTACTCCCGAAGGTTGAATAATTTGAATTAGTTGGCTAATTTCCCTGCTAACTGCGGTACGTCGTAACAGTAGGTAGATTGAAGGTTTTTGTGTCATCTACTCAGTTTTGTCTAGTCCCGTCCAGTTCCGTTCCGTTCCGTCTCGTTTCGTCAGGTCTCGTTTTGTCCCATATGATCGGTCCCTACCCGTTTCATCCCGGCCCGCCTGTTTCGTCCCATACCGTCCAAGTCAAGTCCAGTCCCGTCCAATCAAGTCCAGTCCAGTCCAGTCCAGTCCAGTCCAGTCCAGTCCAGTCCAGTCCAGTCCAGTCCAGTCCAGTCCAGTCCAGTCCAGTCCAGTCCAGTCCAGTCCAGTCCAGTCCAGTCCAGTCCAGTCCAGTCCAGTCCAGTCCAGTCCAGTCCAGTCCAGTCCAGTCCAGTCCAGTCCAGTCCAGTCCAGTCCAGTCCAGTCCAGTCCAGTCCACAGTCCAGTCCAGTCCAGTCCAGTCCAGTCCAGTCCAGTCCAGTCCAGTCCAGTCCAGTCCAGTCCAGTCCAGTCCAGTCCAGTCCAGTCCAGTCCAGTCCAGTCCAGTCCAGTCCAGTCCAGTCCAGTCCAGTCCAGTCCAGTCCAGTCCAGTCCAGTCCAGTCCAGTCCAGTCCAGTCCAGTCCAGTCCAGTCCAGTCCAGTCCAGTCCAGTCCAGTCCAGTCCAGTCCAGTCCAGTCCAGTCCAGTCCAGTCCAGTCCAGTCCAGTCCAGTCCAGTCCAGTCCAGTCCAGTCCAGTCCAGTCCAGTCCAGTCCAGTCCAGTCCAGTCCAGTCATTACAACGAAATTGAATAATAACTTCAACAATATTGAAACTATTTCCATTTGAATAAATTTTATAAGTTAGATGCAGAGAAAAAGTTGATTTTTTTGCAGGCATTCGAAGTTGAGCCGTGTCATAGCGGCTTTCAGAATTATATAATAATTATAACTTTGACAAATTGAAATGATAGTATTCATGATAATGAGCCTCACAATCATTAAAAAATGTCTGTGTTTTCTTTTTTTGGCGTTGTTTACTGGTAATGCATCAAAGAGAAAATTTGTGTCGTTGAATAGAAAAGTATGAATTACCATCAAGATGATAAGTTATTTGAAGAGGTTGTTTATGCACCCACTGAGGCTGAGGAAGGGAAAATTCAGCTCAAACCAAAGAAAAGTAGGAAGAAAAATGATACGTTATTTTTATATTTCGTTGTCATTACGGGTAAGCCACATTCTGTATTTCAACCTCTATTCAAATAGCTGTATTGGTACACCACTTCATCTTTTACTATTCAAGATAATCCTACATAACTTGCTTTTAGGTTGTTTCAACAGTTTTGTCCAATTTAATGTCATGTATTTTTGTAGCTCTATATCTCGATAAATAATCATGCTACTATGTCGTTGTATATACAGACTGATTGAGATTTTTTCACTATGTACTATGCATATACAATATACAGGGTGTTCTAAATTCGATCCTCACCATTGGGATCTCGGAAACTATGAGAGATACGAAGATGGTTGAATTAGGACAAAGTTGCGCATTTACCTGACTAATAATATGCTGTTGAGATAGTTCTGAAATTCCGAGTGTATCCGGAAAAAACAGAAATTTCGGAAAATGGTTTTTATTATTTTCTGGCTTTATTTTTCGAAGGATTCAGAAATAAATTGCACTTCTACATTGCCACTTTTCCCCTGCTACATAATGGTGTTTTCAGATTTGCTATCCGACGTTTCGTCTTCCGGCCACCATCATCAACTTTATTCTTTCTTATGGGCACTACATTGGATTTTTTCTATTTTGAATAGAACCATATTTTACCTTTTCAATGATATGTCATAATTTATTGAAAATACGATGGAAACAAGGGAATTTTTACAAGGGATTACAATGTCGAACGAAGAATTCGTAATGAATTTTGCATTGCAAATTGTTTCCAGTCAATAGATGACCTTCACGGAACACCATTATCCTCAATGGTGTATTCCGAAGTTTCGGGACGGAACACTTGTCTTATCACCTCATTAATAGGGTTTTGGATAACGTTACAAGACGAAACACTCATTACTTTCACAACATTACGTCTTTTTCATAAAGACTGAAATTTTTTTTTCGATGAAAGTGTCAACTTCTCTTCGAAAACCTGCTGCAGATCATGTAGCAAGTTCAGCCTCAAACTGAAATTTTGGATGGGATACCTGAAAAAATGTGCGGAAAAAAATTCAAAGTGAATAATGCGTTTCCATTATGTTGATTCGTGATGAAAAGTCACAAGAAACAAGAGTTCGTACTCATTAAAAGTAGTGTGTAATAAGGATACAATGAAGAAGGATACATGAAGAAAGTTCCGAACAAATACACCTCGATTTTAAAGTTGCTAAAGTATTAAGAATGTGTACATATGTAGTTTTTTCTTCGAAATGGACTCAAAATTAACCTTGTATATAAGCATGTCACCAGAAAACACTCTCTAGAACTATTTTGATCAATCATATCCAAATAAAGAGGCTGTCCAATGAAGTATTTCAACTCAATTTTTCTTATTCTAGCTAGTCTTCAGATATTCGTAAAAGCAAGCACCATAGTCTGGCCATCCCCCGTGATCCCTCAATTCAAATCGAATAACTCGGATATCAACCCTCTGGAAGATCGGATAACAACGGCTCAAATATCAATGCTATTTGGAATACCGTCAGCGTTCAAAATATTGGGAGCACTATCACTGGGAAAATTACCAGATGTCATCGGTAGAAAGAATACCTTGCTCGCTATATCGTTATTAACTCTTCTGCCCCATCTAGTGATGGTCCTCTTCGGAAGCCATATATACGTTTACATCATTGGAAGATCCGTCGTGGAGATAGGTCTTGGGTTTCTATTGTCCGCTTTGCCAATTTATCTGAACGAGATTTGCGAAGACCACAACAGAGCTAAACATGGATGTCTCATGATGTTCTTTTTACCCCTGGGGGGTCTTTACGGCTATCTTGTAGGTCCTGTTACCAGCGTCAGATGGTTCACATTTTTATGCGCAGCACCTTTGATCCCACAAATCATTTTTTTATTGGTACTGTTTCCTGAGTCACCAATTTACTCAGCCGCTAAAGGAGATAGAATAACCACCATAAACACATTGAGGAAGCTGAGAAGCAACAAAACCGAAGACGAAATCGCTCAAGATTACATTGAGATTGAAAGATCTCTGATGAATCGAAATGAAGGTGTTGGATGCGGATTCAAAGACCTCTTCTCAACGCGCGGTTCGAGGATGGCAACTTTGATTGGATTTTTATCAAGCGTGGGTTTGCCAGTCTCCGGAGTGCCTAGTATCATGGCCTACGTAGCTCCCCTCTTCAATGATGCTAACACGAATCTTTCTGGAAACTTAGTGGCGATCCTAGTGGGAGTTGTGAAATTGACTTTTTATTTCATAACATTTGCAGTTGTGAAAAAAGTGGGTTCAAGGCCCTTGCTACTTTTTTCTTACATCGCTACTGGAGCTTTTCTCACCATCATTGCTGTGTATTTCTATCTCAACACCACCAATTCGCCAATTGTTCATACCATCAGATGGTTACCTATAGTATGCGTACTACTTTACATTGCCTCCTATTCTTTAGGTATAGGTTCGGTATCAGTATCTTTGCTGAGCGAACTATATCCTAACGATATGAGGTCCACAGGTTGTTGCTTTGTTAGAACATCCGTTGCTATTATCAATGCCGTTATATCCACATCTTTTCCTCTGGTAGTAGAGCATTTGGGAGTGCATTATAGCGTTGGAATGTTTAGTGCAGGCTGCTTCCTGATTTTTGCTTTCCTGTACTTCTTTTTGCCGGAGACCGGGGATAAGAGTTTTTTAGAAATTCAGGAGATATTAAACAAGTAAATGCCATTTAGTGACTTGCCAATAACTGTAGGCTTTCAATATTACTGTCACTGCTAAATGAAAACTATGTTTACATTGAAATCATTTTGAATGGTCCAATGTTCCAACTCATTTCATTATGAAATACAAATAAATAACATTATGGCAACAAAGTAACTGAAGTCTGGGTTGAACTACGTACGGTGTTTGAGTTATGCGACTTTGGAGCCATTTACAGGAAGCTATAACTATACTGAGTTCTCAGTCTGCCTACTTCCCAGGAAGGGACACGATGTAAGGGTCTCTTCACTGGTCTCTGCGAAAGTCTCAATCTGTCTACTCTCAAGCGTTGACTGTGGGTTCATAGGTTCTGTGGAGACTTTGGACTATGTACTGTGGTCCAGAGGCTATGTTGTGCCTGTGGGCTGTGGACGTTTGAGACCCTTTAGACCGGGACATAGAGACCCGATGTCAAGTCACAAAATCCTTACAGGGTGTCACTCTCTGAGGATTAGGCAAATTGGGACATCAGTGTGGTCATAGCTTCTTGAAAATGGCGGACAGACAAAACATATACAGGGCTTTTCATGATGAGCGTTAATTAGCCGTTTCTGGCAAACTATTTAACGGATCTAGCTGAAAATTCCACAGTATGCAGAAGTCAATATGACCTACACGCCTAAAATATTTTAGACGAAGCGGCGTTGGAGCTTCTACTATAAAGTAGCGGCTTCTTTGATTTTTCAAATGGAACACCCCGTATATAATATCATATTATAATTCATTATCACTTTGTCAACAAATTCATATACTATTTCCCTATACCTATCTATTACCGTTTAGAAGATATAAATTAATTTCGATATTTTTTTTACCATACATGAACTTTTATAATTGCTGATACTCTTGAACTCTCTTGCACTAAAACGATCAAATTTGAAATGGAGTGGAGTGATACTATGAGGATCTTCACTCCGAGTCATATTTTCATTTGCCTCATACAGGGTCTTCAGAAATGCAGATACTTTGATCTCATGAAAAAATTAGTAGAACTCAATTTGTTCGAATGGAACACCCTGTATATTTCAACATTTTTGAGCTCTACATCCAGTTTCAGATTAACTTTGTTCAGATAATACTATTTCTATTTTGAAGCGTTTTCGAGATAAACTGTTTCAAACGGAAATTGACATGGTTTCCTTGTTCATCACTCATTTTTGTAAAACAGATTTTGTTTGATGTTTCTCAATTAGTCACAGATAATACAATGAAAAGATAATTATTAAAATACTCCTCAACCATCGAATGAAACTTCTCTTCAAACAATAGTTTTATTAACGCTGAAACACCAACTGAAAATAATAAAACCATAAATTAATGAGTTAATTTAATCGTCAGTGTATTTCAGAATATGTTCAAACACATCTCCATCTCTACTTAAACAAACATGTAGTCTCTTCAAAAGATTGTCATGTGTAGCGCTTCTGATTAAGTCTGGAGTCAAACTATTGAAAGCAGTTGTAACTCTCGATTTCATATTTTCCATTGTTGTTATTGGAGTAGAGTAAACCATATTTTTAATGAAACCACACGAAATAATCTAATGGATTGCCATCTGGTGTTCTAGGAGGCCAACGAAAAGGTCCATTACTACCAATCCATCTGTCTTCGAAGATTTCGGTTAAAGCTTCGCTGATTGAATGAGAATTATGGGGTGGAGCACCATCCATTTGGTACCATACACGTTCTCTTCCTGGTCTATTATTTAAAATCATTTGAATTCCATTCATTCATTCAAAAATTCATCTACTTATGGAATATGCTGAATGTGTTGTTTTCTAAAGACAAGTGAAGAATAAGTAACAGTAAATATATCCACCATTGAGCTTTTCAATTATTTTTAATATGAATTTTTCTTTGTTAGAACATCCGTTGATATTATCAATGCCATTATATCCACATCTTTTCCTATATTCCTATAGTAGTAGAGTATTTGGGAGTGTATTATTGTGTTGGAATGTTCAGTACATGTTGCTTCCTGATTTTTGTTTCCATGTACTTTTTTTGCCGGAGACCAGGGGTAAAAGTTCTTTAGAAGTTCAGGAGATATCAAACAAGTAAATGACTTGTGGTGACTTGCCAATTACTGTGGGCTTTCAATATCACTGCCACTGCCATAGAAGCACTATGTTTACGTTGCGTTGCGAATGTTTCAATGTTTCAACTTTTTTAATTTTAAAATCTGTGATAAACTGCGTCTAGTGTTTCATTTGCTCGACGTTTCTGCTTGGACTTTGGATTAACTTTCGAGAAGCTATCACTAAACTGAGGCCTCGATCTGCCTACTTCTCATATAAGGACATAATGTAAGGGTCTCGTCGCTGGTCTGTATAGAGGTCTCAATCTACCTACTCTCAAGCGTAGACTGTGGGTCCTGTGGCTCTGTGGATACTCTGGATTGTGAACTATGGTTCACAATCTGAAGACTATGGACTCTTGAGACCCTTGCAGAGACCAGCGACGATACCTAAGTAGTAAGCAGATTGGACCCCAGCGTCAGGTCACAAAACCCTCACAGTGTGTCACGCTCTGACGACTAGGCAGATTGAGACCTCAGTGAAGCCATAGCTTCTTCAAAATGGTTTCACATTCGACGCCGATAAGTCGAACAACTGAAAACAGATGCGTTTGATTATCGAAAATACTATGAAGAATAAACAATCTTACTCCGTCCCGTCCCTTTCCGTCCGGTCCCATCACGACCAGACCCGTTCCGTCCATTCACGGCTCGGGCCATTCAGACACGTCTCGTTCAGTCATGTCCCGTCCAATCACGTCCAGTCCCGTCCCGTCTGTCCTGACTTGTCCGTCCCGTTCCTTTCTGTCCAGTTCCGTTCCATCCCTTCCCGTTATGTCCTTTTTCTCTCCGTCTCGTCTTGTCTTGTCCTGTTTTGTCCCGTCCCGTCCCTGCCCTCTCTTGGCTTTCTAGCTGTCCATTTGAATAAATTCAATAAATTAGATACGTAGAAAAAGGTTGCTTTTGTTGCATGCTTCCGAAGTTGATCCGTGTCACATCCATATTAATTAGAACCTTGACGAACTAGACTGATAGTTTTCATAATAATGAGCCGCACTATCTTGATTGAGTTTTTGTATTTCCTTTATTTTGGTCGTTGGTCGTTAACAAAGAGAAAATTTGTGTTAGTGATCGACGTTGTGAATAAGAAAATCATGAGTTACCACCAAGGTGATAAGTTAGTTGAAGAGGTGGTTTATACACCCATTGAGGATGTGGATGGGACAGTTCAGTTCAAACCAAAAGACAGTAGGAAGAAAAATGACACGCTATTTTTATATTTCGTTGTCATAACAGGTGAGCCACGTACTATATTTCAACTTCTATTTGAATAGTTATATCAGGTGTCGAAAGTATACCCATTTTTCATCATAGACCAAGGCCTTCAAAAATGGAAAAAAGTGAAAAAAATAACAAGTAGGAAATTATTATCATATTCCCCTTATTTCCATTAGGAAATGAGAGGAATACAATAAAAATGGAAGGAAAAATACATTACGGGCGATCTGAGTTCAGGAAGTGGGAGGGGTGAGTTTTTAAGGGTAAAAATGGTTTATCTCAATTTTCGGCACAACTACAATTGCTACGGAAAAAAGTTGAATGGCAAAGTTGTAGGTCAGTGGTCGCCAACCTCTTCAATGTGTTGAGCTACTTTGTTAATTTTGGAATAAACAGCGAGGTACCCACACGGAAGCCACGTAACGCAACGTAAATGAAATAATCCACAGTTAATTTATCATTATATGTATTTATTTCACTATTTAACTGATAATACATAATGTACTAATGATAAACTAATAACAAAATAACTAATATTACTAATACGTACTTGTTCATAGCTACATTCCTACCTATCAAACGAAGGTGTTTGAAAAATAAACACAAACTTTTATCCAGCCACAACGTCATGTCACGTATGATTTAAAAATAGTTTATAATAACAACAAAAAAGTAACGCACTATCATGAACATAAACATTGAAAAATAAAAAAGCACGTTCAATGAGAAGGCTGAAACTCAGACTCATCGATAATTTTTTTAATGTTTGCAGTATAATTTGATGCAGACATTCGGATACAATTTTCCAAATGTTCATCTGTAAGTCGATTGCGATATTTGTTCTTAATAAACTTCATATTGGAAAAAGAAAATTCACACAAATAGGTTGAACTGAATGATGCTTTCACTTTCAAGGCAACACGGCATAAAACTGAATATTTGTCTTTACTTACAATAGGCCAGATACATTCAGTACTTGAGACTAACGATTTTAAGGCTAAATCATTTTGAAACTCAATGACTTCCATTTCTGTTGCAGCGATGTCTTCGCCAAAGTTCTGTATAACACAAGTTGCAAATTGTTGGATATCAATTTCCATAAAGGGTGAAACAACAAACTGCGCTACTAAAGCCATTTCATTGAAATCCTTAAAACGATTTTTGAAGTTATTCTCCAGGGTAGAAATTATTTCTACATGATATTTGTTGTTATAGGGTTCTAATGGATTTTGAGATATTTTTTCTGAAAGAATAGGAAAATGCTTGGCATCGCTGTTGATTAGGTTTTGTTCCCAAAACTCCAGCTTTTTGATAAATTCTTCTATATCAGAAATCATTTTCGCTAGTTCTTTGTCTC
This sequence comes from Leptinotarsa decemlineata, assembly GCF_025532065.1. Classification (NCBI taxonomy): domain Eukaryota; kingdom Metazoa; phylum Arthropoda; class Insecta; order Coleoptera; family Chrysomelidae; genus Leptinotarsa; species Leptinotarsa decemlineata. Next base: position 1,438,703 of record NW_027412704.1, on the reverse strand, counting down.
TCCCCTGAAGCTGCAAATTAAGTTCGTTTAATTTCTCTGTGATGTCCACGAGAAAATCAAAATCTCTAAGCCATATTGAATTTTCTAGTTCCGGAGTCGGTTCATCGCGTTGTTTGAAAAATTGAACTATGCCAGATAGGACATCATTAAAACGTTTCAGCACCCGTCCTCTACTCAACCATCGGACTTCAGAGTGAAGGAGTAGGTCCCCGTATTGACAGTCAACTTCATCGGCCAAGGTTCTGAATAATCTTCTTTGTAAAGCTTGAGCTCTAATCTTGTTCACAATTTTTACCACCAGTTTCATAACGTTGTTTAGTTTCAGAAAATTTCCACATAATGCTTGCTGATGGATAATGCAGTGGCAACAGAGAAATTGCGGAAAAGTTTCATCTTTACGACATAACGCCACCTGACCCTTATCACAACCCACCATAGCTGGAGCGCCATCGGTTGTCAAGCCTACCATTTTCGATATTGGAATTTTCTCGGAATAAATAATATTTTTCAAATGAGAAAACAACTCATGTCCAGTAGTGTGTCCTTTCAGTGGAATGAACTTCAAAAGATCTTCTTTAATCGTAAAATCACTAAAAACCATCCTGACGAACACGGCCATCTGGGCAGTGTCAACGACATCTGTTGATTCATCCAGTTGAAGTGAAAAATAAACACAGTTATCTAAGTCAGTTCTTAACTGTAAAAAAATATCATTGCTCATTACTTCTACACGTCTCATCACTGTATTAGTAGAAAGTTGCATAGATTTTATAGCTGAAACTATCTCGTCTTCATTTCTAAAGTTGGCAAATAACGAATCAGCAGCTTCTAAAAACGCCTGTTTTATCATTTCCCCGTCTTCATAAGGTTTCTTTTTTTGTGCAATTATCTGGGACACACGGTACGATGCTTCAGTTGCAGCCTTATTTTTGTCGACTGTTCTTAAAAATATTGATTGTTGTCCAATTACCTGCTTTTTTAACTGTTTCAGTTTCTCCTTTCTGGCGGCAGAATGTAGTGGGAATGATTTTTCAAAATCAGAATGTACAGTTTTATGATGTCTCTTAATATTTCCTTTTTTAGCAACGGAGACCAAAGTATTACATAACAAACACACATTTTTATTTTTAACTTCTGTAAAAAAGTATTGTTCTTCCCATTCCGAATGAAAGTGGTATGTCTTTACCTTCTTACAACTGCTTGCCATAATATTATTTTTTTTGTTCTCTACTAACCCAACCGCTGGACGTTGGTTACGCGTTCAGTTTTAAACTAAGCGCAATGTCGCCGCGCCAAGCGTATTTATCCCGTTCAAAGCATTCCAGATCGTTCTCGAACACTAACGCGCTGGTCCGGATGGTCGGTTCTAGCCGATTCTAGCTTGATGGCGTCAGCGGCAGATCACTCACCGCAACGTTGCCGCTGTTTACGTTTAATATTATGACAATTAGATTTTTTTGTGGAATTTTCGGAAGCTTCTCTGATTTTTGCAGTTTGCATTTTTTAAATTGAAATCGTTGTGAGAGCTACCAGGATTGCCTCCGCGAGCTACCGGTAGCTCGCGATCAACAGGTTGGCGACCACTGTTGTAGGTAATAAGAAGATCTACAACTTTATCTTCCACAATTTTTCCACATGAATTCAAAATTTATGTGGAAAATTCAAATAATCAAGTTTTTGGTTTTTTATTTTTATCTTTTTCAAAAAAGGCATCCCCAATATTTTGAGAAGGTTGTAGAATCTCCTTCAAATAATATTTGTAGATGCCTCTTCATTGCTGTTTTAGAATAATTTATATACCTGGGTGACCTATGGAAAATTTTAGCCCATTAAAAAGTATTTCATAGAGAAGTGGGGAAGGAGCTACGAGGGTCTGGGTCTTACTACATAGGTACTTGTTATTTCGTAGCAGCTGTCAAAGCCGTCGAATAGTTTCAAACATGAATCCTTCAAAAATAATGTTGCATTTTTGCATTGTTTTTCCGGTAGCGATACAAGATCTGGATTTGCCGGAAAAGGAAAGAAAAGTATCGTAAATTCTTTATTAGACGCTAAAAATTTGTCAAATTTGGCCAATATTTTTTATAAGAAAGATGCAAGTGCAAATCTATTTATAAATGTGAAAATGAAAAAATAACACTGAATCAATTGAGATTTCAAAAATATCTATTGGCAAAAATTGATACACGTGATATATTCCTTCCCCCTTCTCCCCCTTGTAATATTCCGCCATTTTTTATTAACTCCCTCCCCCCTTTGAAGCCTCAGGACGGTCCGTAATTGATATTTTAGCTATTCACTCTGATTTTCATTTGTTTTTCCCCAGAAACTGATATCTTTCGAAATATCCCCCTTTTGACAATCCATTGTTCAGGAAGGTGATTATCGTGACCATTTTCTGAAAAAAAGTGCTGTAGTTCGAAGAGAGAAAATGTTTCATCAGTTCTTGAATGACCTCAAATAGAATTTCAAGCATTTTTTTTGTTCTAGCCAGTGTTCAGATATTCGTAAAAGGGTGCAACAATGTCTGGCCATCCCCCGTAATCCCTCAACTGAAATCGAATAACTCAGATATCAACCCTCTGGAAGATCCAATAACAACGGCTCAAATCTCGATGTTATTTGGAATACCCTCAGCATTCAGGATACTTGGAGCACTATTTCTTGGAAAGTTACCGGATATCATCGGTAGAAAGAAGACTCTGCTCGTTATATCGTTATTAACTCTTCCACCCCATCTAGTAATGGTCCTCTTTGGAAGCCAAATATACGTCTACATCATTGGAAGATCCATTGTGGAAATAGGTTTTGGGTTCACACTGTCCGGTCTGCCAATATATCTGAACGAAATTTGCGAAGACCACAACAGAGCTAAACATGGATGTCTCATGATGTTCTTCTTGCCCCTGGGTAGTGTTTACGGCTATCTTGTGGGTCCTCTCACTAGCGTCAGATGGTTCACATTCTTATGTGCAGCACCTCTGATCCCGCAAATCATTCTTTCATTGGTACTATTTCCCGAGTCACCAATTTACTCAGCCGCTAAAGGAGATAGAGTAACCGCCATCAACACATTGAAGAAACTGAGGAGCAACAAAACGGAAGACGAAATTGTTCAAGATTACATTGAAATTGAGAGATCTCTAACAAATCTAAATGAAGGTGTTGGATGCGGATTCAAAGAACTTTTCTCAACGCGTGGTTTGAGGATGACAACTTCAATTGGATTTTTAGCAACCTTGAGTGTATCAGTCTCAGGAGTGCCTATCATCATGGCTTACGTAGCTCCCCTCTTCAATGATGCTAACACGAATCTTTCTGGAAACTCAGTGGCAATTTTAGTGGGAGTTGTTGAATTGACATTTTATTTCGTAACTTTTGCGGTTGTGAAAAAAGTGGGTTCAAGGCCTCTGCTACTTTTTTCCTACCTTGCGACTGGAGTATTCCTCACCATCATTGCTGTGTATTTTTATCTCAACGCCACCAATTCCCCAATTGTTCATACCATCAGATGGTCACCTATAGTATGCGTACTACTTTACGTTTCCTCCTATTCTTTAGGTATAGGTATAGGTTCAGTAACAGTATCTTTGCTGAGCGAACTATATCCTAACGATATGAGATCCACAGGTTGTTGCTTTGTTAGAACAACCGTTGATATTATCAGTGCCATTATATCTGCAGCTTTTCCTCTGGTAGTAGAGTATTTGGGAGTGCATTATTGTGTTGGAATGTTCAGTATATGTTGCTTCCTGATTTTAGTTTTCATGTACTTCTTCTTGCCGGAGACCAGGGGTAGAAGTTTCTTAGAAATCCAGAAGATACTCAGCAAGTGAATGCTATCAGCAAGTAAATGCTATCTAGTGACTTGCCGATTACTGTAGGCTTTCAATATCACTGTAACTGCCATATGAAAACTATGTTTACATTAAAGGGTGTTTGAATGTTAGATAATATTATAACATATAATTCATTATAACATTGAAATCAACAGTACAAAAGTAACATTTCAAAACGCTCAAAGGTGCGATCTTGTTCCTCCCTTTTCATAAGAGAGGATGTATGCATCTCCACTCACAAGCGATTTTGGTGAAATTGGTGACACGTGTGAATCATTGTATTCGTGCCACGTGCCAGTATAAGGATGTCTGCAGAATGCTGTGTAATGTCCGCTGTAGGTAGACCCACTGTGATTCGAAAGTGCATATAGATTATGACGACAAGGAGTCACATTTTCTGCTGCATAATTGTTCATATCTACTTCTTTGATTGACGACTTGTTTATTTTGTGGAAATTCATGTTCACTGAGGATACACTACAAAAACACACTTTTGTCTATTTTCCACGATATTTCTTTATTGTTGACTAGTTTCGGCTATTACACCATTTTCAAAACTCACTGATTACATTTAAATCTGAGTAATTTATACCTAAATTTCCTATCCTATCATAAATAATTTGGTACCTAGATTTTGTATACCTGTAATATCCATGAACAAAACAAAACAAAGCTTTTGATATAATGTAGGTTTTAGGAACTGGATTATAGATTCAGGAGAGGACTATTATTTGGATCAAGTTGTTCCTTGAGAACAATAGAATTAAGATTTTTCTTTGTCTTGTTTATTTCCGTATTGTTCAATCTGTGAATGTGTTTTTTCGGAAAATGTTAAAGTCGAGTTTATCATTGTTTTTGGATACTGTCAGATCTAAAAAATGTATCTCATTGTTCTCTTCACCGTAGAGACAGACCCAACTTTATAATGCGTATCTTTCGGATTTCGAATGATTTGAATAATTTTGCGAAGAAGTTCAGAAGCGAAGAAAGCGGCAATAAAATAAGTGCGATGAATACAGTGTAATCGAAGTACGGTTTTTACAGGTGATTTCAAATTGTTAAATACATCCGTTAAATTTGAGTGGTTGTCACGTTTATTTATCATGAAGAACTGACATATAGACAAGAGAATCAGTGACAGCGATAGTTTGTTACGTTTGTGACAGAACATACGTCGTAGCAGTAAGTATATTGAATAGACAAATCGAATGTTTTCGTTTCATCCATTTCATTCTATCCTATTATATCTTGTCTCATCCCATTCCGTCTCGTCCCGTCTCATCGCGTTCTGTCCCGTCCCATCGCGTCATGTCACATCTTGTTTCGTCCTGTCCCGTCCCGTCTTGTCCCATCCCGTCCCATCGTGTTCCATTCCATTGCTTCTCGCCCGTTACGCTCCTGCCTGTCCCGTCCCATCCCATTACGTCCAGTCACGTCCCTTTCCACTCCCGTCTTGTCCGTCCCGTTCCGTCTCTTTCCGTTACGTCCTGTCCTTTTCCGTCTCGTTTTGCCTTGTTCCGTATTGTCCCGCCCCAGTCTTGTTTGGGACCCATACTATAATGTAAATATCGATTTGATTGATAATGTTCAAAAGAAATTCTTGGGAAATTGTGCTTTTCACTTTGGTATTCAACGAAATGAATATGAGTGCAGTCAACTCTCAACCAAGTTTGAGTTTGACGATAGTCGTGTCACTAAGTGAATTTATTGGAGCCTCTGGAGACATCCTACATTTTGTTTAATGAGAGAGAGGACATTGTTAGATCAAGATCTGCAGATGATGTGGTGCTGCAGGTTTTTCCGGGTTTTCCTGCAGCTGAAAAAGCAAATGCGCCACTGGAATCAATGAAGTCGCCCCGGAGCGACAATCATTTGTTCATTTGATTCGATCCCAGCCATAGGAACCTTCCCTAAATTGAAGGGGGTATATTTTAGAAGCGAATTAGATACGCAGAAAATCGTTGCTTTTTCGCATTCATTCGAAGTTAAGCCGTGTCATATCCATAATAATTGTAACCTTGACGAACTGAACTGATAGTATTCATAATAATGAGCCCCACTATCTTAATTGACTTTGGGTGTTCTTTTTTTTTGTAGTTGTTAACTGGTAATGTAACAGAGAGAAAATTTGTGTCGGTGATTGAAATTGTGAATGAGGAAATTATGAGTTGTCACCAAGATAATAAATTAGTTGAAGAGGTGGTTTATACACCCATTGAGGATGTGGATGGGGCAGTTCAGTTTAAACCAAAAGACAGTAGGAAGAAAAATGACACGCTATTTTTATATTTCATTGTAGTCACAGGTAAGCCATCTTCTGCTCTCTATTTGTTTAAATGAATAGGCAGGGTGACAATAATACTCCACAGTTCACACAACATCAACATTCATTGCTAACAGCTGTTTCGGCACACTGTGTCATCTTCTGAGAGAGTTATAAACATTTTATAAGCTCATTGTCATTCTGCTTCTTCATCATGAAATCACAGAAACGTAAAGAAAATAAGTATAATGGACACCCTTTCAGAAATATGTAGATAATAAACAGAAGTTTTTTTCAAATACAAACTGGAGGAACAACCCTTTCCAAAACACTACTGTCGAATAAACACTAAATCACACGAGATCAATACTCTTTTTCGAAATAACTTCATTCTGTCAAAAAAGTACACGAAGGGACTGTTGAAATTATTATTGTAGCTATCGAACAGTGACTTCGTAATGAATTTTGCATTGCAAATTGTTTCCACCTGATAGATGGCACACACGGAACACCATTATCCTCAATAGTGTACTTCGAAGTTTTGGGATAGAACACTTGTCTCAATTACAAGACGAAACACTCATTCCTTTCATAACATTACTTTCTTTTCAATGAGGAGTTTTATTGTAGTTTTTTCCATCCTTTCTCTGTGAGTTTTCTAATTTTTTTTCAGTGACATAGAAATGGAAAGTCAGAAAACTAATCCGCTTTCCAGAAACTCATTTTCTCTCTAGATAAAGTTCAAAGAAAGAAAACGTTTAATATTAGTTCTTTAATGGCCTCAGATAGAATTTCAATTCAATTTTTCTTGTTCTAGCGAGTGTTCAGATATTCGTGAAAGGTTGTACCATTGTCTGGCCATCCCCCGTGATCCCTCAACTGAAATCGAATAACTCGGATATCAACCCTCTGAAAGATCCAATAACCACGGCTCAAATCTCGATGTTATTTGGAATACCGTCAGCATTTAGAATACTTGGTGCACTATTACTAGGAAAGTTACCGGATATCATCGGTAGAAAGAGGACTCTGCTCGTTATATCGTTATTAACTCTTCCACCCCATCTAGTAATGGTCCTCTTTGGAAGCCATATATACGTCTACATCATTGGAAGATCCATCGCGGAGATAGGTTTTGGGTTTATACTGTCCGCTTTGCCAATATATCTGAACGAGATTTGCGAAGATCACAACAGAGTTAAACATGGATGTCTCATGATGTTCTTTTTACCCCTGGGGGGTCTTTACGGCTATCTTGTAGGTCCTGTTACCAGCGTCAGATGGTTCACATTTTTATGTGCAGCGCCTCTAATCCCGCAAATCATTCTTTCATTGGTACTACTTCCCGAGTCACCAATTTACTCGGCCGCTAAAGGAGATAGAGTAACCGCCATCAACACATTGAAGAAACTGAGAAGCAACAAAACCGAAGACGAAATTGTTCAAGACTACATTGAAATTGAAAGATCTCTAACGAAACGAAATGAAGGTGTTGGAAGCGAATTCAAAGAACTATTCTCAACACGCGGTTTGAGGATGGCAACTTCAATTGGATTCTTAGCAATCTTGAGTATATCAGTCTCAGGAGTGCCTAGCGTCATAGCCTACGTAGCACCCCTCTTCAATGATGCTAATACGAATCTATCTGGAAACTCGGTGGCAATCTTAGTGGGAGTTGTTAAACTGACTTTTTATTTCGTAACATTTGCAGTTGTGAAAAAAGTGGGTACAAGGCCCTTGCTACTTTTTTCCTACATTGCCACTGGAGTGCCTCTCACCATCACTGCTGTGTATTTCTATCTCAACGCCACCGATTCGCCAATTGTTCATACCATCAGATGGTTACCTATAGTATGCGTACTACTTTACATTGCCTGCTATTCTTTAGGTATAGGTTCAGTAACAGTATCTCTACTGAGCGAGCTATATCCTAACGATATGAGATCTACAGGTTGTTGCTTTGTTAGAACAACCGTTGCTATTTTCAATACCATTATATCCGCATCTTTTCCCCTAGTAGTAGAGTATTTGGGAGTGCATTATAGCATTGGAATGTTTAGTGCAGGTTGCTTCCTAATTTTTGTTTTCATGTACTTTTTTTTGCCGGAGACCAGAGGTAGGAGTTTTTCAGAAATCCAGGAGATACTTAGCAAGTGAATGCCATCTAGTGACTTTCCGATAACTGTAGGCTTTTAATATCACTGTTACTGCCATATGAAAACTATGTTTACATTGAAATCATATTGAATAATCCATTGTTTCACCTTCTTTTACTGTGAAATATAAATAAATGAAATAATGACGGGTTGAACCGCGTCTGTTATTTTGGAGCCATGTTCAAGTAGCTGTAACTACACTGAGATCTCAATCTACCTACTTCTCAGGTGGGGACATGATGTAAGGTTCCCTCCGCTTGTATCTGTAAGGGTTTCAATCTGCCTACTCTCAAGTATTGACTACCTACTCTACCTGCTCCCCAGGTCTAGTCGTTGGTCTCTGCAAGAGTCTCAATCTGCCTACTCCCAAGCATCGACTGCCTACTCTGCCTGCTCTCCAGGTCTAGTCGCTGGTCTCTGCAAGGGTCTCAATCTGCCTACTCCCAAGCATCGACTGCCTACTCTGCCTGCTCTCCAGGTCTAGTCGCTGGTCTCTGCAAGGGTCTCAATCTGCCTACTCCCAAGCATCGACTGCCTACTCTGCCTGCTCTCCAGGTCTAGTCGCTGGTCTCTGCAAGGGTCTCAATCTGCCTACTCCCAAGCATCGACTGCCTACTCTGCCTGCTCTCCAGGTCTAGTCGCTGGTCTCTGCAAGAGTCTCAATCTGCCTACTCTCAAGCGTCGACTCTGAGTCCCCAGGCTCTGTGAAGCCTCTGGCTTTTGAACTGTGGTCCACATGCTCTGTTGTTTCTGTGGACTATGGACTCTTGGGACGCTGGCAGAGACCAGCGATGAGACCTAGGAAGTAGGCAGATCGAGACCCCGGCGTCACGTCACGAAACCCTAACAACAGGTCACTCAGTGTAGTCATAACTTTTTTGAAAAAGGCTTCAAAGTCGACGCCGAAACATCAAGCAACTAAATACATCAAACGCGGTTGTTTATTGGAAATACTATGAAGAACAAATGTAAACAAGACTAATGAATTTGATATCTTCCGTAGTTCGGAGAATACTTACACAAATAAATTCCGAAATATTGATTTGTAAATCACAAGTATATGTGACCTTCTTTTCCTCAAATGTATTCTTTCATGATTTGAGTCGATTGTAATAAAAATAATTATTTTACTTCATCCCGACTCACTTTTGTATCTCACTACTACTTAGGTCTCAGATGCCCACCAAGAAAGGAATTTCATCCCAACTGGAAAGCCCCCCGCGGTGGTAAATAGGGTGCGTTTACATATAAAAATTACCTTTTCGATTCACAACTGTTTCTCCATGTCCTTGAACTTCCAGTGCACCCGTGCGGAGCCGGGCGGATCACCAGTTCTGTTTCTGTTTTTTTTCTGTTTCTCTATTCCAAATCAAAAAGTTTACCCACTTGATTTTCTCGTGTTAGGAATCACACGTTAAAAGGTAAGACCTCGTTAATCCTTAGCTCGCACAAGTTTCGGCTTCTGAGGGTTGTCGTTCGTAGGGGTGCGACAAATGGTTAACGGAAAAAAAGATTTTAAAAACAGTTTTTTTTTTAATGAAAGTAATTCGAAATTATTTGTTGATGTTCACAACTACCAACTCATTCAATCCAAGTAACAGTAACTACATTCACTATTGAACTTTTCAGATATTTTTCATATGAATATTCACGAAATAACAAAAAAACTGAATGAACTGATCAATTCACCGCTCGTACGGGTCTCTAGGGGTTTTCGCTGATTGAAGATCAAAACGAATTACTTATCCTACCGACTGCGCCATCAAAACTGATTTCACAGTGTTCTATGGGTGAGCCGAGGTGGGTCGCTAGTAGGTGAATGGATTAATGTCAAATAATATTATTTCATAAATAATATTCGACGTGTTTTCTGATGGAATTCCTGGATTTTGAAATAAAATTTCCTTCATTGAAAAATTCTTTTAATATAGGCCTTAGAGTAATGATTGTTACATTCCTCAATATTGTAATGTGTACTGCTAAACATTTACATTTCAACTACAACTTATGATATGATCGCAAGCTCATTGTTTGTTCTGATGGAATGTGGAGATATTATTTACCAAATTCTGTATAATTCAGCAGAAGTCGGTTTAATTTCTGCCCCACATTTCTCAAATTCAACGTTGTCAATTACAGTACTTGTCCCAAGAAGGTGACAACCTATATATATTCAAAGGTAAGTTCTTATATTCCATGTCAGATAACTTTTTCTATTCCCACGATGTCAACTACAAAATAATATAGAAGGATGAAAGATACTTGTACTTCAGTCGATATACTGTACAATGAAATGCCTAGATCAATGTAGAAATTTCAGATGTCAGACGGACCTGATACTGACTACAATCTATCTAGTTAACTATTTCATTACTAGAATCTTGATGAGTAGAACTTACTTCAGAAGATGATAGTCATCTTAATAATTTTTCAACTTCGTACCATCCACAACGAACAAAATGGAATAAAGTTGCAGGAGTGTGAGGAAAATGAACTCATAAGTATTTTCTGTGGGTCAAGAAAAACCGAAGAACTAATTGGAAACTGATGATGCTGTATCGTCCCAACAAAAAGTTAGGATGAGAAAAAATCCACCAAGAATCAAATTCTTGAGTATCTACAGCAGTTTATCACTTCTTTTCAACTAATTGACTTTTTCGTCCTACATAAAAACATTTTTCCACCATCAATACTGATTTACTGTTCAAAAACTGACTGAAGATTAAAACGATTCGGAAAAATTCAAACAGTATCACTAGAGACAATTCTGTGTTCAACTCATATAATGGGAAATAATTCAAATATATCACTCCATTCATCACTTCAGTGTTTTTCATTACTTCACTGGTTTCTTATCCTACTGACTGCGCCAAGGAAACTGATTTTACGTTGTTCTATGGGTGCTTTTGGCCCCATAGCAAATAACGTACCAACATACTATATATTTCATATCGTTGCATGAAATGTGTTTCGTATTATTTCAAATTATCATACATGTGCTAAATCATATCAAGAATGAAAACAGGGTAGTGAAAACTTTGCAAAGCTGGATTTTGAAAATTTTGGAAGATACTTTGGATACCAGCAGCTAGCTAGGAAACCATACAAAATGTCACAATGGGTACCTACATAAAATCGACAGGTTGAGGAAACTTTCTTCCAGTTTAAACATATGAGGACTCTGACTTGGAAGTATCTATATAGAAACTCGTAGGAGTCTAAGAGCTACTTCAGTGGTGATTCTGAATGAATATCGAAACAAATTTAAAGCGGCCAGGACTGTAAATATCTATTGATGAGTTATGATACACTATTAATTTTGAGGTTGTCAAAGTAGAATTGATAAAAGTGCTAATCGAACCCAAGAACTGACCAAGACAAAACGAATATATGTAACAATATGTACCAATATGTGAATACTGGTTTGAAAAAAAAAAACTATCAGGGAACATTTCTATAGTAATTCGAAGATATCACTCTATTCGTCACTCAAATTGTATTTCATCATTTTACGGGTTTATCCTACCGACTGCGCCATTAAAACTAATTTTACGTTGTTACCACATCGCTTTTGATAATGTCTACTGCAGTGGTAGACGAAATGTCAGACATAAAACCTGCAAACCACGGCCAAAAAACCCGGAAAAAAGCTTTCACACAACCATCATGGGTTTCCAAAAAAACGAGTATTTCTCCCTTCCTATAGATAACCAATTATTATTTTTCAGTAATTTTATTCGGCATAGAACATATTGGTGTTTGCTTGATCAACCTTTGTCTGATCAACATGCCGAAATGATTTGATCATTCAACAAATTTCTATTAGAACTCTATGATTCCTAAATAGTTGATCATGGGATGGGAAACACACGGAGCGAGATGACAGCAGAAGTTCTCCAAAATATATCATACGACTCTATGTGTCAACTTGGCTGAGCAGTAACGTTGCTTCTGTCGAATCTTTGGGCTCCACTTCCTTCTTCACCAGGGTCTCCTCGCACGCCATCTCGCTTTCAGGAGGTAAAACACCATCGTCAGTATGTTCCGAGCATTCTATTACAGTTTTCTCATCGGATTTGGAAGTTGGGCTGTCGTGGGATTCATCTTCTTCGTTGACTGTGTCCATGATGGACGCTGAGACCTTTGGCGAACCTCCTGCAGCAGCGGGAGTGGTTTTTCCTGCCTTTCCTTGGAGGTAATAGGTCATTAGTTGCCCTTTACCCTTGACTGAGACTAGACCTCGTTGTTCGAATTCGTAGCCGAAGTGCTGGAGGATTTCACAGGTTTCTTCGGTCACCTGGAAATGAAAGATTTTGAGTCATATTCTGACTGATGAAATACAGGATGTTCCTAAATGTTTTGTCTGAGAAGAAAATTTTCATGAATACGATAGGTTGCCTTTTATGTTTCAGGATTTGGCAACCCTAGTGTTGAAATCTGGCAACTGACAGCTCTATTGTGAAGTTGGACATTTTTGAGCTTATACGTACTCAGAAAGTTTTGACATACGCGCGCTATTTGTGTTGTTTACAGTAACTTAAAAGATTCATCTCGGCCTAAAAATGGAATGGCCGATACTTGATGAAAATCCATATTTAAAAAACTAATGTGGTGCTGCTGGTTTTTTCGGGTTTTCCTGCAGCTGACAAAGCAAATGCGCCACTGGAATCAATGAAGTCGCCCCGGAGCGCCAATTAATTTTTATTGTTGTTTTTATTTTATTTTTATTGTTGTTTTGATAAAACCACGTAAAAAAACTAATAAATAGAGTTTATTCTATGATTTTCACTATAAAGGTTTTACAAAAACCGCGACACGTGTTAGCGAAACACGTGTCAATAGCTTCTTCAAGCATAACCTATGCTTGAAGAAACTATTGTATAGCGAAACACGTGTCGCGGTTTTTGTAAAACCCTTATAGTGAAAATCATAGAATAAACTTTATTTATTAGTTTTTTTTTAGAATGCATGTTTTGGAGATACCTCAATCAGAGTGGCAGAAGTGCTTCGACAATTGATTCAAACGCTTGCAAAAGTGTATAGATCTTCGAAATATAAAAGGCAACCAACGTATGACGAGAGGCTTCGTTTATAATGATGAACTTTGAGTACTTCCTTAAATTTCATCAAACTCTTTGTATCCTGAATTCATGAAGATCAGTTCAAACACCAAACCTTCCATTAGCAATGTCCATTCAGCGATCATAAAAAAATATTCCTGCATCGCTTTTGGTCACTTGAAAACCTCCAGTCGAAGTATTCATAAAAGAAAGAGAAATCTCTTTTCTGGATGGTTCTTTTCTGGATGTAATCCAGCAGCTTCAGGGTATGCTTAGGAGCAGAGCTCCATACATGTGAACAATACTCCAAAGAAGGTCTGTTTCAAGCTATATAAAGCACTAAAAGTTGCTGGGGTGTGTACAGTCTTCTGGTTGAAACAGTGTATCAAGCTTTTGAGAAGCAGCCTTTCCAATTCCAGCGACATGATTGTCTCCATTTCAACCCCAACAAACTTATCGAAGCAGAAAGCAGAATTGCCCGTCCTCCGGTTCGGAGAAATTAATCTTTCTGGAGAAAACCGATGCCAGAGATTTCGTGGCATTGAATTGAACATGGTTACTTCCACTCAATCACCTCTAGACCCTCATTGAGATGTGGAACCTTCTGCTACCGACAAAGATGTCCATCAGCAGTCCTGAAACCGAGTTGAATGACGAGACAAGTGTGCTGTCGTCAGCAAAGCAATATATTGGGGGTTAGAAACAATGTGGTTTTCTGGAAAATACCAGCGTTTATGATAAAAGCATTCGAGATATATCTATCGACGGCCACTTCCGGGGAATGTTCTTTTAGGAATCTGAAGAGCCATAGCTTTGAAGTTTGGCCTGTAAACCCTCATTCCACACGGTCAAAGACCTCAAAAATATCAAGCGCAACATCTCTTGACTCTCCATGTTTCTCGGTTGCGTTATTCCAAATATGGGTGACATACGATAGACGCTCGTACATATATTTGTTTCAGAAAGCCATAATGATGATCGCTCATGATGTTAATGCCTTCCGAATATTCAAGGATATGGATATGACGGGCACTTCATCAGGACCAGACGCCTTGTTGATATTGAGCGGTTTCAGAATTCGCCTGACTAGACGTTGTCGATGTGGATGATATCTTTCCCAGAGAATCAACTGTGGAGTGCGACGCAAATTGTTCAGCTAGTAGATTTGCTTTTTCTGTCAGCTTGTATTAGTGGTGGAACTGTGGATTTTGAGAAGTTCTGATCAACAGCTTCAGCTACCCACCAGAATGATCTAGACCTGTTGGGATTGGCAAGCAGTTCATCCCTAATTCTAAATATTCTTTTCTCCTCATCCACTGAAATATTTTTGAACTTTAACCAACCAACTTCTAGAAAACTTATCCTACCTGAATACACCCAGCTTTCCCGGTACTTTCCATTCTCGATGCCACATTGACGGTGTTACCCCAGATGTCGTAATGAGGTTTCCTTGCCCCAATCACCCCCGCAGTTATAGGGCCGTGGTTGATTCCTAACTTCAAAACGAAGTGGTTGAATGATTGTTCGTTGATGCTTTGGAGTGCTTTCTTCAACTCCAGAGCGAAATCCACCAGTATAGCAAGGTGGGCCCAGCGGACTGAGATAGGATCTTCAGGCTGAAAAATAGGAAAAGGAGTATTTCACTAGTTCGGACGTCCATTGTCTACTATATAAAATGATTTGAAATCCCTGTTCAATCGACTAAAAGAGGAATCATCAATACTCTATTAGACCGGGCTTTTGGGCTCTGTAATACGAAGGAAGGTCTCGAGAAGAAACTAGACATCATCAAAAATGATCTTCAACGGAATGGCTACTCCAAAGCGATGGTAGAAAAGACTTTGGCTAGAAGACAGCAGGAGCATAGCAAGGAAGAGAAGCCGTCACAACCAGTGCTTGCACTTCCCTACATCAGAGGATTATCGGAGAGAATAAGAAGAATTGGTTCCAAGTACAACATCAGAACCTGCTTCAGATCCGGTAACACTATCCGTAGCAGCCTCACGAAAACCAGGCCACCAAACGCGGACTGCGATTCCAAAATTTGCATTTACCGGATACCCTGTGAGCGCGGAAAATCCTACATTGGTGAAACTAAGAGGCCATTGAATGTTCGCATTGCCGAGCACAAGAAACACACACAGCGAGGGGAAACCAGCAAATCAGGAATAGCAGACCATGTTTGGACCCATCAACACAACATCGAGTGGTCCCAAGCTGAGATCTTGCACAGAGAGGAACATTGGTTTAGGAGAAAATTCAAGGAAGCCGCATACATGTTGTCCAACAACGTATTCAGCCTAGCCAGCGTAGAAATACGCAACATATGGAAACTCACCATCAAGCGAAAAATGGCCAACTCCCGCCAAAACGGTCATCTCCCACGGAACCAGTGAAGCGGAAAATGGAAAGCGGGAATAAGTGAAAGTACTCGAACGATCTATAAATAGTCATCTTTCGGAGGAATCAGTCCAGTCATCGCCCGAAGACGATTGTAGATACTAACAATCGAAACGTCGTGAACTAAAGTGACTTGGAATTTCTCCACTTTTTGTTTATTTTTATTTATTTTTATTTCCTATTTTTTTTTCATTTCTTTATTTTCATTCATTCAATTGTTCTATTTCTACTTGTATTTTATTTCATATTATCTCATTTCAGGTTTATTATGCTTAATATAATTGTTATTTTTCAGTTATTCATTTTTAATTCTTCTTTTTTAGTTGTTTCAGGGATTTCAAATCATTTTATATAGTAGACAGTGGAAGTCGAACTAGTGAAATTCATCATGAAACATTGTCAGTCACCTTCAAACAAACGAGGAAAAGAAGTATATGGTGACGTGGCCATCACTAAAATCAATAACAAACACACCATCTTGAAAGGATATTGTCATATACAGGGTGTACGTTAGAATATTCAAGGGACGTATTCCTGAGTTAATTAAAAAAAATTCTATATAAACTTGTAAATGCTCCGTTTCGGAAATACAGAACGAAGAAATGTAATTTTCTGTTCGTTTTTTAAAAATGACTCACAAAAAATAGGTTTATTTATGCGTTGTTGAAAAATGTATCTTTTTTACATAGAAAAGGTGTGGGAATTAGTTTTTTTATGAAAAGTACCAAAAGTTCACTGTCAAAAAAGTAAGGGCTTTGAAATAAATAACAGCGTACGCAGCGCCGTCTAGATGTTACATGGAAATTAATACGATTTAATATGATTTTCCACGGTAGAAAAATCTTGGCTACCTTCTGTGCAACTATTTTTTGCAAAAGTTATTTTTTAAAAACGAACAAAAAATCAACTTCAACATCCGAAACGAAGCATTTCCGGATACAAGTTCATATAGACTTTTCATAAAAAAATTTCAGGAATACGTCACTTGAATATTTTAATGTACTTTTATTACACCCTGTACCTATAATTCCAGGACACATATCTATCTCTATCAACATGATTATTTTCTACTAATCATAAAGATATTGAAACTTTATATTTTATTTTGGGTGTATGAGCTGGTATACTAAGTACTTCGTTAAGAATTCTAATACGAGCAGAATTAGAAAATCCAGGTACTTTAATTGGTAATGATCAAATTTATAATGTTATTGCAACTGCCCATGCTTTTGTTATAATTTTTTTCATAGCTATACCAATTATAATTGGCGGATTTGGTAGTTAATTAGTCCCATCAATATCAGGTGCCCTTGATGTAGTATTTCCCCGAATAAATAATATAAGATTTTGATTCCCCCTCTCTCTTATTTTTCGTCGTAAATTCTATTGAAGAAAGAGGTGTAGAAACAAGATAAACAGTTAATTCCCCCAATCATATAATATGTAAACAAACATAAACTAAAGAAGCATTTTGTTCACTAATGAGTATTATTGGTATATCAGCAAGTATTGTTCTTCGTTTTTTTAAACGATTTCAAAAACAACAAAAAATTAGAAATATCCAGTAAAGAGACAGTTATGGCAAACCGCGAAGGAAAGGATCAATTATAAATTCCTTTATTATTCATCGGAAAATCAGTAAGATGCTTTCTCGTCAAATTCGGAATAAAAACATTTGTCCTGTACGTGAATCTCCTGGCTCAGATATTCAGGTGTATTTTTTTCAGGATTTTTGAAAAGAAACAACGTATCAGCCAACTCGGTCTTCAAAGCTACAGAAAATTCCTCACCTTCATTTGTCTTGTAGGGTTCAACCCACTAGCAGCCATGTATGTGGAGCCTATAGTTTTGATTTTGATGACATCTTGGAACTTTGGAAGTTCTAATAGCTGGAAAAAACAAATTAGGTATAAACATTTTTGGGATGGTGACCATGTATTGTTTGATGTAACATCTAATTTTCTTCGAAAGAAGCAATTCTGAATAACTGGTGAAAAACAGCTAATTTTACAGAATTTGCATCAGTGAAAGTGGAATGTTCATATTTTCACAGGCGATGCAAGTTTTTGCAGTCTGTGTTTTGTGGAAATACCGGTTATCTTGATGAAAATTGAATAGGCTCTTTTATTTTTACAGTCTCCACTACTGAAATAGTAAAGCTTCTTCTAATGCCCATACAAGTGACAAACTAACAAACAACTGAAATATTAAGACTTTTAATTTGTTATATTTCCATAAGTTAGTAAGAATTTCATCTACTTTTTTTCAATACATACTGTTCAACGAAACACGTTTTGAATTTCCATAAATTGTGTAAATTGTATGAAATGTCTAGAATTGACATCATATAGTAATAGGTTAAAAAGAGGCAAAAATTAGAATTGGAAAAAAGTGAACAGCATCGATTTATACTGTACGAAATTCTCTATCGATCAGTATACACGGCGACACAGTTGAAAAAAAATTATTGAGATATGGAGCTACAAAAACACATGATATTGAGATGGACAAAACTTTTGAAACAACGTTCTACATCTTCATTTATTTACAATTCAAAGTAATAACTTACAGCATCGAAATCAGATATAACTTCGTTCAAGAATCTCAAACATTCCAATCCTTGATTGTTCACTGTTTCTTCTGAGTAAAAATCTGGAAATTCATCAAATTGTATCAATATTCAAGCAGCCATGAATTGGTCAATATAGAATTTGAAGTGATTTCCCAAAAAGACATCAATAATATTTCAAAGTGTTTACTCATTTATTTTTCTATTTCATGAATTTTCTTTCAACATTCTTGAAGAGTTTGTTTCAATTAGGCAGTCAATAACGAACTTTCCCACAAATTATACTGAAAAATACTCACCAGAAAAATTTGGCATAGAAGCAAATAAAACTCCAACTTCAGCATAACTCTGAGAATAAAGCTCATCATGTTGTCTCTTTCTATTACCCATGAAATGTGTGGCTACATGTGGCGGTAATATATTATAAACCAAGGCCTCGTTTCTCCTCCTCATATCTTCTGCGCAATCACGTTGCTCTTCCACTTCACACCTCCATAGAAATAGCACTCTTGCAACTTTTTCCATCTGTCAATGAAAGAAAAAACGTTATCTTATCTCAGGATCGTGAGTTTCAATCCTTAATCATTTATGACCCACTTCAGAATGTTAGCCTTCAAATATTCAACTTTTTTCGAATAGTTACTGTTGTAAATTATCCCCTGAAGAAATAACGTTGGCCAACGCTGGACTTCTCCCATCGACTGCGACTTAGTCAAGGTCTCGCTCAGCCTCACTTGTCTCTCTCTCGGAGTTTCTATTAGTGAGTTGTTCCACCAGCTTTCAAAGAGTTCCATTGCCTCATATAAGCATTGCCGCGACTCAGGAGAGTCATTCTGATGCGGAAAGTGCAGCGTGAAGTCAGCTGATGAGCGACAATTCTGTGTGCTCTATTGTCAGTATAGTAACAAAATGAAGTTGAGTTGTGCTTAATTATTATAGAACCTACGAAGAAAACGTGACAATACTGAAAACTCTCATGAGAAACCCGCAGAATCTTGCATGAGTCTCAATTCCTTCTGAAACCCTTGTCACTTTTTGGTAACGATTGATTTTTAAGAATCAAATAAAAAATGTGATGAACAGACTGGCCGTTCCATCATTATTATGTTAAATTTGAATAAAACTGGATACCTACGTGCCGAGCCAGGAAAGCCAATGCGAGAGTAGCTGTCAGAAGTATTCCAGAGAGTGTGTACTTTCCTTGTGTCAAACTAGAAAGAGAGAAAAGAAAAAATATAATTAGTTTTTATTCACTGCGCACATCAGTGTACTTGTTAGTATTTGGATTTTAAGGAAAGGTTGAAAAAAAATAAGTCAAGGAAATAGATTCCTTGTTTTCTTTCTTAATACAAGAAGTAATTCATTATATTGAGACCGAGATCAATCCGAGTCCACTGTGAGGGGATAATATGAATGATATTAAAAAAGCTGAACCTCACTTTTGGAAAACCGGATAGAAGGAGCAAGTTAATAGAATAATCAGAGATTGTAGAATGGAGAATAAACTATTCAAGAGAAATAAAGAAAGGTTTGGCAAGACCAGAACATCAATACCCTAATGTAAAGCCATATTTTCTACTTCTTGAAAATGGCTTCAAAATCGAAGCCGAAACGTAGAACAATGTTCAAATTTCTAACCGCAGAAACCTATTCTATTTGTATACTTATCTGGTGACGTTTCGAAGTCTTTATGCATCTTCATTAACAAACCTACGATCAATTTGATATTATCAGTGTTAACAATAATAATATCAAATTGATTAACATCAATAGACGAATTATAATGTCAAAACAATTCGAAGCCCAATTCAAGAAATTTCGCCATCGTTTTCATTGATTTGTGACACAGTGCATGTTTTGATTATACACCACATTTTTCTTTCCATATGGGGCTGTTTTTCCACGATTTCTTCCTTCAAACGTCCTTTTCCCTTTTAAAGGAACCTAACCTAACCTAACCTAACCTAACCTAACCTAACCTAACCTAACCTAACCTAACCTAACCCAACCTAACCTAACCTAACCTAACCTAACCTTGCCAACCGTGAAGTGATGGAGCCGTGTTTCATACATTGTCACATATCGATGCATCAATTCATGTTTTCCACTTTCTCTCGTAGACCTTTTTGATGTTTCCGTTGGTCCACTCAATATAGTTTAATGTATCAACAAATTGAGTATCAGTGAAATCGAAGACTTAGACATCAGACAATTCTGATATTTCATTAATGAAAGGATTTTTGATTTTCTGGCTACAAAATTCTGGCTCAACCCTCCTTCAAAACCTTATCAATAACAAAGTTCAATCTATGGAAAACAAAAGGATGAAGAAACACATGGCTGTTTTAAATTGAGCAGCATAACCTCAACTCAAGACAATGAATATCGTATCTTTTTTTTAGAATATTGAATAACCATATAGGTTATTTAAAATTTTGGAATGTAGGGATGGAGATAGTTTTCTTATTTTTTCAAACGCATCGAAGCTCGTCAAAGCCCTCCACTGTTCTCATAATGAAACAAAGAAGACTCTGCGTGAACATCAGACATACAAACAACTACTTGTTCACTACAGTTAATACCTTCTGATAAAGTTCCACGTACCTTGTCCAATGTTTCATCAACTCTTCACAATCCAAAGCTGATCCCAGTACCACAATGTTTACTAAACATTGACTCCCAGCGATGAGCAACATCAAGAAACTCTTCCACAAGTAGGAGAGGCAAGCCGGCAGAGAGGAAGCTATCAGAATCAAAACAGTAAAGTAGCTGAAGTAGGAAGGATAGAGACATGACGCATCTATGTCTGTCGTTGTCGAACAGTTTTCGTAGTGTTTTTTGAATTGGACACATGATACCTGAAAAAGATAATATATACAAGGTGTCGATTTGTATGATAAAACTTTCAATGTATTGAATACCTTTTCTTCTATTGTTAGTGTCTTTTTTCTACAAACGTGGGATAACGCGAGAGATCACATTTTTACACGTTTTATAGTAGCTTCCCCTGTATGTATGTATGTTTGTTTATTTGTCAGTTCGTTTTTATTTCCAGAATTATCGACATTATTGTTTGATCTATTCGCGGGAAGATGGCGCTGTACGCAACCGAAAGAATCGGCAGAAAGTGTTTGGTTATCGACGAAGAAGTCAAAAATTCTATTAGAACAGTTCACTCATTTTACATAAGAAACGAAATATCTACATCAAATAAAGTTTTGTCGGTTATTCGTGAAGACAGTTTTTTTCCTTATATAAGAAGAACTGAATTATGAAATATATTACAAGAGCTAAACTTCACTTTTGGAAAACAAGATATAAAGAACATGTTAATAGAAAAATAAGAGATTCTATTCTATTTGAATACTCATCTGGAGACGTTTCGAAGACTTTATCCATCTAACTTTTTAAAACCAACGATCAATTTGATATTATCAGTGTCGATAATAATAATATCAAATAGATTTACATCATGAGACGAATTATAACTAAAAATTATGTTTTGATTTAAATAGGTTGCATGAAAAAAATGGATAGTCTTTAAAACGTCACCAGAAAACGCTTTTATTAGCTGCACATGTATGTATGTATGTTTGTTTGTTTATTTGCTTGTAACTCTCAACCGCGGGATCTGTATTTGACAGAATTATCGGCATTATTGCTTGATCTATTCGCGGGCAGATGGCGCTGTACGTATCCTAGTATACTAGTATTATTGTGAAAAAAGCGTAAGTGCATTGTGCCATATTTTTTGTATATCAAGCGCCCGTCGCTTGTTTCACAATAATACAAGTATTTTTCGTTCGTTATTGTTTTAAGCTTATTTAAAAAAATATTCTTAACTTTTCAGTTCGATGTTCTTCAAAAGCGTGTTTTTTTTATTGTATTCATTTAATAATAATAATAACAATAATAGCGTTTATGGCCCAACAGTTTCCCATTTACTATTTGATACAAGATAAATAATATTCGAAATAAAAAACATAAATGACTGATACATACGCACGAGACTTATTTTTAATTTCACAAATACTGCTACAAAAAATATCGATGTTAGTAGAGAGGTTGTCCGCATTACGACACATCAGATTCATTGGTGATTTCAACAATGAGTTAGTTTGTGCCCTTTTGCATAAAAAAGTATTGATGTGCCTAAAATATATTCTTGAAACAAAGATATCAATTTCTGATAATAGTACAGAACAATCCAATTTGCCATTCAATAGCTTATATAGAAATGAAACAGATGCCTGATATCTTCTCTTTTCTAAGGCTACAAAGTCAAATCTGTATAGCAGATCAGGGTAATCACAGTTTCTTGGAGGATAAGTTCCGGTCATAAGTAAGTAAGACATTTTAAAAACTTCTTTTGGACTCAGATCATTAATAATTAGTAAAAACAATAAGGGACCAATATTGGATCCTTGCGGGACTCCGCTGGTTGCTAGATACACATCTGAAGAAAAGCCGCGATAATATTCGTATTGATTATGTCTGCTAAGGTATGATTCCAAAAGTTGACAACAAATTCCATTGAAACCCATGCAAGAAAGTTTACAAATTAGTAACTTATGGCTGACCCTATCGAATGCTTCAGAGAAGTCCGTGTCCGTTCATTTCTATTATCAGTGTAGTTTTTTCTACAAACGAATGATTAAATTTTTAGAAAGATTTCAATCTTGTTACGCCAAAGAAGTATAACTTCTTGCGTACACACACATTTTCTTTATCTCTGTACAGAAAGATCTCAATCTTACCGTATCTAAGATATTTACGGAGCCCATAATCACAACACAGGCCGTTGATAAAATCCTTCTGATTAGCATTGACTCTTTGAAAGTTCGCCAACATTTGGACTGAAAATTAAATGAATCAAGCATTACAATGAGCATCAGTACCTTGGCAGGTGTTCTAATTGATGATTATTCGTAAATAATGAGGGTTCTCACCATTCCTGGGAATTCTTCTGCTATTGCTACCATCACCAATATGAAAAATATTATATTCTCTGTACAATATGTAATATTAATTGTCAAATCACTGGAACAAAAACATCGTTAAAAACTTTTCGAGGAGAACGTGAATTTATCAAATCCTAATCACAAACTTCTCAATACTGAACCTTGGTGAACAACAAATGGCCGATTATAAATTTTTCTAATGAAAATTTCAATATTGTTGCATGTGTTTGAGACTTTCTGATCTGAGCTAGCTGATTTCATCGCTTACCTTGGTAATACTATAACTATTGTAGCTCCTATTGCTAACCTAACGATTAAAAACATCAGCAGAGTGAAACTAGAAAATGACTCCGTGTGCAGGTGATATGATTTTTCCTTCTGCGGATCTATAAAAGCTAATGTGAATATCTTCGTGTTTTTGGACAACTCCCTGTAACAAAACAATCACTAATAATACTTTCACATCAAACTGGTTGAGACATACTTGTGTCCATCCCGACTGACCAATTCCTTCCTGAGTCGTATTTTGAAATCTGCCGAGTCCTGGCGAGATCTTTTCATATCAGTCTCTTGGTTCGCTTCTTGTTCCTTCTGTTTCTCTTTATCAGACGTCACTTCTGCTATCACACAACTGTCTTCGTCAGGAAGAATGCTAGTTCCATTTTGAACTTCTTGTACAGAAGGTTGGAACTGAAAGCGATAGAGCAAATAAGTTGTTGTTTCAAATTGCTTGACAATGTTTCAAGGACTGATATGATTTTCACTCCCAATAATACAAGTACTACAAGGAGAAATTTCATATTTTATAAGGATTTCAAGCCATTTTGTAGAATTACTAGAGACAATCGAAGTCACAATCAATCAGTTTCGACGTGGGAAGCGTATAAACCACCGTTTCTGTCAAAGAAGCACTCCAAACCATACGGAGAAAGCTATCCGAAGACGAGGACCTGGAAGAACGAACTCACCTGTGGAAGTTATCATGGACCTACTAGGGTGATGTGTACGGAACTGCAATTTTCAACTGAAGGATGGATTATTTACTCAAGATGAAGGACTGCCAATAATATCGCCATTGAAGCCAACATATGTATGGGGTGGTTTGAAACTCTGGTCATTGAAGAAGCTCCGAGTCTGGTTGAGATACGTTGACGACACCTCCATGGTATGGAACCATAAGGATTCAGAGCTAGACACCTTACTGAAGCACATCAGCATCGATCACATTCTCAATGGAGAAGGAAGTCCACAACGAATTGACATTCTTAGACGTATTGCTGAAGAGAACCGACACTAAGTGGGAAACATCTGTATACTGAAAACCCACTCACAAGGGACATCTACCAAAAAAGGAATCATCAAGATCCAAATGAATCAAGCTTTCAGGCTCTGTATTACGAAGTGAAGTCTCGAGGAAGAACTAGATATCATCAAAAATGATCTTCAACGGAATGGCTACTCCAAAGCGATGGTGGAACTGACTTTGGCTAAGAAACAGCAGTAGCCTCGCAAGGAAGAGAAGCCGTCACAACCAATGCTTGCACTTCCCTACATCAGAGGATTGTCGAAAAGGATGAGAAGAATTGGGTCCAAGTACAACGTCAGAACCAGCTTCAGATCCGGAATCACCAAACGCGGACTGCGATTCCAAGAATTGTATTTACTGGATACCCTGTGAGGGTGGCAAATTCTATATCGGTGAAAGTAAAGAGGCCATTAGAAGTCTGTATTGACGAGCAAAGAGAAACACACGGCGAGGAGGAACCAGCAAATCAGGAATAGCAAAGAATAACATGAAGTGGTCTCAAGCTGAGATCATCCACAGGCAGAAAC
Organism: Leptinotarsa decemlineata; assembly: GCF_025532065.1. Classification (NCBI taxonomy): domain Eukaryota; kingdom Metazoa; phylum Arthropoda; class Insecta; order Coleoptera; family Chrysomelidae; genus Leptinotarsa; species Leptinotarsa decemlineata. The sequence continues at coordinate 1,413,622 of NW_027412704.1, read as the reverse complement.
AGTGGTTTGAGAGGAAGTTCAAGGAAGCAGCAAATTTGATGTTCAAGGACGAATCCAACTAAGCCTGTGTAGAGATACGCAACATATGCAAAACCTGTAATCAAGCGGGAAAACGGTCAACTCCCGCTAACTGCTGAACGTCGTTAAGTAGATTGGTTTGAAGTTTTTTCAATGTATTTCAATTCCTTTCTCAATTGTTTAATTTTTCGCTTATTTTCACATCATTGTGATTTCATTTCACGTTTTATTGTTCAAAATAATTGAAATGTTTACCTATTCAATTTAATTTCATTCATTTCTTCAGAGATTTCAGGTTATATTAGAATGAAATAATAAGTTTTTCCTGAAAATATAAATGGATGCATTCCTAAATGAGCAAAATATCGTCGAAACACACTATGTGTGAAAATGATTCAAAATCGAATAATCTACCTTCACTACTTACCGGTTTGATTACTCTGACTATGAAGAAAGTTTTGAGTCCGGCTGTCCTCAAAGATTCATCACGTTTCTCCCCATAGGCAGGCTCCACTTCAAATTCTCCACTTAGGAAAGAATAAGTTGAATCCGAAATATGGACTCTCCTGAAAATAAAACCTAACTTTTTCAACAGGAATCTGAAGCATATATAGGTGAGTGTATATATGAAAATTCCTGAAAATCTGTCAAAGAATAATAGTCACAAACTGAGTATTCGTCTAGTCATCTTCAAAACATACTACTCTGTTTGAAAAAAAAATGAATTTCTGTTTTTCTCGAAGAAGCAATTCAGATTTGCACTGGTATGTCCGCTCTCAGTGATTCGGTTTTCATCTCCTCAATCGTCGCAAGACGCCTTCCTTTCATTGAACTTTCCAACCTTGGGAAGAGGAAAAAGTCGAACAGGGACAAATCTGGTGAATACGGTGATTGAGGCATGATTACGGTGTTGTTTTTGCCCAAAGAGCCATATATTGTTTTTCCACAATACCAAATTTGGCGCCCCTTCTTGGTATTGGCTCACCTGGTATCTTCTATTGAGACGATTGAACTTTGGTTCTGATGTCTTAATCATATACCCATGATTTGTTACCAGTTATGACCCTTTTGAGGAAACTTGGATCGCCGTTAAAGGTATTTTTCCTCAAAATGCAGCAACCGATATGCCGAGATCCTCAGCAATTTTTCTAATAGTGATTCTACATATCTATTTTCCTCATTTCCTCAACATTTCTATCAGTTGTTGATGTGTTGGAGCTTCCAGGGCGAGTTTCATTTTTCACATCTTCTCGACCTTCTGTGAAAAGTATGTACCACTTGTAAACATTTTTTTGACTCACGAGTACAGTCACCGTATACCACTGTCAATATTTCAAGTACTTTTGAGCAGTTAATTTCATTTTCAACACAAAATCTAATGAATATTACTGGAGTTCCTTCCCAACACCAAATCGTTATTTTCAACACCTCGACACGTGTTCCGATCACCTAGTGATCATCTTCAAGAGGAAGATCAAACTGGAAACTTTTCTAAGCTAACGCTATTCATGCTGTACAGGTACCATACAGGTATACCACTCTAAATTAATTTTACAATTTGCCTTATCTATTATTTTATATGTCCTTCTGTACTTATTAAATGTTATAGTTATATATAAAACGATTTTCAGCTATATTAAAATTAATTTCACAATATTCCTATCTAAATTATTATTATGTTTACTTATTTCTACACTCTCATAGGCATATAGTTGCATTTGTTGCCAAATATGATGGGGGACTGCTGATTTTTCAGGTCTTCCATATTTCAAGTGTGCTATGTGTTCCTTATATCTTACTTTAATAGATCTTTTTGTCTATCCTTTGTTTTGTGCTGTCCACAGTGATATGAACTGTCAGGAATATACCTGTACGTGATTGTTTCTTTTCTAAATATATCGTATTCTATATTGGTACAGATATGTAGACGATATTCTTGCCTGTTTCAGAGGTAGTACACGACAGCTGAACCAATTTATGACATTCATGAACAATCTCAATAGCAACATTCAGTACACACTCGATAAAGAGATAGATAAATTTCTTAGACCTGGCCACAATCAGAATAAATTCGAGTTCAATGTTTTCAGAAAACTTAGCTATACAGACATAACCATTCCAAGCGATTCTTTCCATCCAGACAGTCATAAACTAGCAGGCTACAACTCAAAGTTGCACAGAGCATTCTAATTGCCTTTGTCTGCAGACAATCTAGCTAAGGAAATTGATACAATTACACAGGTAGGTCATGATAATGGTTTCAATGCAGATACTATCCAGAAGTTAGGAAACAAAGCCGGAAATTCACTCACAGATTAATATATCCTCAGGTCAAACAACCAGAAATCAAGAAATGGGTAACGCTAATATATTTTGGAAAAATAACAGAAATAATCGCAGGTTTCTTCAGAGAAAATAATGTGGAAGTAGCATTCAGACCACATGCCAGGTTATATCATTTCCTTTTCAATGCCAAAGATAAGGTCGACAAGTTAGAAAAATCTGGAGTTCATAAGCTTAAGTGTCCGGAGTGTAATAGTGTTTATGTGGGACAATGCCGACCAAATTTTCAAAAACAGTATGCTGAACATGAAAGGTCCTTCAGAATGGGCAAAAATGATTCAATCATTCAGGTTGGTATACCTTTATGGGTGGTATACCTATATGGTACCTGTATAGTACTGTCTGTATAGCATAAATAGCGTTAGCTTAGGAAAGTTTCCAGTTTGATCTTCCTCTTGAAGATGATCACTTGGTGATCGAACAAGTGTCAAGATGTTAAAAATAACGATTTGGTGTTGGGAAAGAACTCCAGTAATATTCATTACTACACCAAAGGTTCCAAACAGTGCATCATAAGTACAAAATTTAATGCTTATGTTTTGATCCATTTTCTTCGATAGCAAAAAATCGCCCAACACGTAAAACACTTCTTACATTCATGCCTCTCACCAACAAACTTGAGCAGGTGAAGAGTTGCACATATTTTCGAAAAGAGTTTACCTACTTAAAAAAATATACGTATCTCATCAAGATTTCTCAGAGGAATACATTACCGCGGTTAATTCAATTCATCCTCACCCCGGCAATCCACTGCTTTCCATTTTGTTTGCCAATTCCACATCTTTGGAGTAAACGTCGAATTGCCATTGCCTTTGACCGAGAACTCCAGCCAAAACCGCTCCGGTGTGGATTCCGACCCTCATATCTACCGGGGAGTTCGCTGTTTGTTGAACGTATCTGGAAACGAAATTTCATTTCAACGGAGTCATTCACGGATATCATCTCACGCATATAAATCTGGAGAGCGTTATTCATGAGCGAGTTGAAAGTTAGAGTAATCCGTGAATTGAATGACATATTAATTACTACTTGGGCTAAAAAGTTTTGGGCCTAACCCTCAATGTATTCACTGCTTTTACAGTTAGTACCGTCAAACGGGGTAAAGTCGATCAAAAATAAAGGTTTTTTCATCCTAGCGCCTAAACGATTGACTTTTTTTTTTAAAGAGATCGAAAATAAAGATACCTCAAACATTAAACCATCTGATGAAGCCATTATTATTTTCGTAACTTTTCCCATTCAATTTTTATATTCAATCAAAGTGTGATCGACTTAACCCCGCATTTTGGGTAAAGTCGGTCAGCTGTTTTAAAGCATAGAAAAATCGACTTTTCCCTCTCAAAGGGTAAAGTCGATCTACGTACAATAAAAAAAATATGTTTTTTCTTTTTTAGTGAAATGAATCCATCAAAAAATAGGAAAATGCTTCTTTTTTTGATAGTCATGTAATCTTTATTTAAAACAACATAACAAAACAACTAAAAATGATAGAAAAACATAACTTAATTACAAATTCTGATACCTATCTACGAAAAATATCACATTGGTATGTAGATAAGTTCAGTCAACACTTCAATAAAATATAACAAAAAATATAAAATTCTTAGCTGTAAAAAATAGCTTTGGTAAAAGAATATAAATAATTAAAACTCATTACAGAAGACCTTGTTCCTCTTCGCGAAGATGAAAGTTGTACCTTCCACGTTTTTCTCCTTTCAAGTTAACCTTTCTTTTAATCTGCTCATATGTAATTATTGATAGGTCCAGTATTTGCGGATATACAAAAAACAACTCTTTCTTTGACTCTTTCTTGCGCATTGTATTAACAGTAATTTCTTCACCTGAGATAATTTCAATCTCGGCAATAAAATGTCTGTCTCTTTTGTTCGTTTTGAATTTCACTAATACATACCTAATCGTTTACAATAAAAGTTTCAGAGTTTTGCTCATCTACCAAGCGTTTGCTTATGGTAGAGGGTTCTCCTATTTCGTATTCTTCTCTGAATGACTTATCTGACTCCACAATCTCTAAATCCAATTCTTTTTCTGACTCAAAGTCACTTATATTCTTATTTTCAGCTTGCTCAGGTTCTTCTGATTCGCTGTCACTTCTGGTGTTGATGTTTTGTGATGTGCATCTGGATTCAGCTATTAGCACATCCGATGTCCCTATGCTCTTTCCTGCAGATACATTCAGTTGTTTTCCTCATTTTATAGTATTTGATGTACCTGTCCGAAGTTGTTCAAGATGGTCTACTATAGCAACTGTCCATGATGTTTCAAGGGTATCGTCAACTGTTTTACGTGGCATTTTCTTAAGTACAGCGTCCGAATTGATTGGCACGATGCCACATGCCTTGAACCCTGTAATAGAGTTGGCTTGAGATCTGAGACCAACAGACTCCACAGTCTCCTTGAGAAGCTTTGGAAATACAGTTTTGGGAAGCACTCCTCTATTTTTTAACTTCCATGTTTCTAATACATTTTTCCATGCAGCCTTAAGAGGTCGGAAGAAAGCTACATCTAGAGGTTGTAGCAGGTGTGTCGAGTTTGGTGGAAGGAGGACAACCCTGCAATAGAGTTGGCTTGAGATCTGAGACCAACAGACTCCACAGTCTCCTTAAGAAGCTTTGGAAATACAGTTTTGGGAAGCACTCCTCTATTTTTTAACTTCCATGTTTCTAATACCTTTTTCCATGCAACCTTAAGAGGTCGGAAGAAAGCTACATCTAGAGGTTGTAGCAGGTGTGTCGAGTTTGGTGAAAGGAGGACAAACCTGCAATAGAGTTGGCTTGAGATCTGAGACCAACAGACTCCACAGTCTCCTTAAGAAGCTTTGGAAATACAGCTTTGGGAAGCACTCCTCTATTCTTTAACTTCCATGTTTCTAATACATTTTTCCATGCAGCCTTAAGAGGTCGGAAGAAAGCTACATCTAGAGGTTGTAGCAGGTGTGTCGAGTTTGGTGGAAGGAGGACAACCCTGCAATAGAGTTGGCTTGAGATCTGAGACCAACAGACTCCACAGTCTCCTTAAGAAGCTTTGGAAATACAGTTTTGGGAAGCACTCCTCTATTTTTTAACTTCCATGTTTCTAATACATTTTTCCATGCAACCTTAAGAGGTCGGAAGAAAGCTACATCTAGAGGTTGTAGCAGGTGTGTCGAGTTTGGTGGAAGGAGGACAAACCTGCAATAGAGTTGGCTTGAGATCTGAGACCAACAGACTCCACAGTCTCCTTAAGAAGCTTTGGAAATACAGTTTTGGGAAGCACTCCTCTATTCTTTAACTTCCATGTTTCTAATACATTTTTCCATGCAGCCTTAAGAGGTCGGAAGAAAGCTACATCTAGAGGTTGTAGCAGGTGTGTCGAGTTTGGTGGAAGGAGGACAACCCTGCAATAGAGTTGGCTTGAGATCTGAGACCAACAGACTCCACAGTCTCCTTAAGAAGCTTTGGAAATACAGTTTTGGGAAGCACTCCTCTATTTTTTAACTTCCATTTTTCTAATACCTTTTTCCATGCAGCCTTAAGAGGTCGAAAGAAAGCTACATCTAGAGATTCTAGCAGGTGTGTCGAGTTTGGTGGAAGGAGGACAAACCTGCAATAGAGTTGGCTTGAGATCTGAGACCAACAGACTCCACAGTCTCCTTAAGAAGCTTTGGAAATACAGTTTTGTGAAGCACTCCTCTATTTTTTAACTTCCATTTTTCTAATACCTTTTTCCATGCAGCCTCAAGAGGTCGGAAGAAAGCTACATCTAGAGGTTGTAGCAGGTGTGTCGAGTTTGGTGGAAGGAGGACAACCCTGCAGTAGAGTTGGCTTGAGATCTGAGACCAACAGACTCCACTGTCTCCTTGAGAAGCTTTGGAAATACAGTTTTGGGAAGCACTCCTCTATTTTTTAACTTCCATTTTTCTAATACCTTTTTCCATGCAGCCTTAAGAGGTCGGAAGAAAGCTACATCTAGAGGTTGTAGCAGGTGTGTCGAGTTTGGTGGAAGGAGGACAAACCTAATATTGTTATTTTCGCATTCTCGCTTACAGTGACGTGGCTACTTAAATTATCTCCGATCAGAACTTTATCTCCGTCTAGCTTTTTAAAGTGCGGCAAAGCAATTCTCCCAGCGATGCTCCCATCTCTTTAACCCGTTCAAATAGTATTTGGCAAATATGGACGTTTTGTAGTTTGTGTAGTGTGCTCCTATAGTAGTTTTTCCTTTTTGAAGATAATTAACTGAAATAACTCTATGACTATCCAAAAAAACCGTCGCCATCACCCTCCCAGTTCCACCCAAGGGCATAGATTCCAATAATAATCCAGTTTCCATGAAGCCAACTCCTCAATTATTGGACCCTCTTCATATCAGCGGAATTTATTTATCTGAGATATTCTGGCTGAAGGAGTTCTGCCATCGATATTTTATACTCGGTTCGACTTCCTTCCGCTCCAATTGGATTTCCCGTGACTGATGAGACTCTCTTCCTTTTTCGTTTTTGTTCGGGCTTTTTTATTTTCTGCGATGAAGCCTCTTTGATGGAATTCGTAGAAGATATACTTTTTCAGCAATTCTCATCACCGCTTCCTTTTACGACTTTCACGAAATATGCGCCTGATGGCCGACGCTAACAGCCTTTTTTATAGAGACAAGTAGGGGTATACAGTCTGAGGGTCTGAATTTTTGTCACTGATTATGAACCTTCGAATATTTATTGCATTGATTACTTTTTTGGAGTTTGCACTTATAGTCTGGTTCACATGCACTCGATTTAGCTCTTTTTGGTGACATTTTTCAGCCGTGTCCAAAAATTACGACCAAGGTGTCATTCGATTCGTATTTTTGCCTAGAAGGTTTAAGGAAAGGTCCGAAAACGCGCCGATAAAAATTGTAAAAGTTATAAACAAATAAGTAAAAAAAAAATGGGGCTTTAGTTTTTTCTTAATATCTCGTAAAATTTTCGAAATTTTGGAAATTTGAAAAAAGATTTGAAAAGATCAATGAATTTGCGTTAAAAAAGTCCTGACTCTCGAAATTGTATCTCAATTATTTATAATTTTTAAACAGCCCTGAAAATAGAGCCAAAAGCGGGTAGTCTGGCTTCCGCGCGCCTTTCGTCACTCTGACATAAAAACAAAAAAAATTATTTAAATATATCAAATGTAAATATTAAGGAATGAAAAAATTCATGTAATGTTAGGATACATCAATAAATAATAATTCACAGTCAAAAAATTTATATCCCAATTTTAAAGTTGATTATAAATTTGTTAATTGATAACTTTTTCTGAATTGAAAGTTAATATAAAAATCCCTATAATTATTAAACTAAAACCCTGGCATTTTTTTCCTTTGGTGAAGTTATCTTTAATAGGCAAAAAAATAGATTATCGTTGCCAAAGTAAAAAAAATTGTTATTTTCTATTTTTTTATCAACAATTGAAAATTATAATTTTATATAAAGTACATTACGAATTTTTTTTTAATTTTTCATTGTTTCAATGTCTCATGGCTAAACACTAATTATTAATATTTTTTTCTAATTTTTCACAGCTATTGGTAATAAATTTATTATAAACAAATACATTGTTTATAAGCAATTCGAAATTTTTTTTTGCATTATGTTAATTGAAAAAATCATGATTTTTAGAAAAAAAATGGTTTCATAAAAAAATTTTTTTGTTGCTAAAAAATGCGTTTGTTATTCAACAATCGTTTTTGCAACTAAATATTAAAATTAAGGAACCGTTTTTTTTAAATCATAAGTTGAAATTGGGATAAAAATTTTTTGACTGTGAATTATTGTTTATTGATGTATCCCAACATCACATGAATTTTTTCATTCCTTAATATTTACATTTAATATGTTTAAATATTTTTTTTGTTTTTATGTCAGAGTGACGAAAGGCGCGCGGAAGCCAGACTACTCGTTTTTGGCTCTATTTTCAGGGCTTTGTAAAAATTATAAATAATCGAGATACAGTTTCGGGAGTCGCAAAATCATTGATCTTTTCAAATCTTTTTTCAAATTCCCAAAATTTTGAACATTTTCCGAGATATTGCGGAAAAACTAAAGCCCAATTTTTTTTTCACTTAATTGTTTATAACTTTTGTAAATTTTATCGGATTTATTTGGATTTGGATCTATCGGATTTATTTGGACTTTTCCTTAAACTTTCTAGGCAAAAATACGAATCGAATGACCTTGGTCGTAATTTTTGGACAGGGCTGAAAAATGTTACAAAAAAAAGTACATGTGAACTAGACTATTAGTGATTTTTATGTGATGAAATTGGCCAATATTCAATGAAATCCATAACATATTCAAGTAAAACACCACATCCTGTGTTATCTATGAACATCATACGATAGCTTTCTCAGGCGTATTCATATCAGTATGAACACTATACAGTAGATTCCTCAGGCATATTTATACTTCTACGAACACTATACGATAGCTTCTTCAGGCGTGTTCATACTAGAAGGAACACCATACAATAGCTTCCTCGGGCGTATTAATACTAGTATAAACACTATACAATAGATTCCTCAGGCTTGTTTATACTGCTACGAACATTATACGATAGCTTCCTCAAGCGTGTCCATACTACTCAACATCTTCGTCATACTAGTTTGAATACCATACCGTAGCTTCCTGAGACGTATTCATAGTAGTATATACACTATACGATAGCTTCCTCAGGCGTGTTTATACTATTGAAAACATACCTGAAGAAGCTATTGCATAGTGTTCATACTAGTACGAACACTAATGCTACACGATAGCTTACTTAAGCATGTTCATACTAGTGAGAATACCATACAATAGTTTCCTATGTATAGGGTTCATACTGGTATGAACATCATACAATAGCTTCCTCATATGTGTTCCTTCTAGTATGAATACTATACAATAGCTCCTAAGGCATGTTCATACTAGTATGAACATTATACAATACAACATTATACTATACTATCGTGATATAGCTTCCTCTAGCGTGTTCAAACTAGAAAGAACACTATACGATAGCTTCCTTAGGCGTGTTTATACCATTGGAAGCATACTTGAAGGAGCTATTTATAGTGTTCATACTAGTATGGACACCACACAACAGCTTCCTATATAAAGTTTTTATACCAGTATGAACACTGTACAGTAGCTTCCCCATATGTGTTCATACTAGTATAAAAACTATACAATAGCTTCCTTGGTATGCTCATACTAGTATACTAGGCGATAGCTTCCTGTGGCGTATTCATAGTAATATGAAAATTATACAATAGGTTCCTCAGGTGTGTTTATACTAGTGAGAAACATACCTGAAAAAACTATTGTATAGTGAAAAAACTAGTATGAACTAGTATGGTGTTCATACTAGTATGAACACTATGCAATAGCATGCTCAGGTATATTCATGCCAGTATGAAGGAGTTTCACGTCAAAAAGTCAAAGCAGAGCTGCGTAATACAATTTCAAAATAGAATGAAAATTAAAAGTAGTATCGAGACATCGTTGGAGTTTTTTCCCAACACCAATGTGTTATTTTTAACACCTCGACACGTGTTTCGATCACCAAGTGATCATTTTCAAGAGGAAGATCAAACTTTCAGTTTGATCAACACCAAATCGTTATTTTTAACATCTCGACACGTGTTTCGATCACCAAGTGATCATCAAACTGACATCAGACTGACAGTTTGATCTTTCTTTTGAAGATGATCACTCTAGTGATCGAAACACGTGTCGAGGTGTTGGAAATGAAGATTTGGTGTTGGAAAAAAACTCCAGTAAGAGTCATTACTACACCAAAGGTTCCAAACAGTTCATCATAAAAAAAGTATTCCTCATTGTGTGAAATATATTTTATTTCAGAAAAATAATCTGAGTCATGTCTGTACTGTCTTCATGGAACACTCTGTGTACTGAAACTATTTTCCATACTTCTATGTGTAGCATATGTCACTCATTTCAAAACGGATTATTGAGGCTAACATTGAATGTGGAATATTAACAATGTTCATGAGAAAATCGTTAACATCATCATTGAACTCATTTCCACTTACTTGATTGCTTTCACCATCGATAACCCCATATGAACGCACAGAACCGCATGATCTGGTCTTTCCTTTGGTGCTCCACTGATGCAGTAGTAGCAGTCTCCTAAAATCTTTATCCGTAGTTGCTGATATTTCTGAAAAGACCATGTTCATAAGTTTTTCACACTCAATAATAGTCTGAAGGAAAGTTATTGATTTTTTCGAAAACTTCTTTCACTATTTCTATACCCCATTTCCAAAGTTAATCAATCAAGTAGACCGACAGTTACGACGAGAGAAAGAAAATGAACCACATCAAATGTAGCGCGGAACGTTTGAAAAATAAAGAGGTTCTTGTTGCTTTCCAATTTGATGCATTCTTTTCATATAAATCACAAAGAAGTTGAAAATAAATTAATTTATCATTCCCGTTTATAAAGCAGCAATATTCATACATCACCTCTGCTAATTTATCGAATCTGGCGAACAGTTCATTGAGCATTTTCACCAACTCTTGAGCTGAATACGTCGATGAAATCGCCGTGAATCCTACGATGTCGGCATATAAAATACTGAAAAATAAAACATAATTTTTGGAGTGGTAGATTGTAATTCAGTGCTCCCATTTGACAGAAGGATCTTACCTAACATTTTCATGTCTGCTCATATAAATCTTCTTGAACTGACTGTCGGTAGAGTCCAAATCCTGCCTCATTTGAACCGCTACATGCTCAGGTAGGACGGACAATAGCAAACGTTCCTAAAGATGTTTCGATTACTATTTGAACAATATAATGATTATTTTCAATAAATGTTTAACTTCTATCGTAGGACATGATCTGTCATGACATAATTATTCCTCTATCTCCCAGTAATAATGACAAACCTCTGTACAAGACTGTTGATACAAACTATTTTCACTTGCCCTCAAAAACTGTGTGCGGTTCTCAGTGAAAATTTGATACTGAGTTATAGTCGAAGTAAACAATATTGTGCACATTTGAAGTTGGCGGTACTCTCAAACGCCAAAAAACAATACAAAGAAATGAACCGGCTGCCAATTAGTCAACGTGGACTGTAGAATTGGCAGTTTGTATTGGATAATTTTTACAATGCGAACAATGCGAAAAAGAGATGCCAGTGAATAAGATTCGAATGCATTTGAATATTGAAATACAGCGTTTATGTATCAATGTAAATAAGAATCTACATCTCAAGTTTGGTTTCGAGGGAAACAAACTATTACAAGCAACATCAGATTTGACCGAAATTCCTTTCTCAACTGTACGTAAAATAGTCAAAAACAAACTTTATGAATGCAAGACGCGATGTGATATAGGATTACCAAAACCTTTAGATGTTCATCTAATAAAATCATTGAAAAAAACAATATACGACTGTTACAAAAGCAATCACATTCCTACAACTGAAATCATAAGGAAGAAATTAAATACTTCCGGCCATAACGTGAGCTGCTGTGACAAAACTCTTCAAAATTGGGTAAGGAAACTAGGATTCAGATTTGAAATGATGAACAAACGTGAAACAGTTATGGAAAGCAGAAGAATAGTGAAATTGCGTAACAAATATTCAGAACAAATAACTAAATGTAGACAAGAGAAACGGCAAACTTTCCATTTGGACAAAACTTGGTATGACACTCACGACACAGTTACGAAAGGGTGGACTGATGGTTCGAGAATGTGTACGCCTAACATGCCTGAAAACAAAAGATCGCAACTGATTATTTGCACTGCGGTGGAAGAGAGAAAGTTTCGAGAAACGGGTCATGTTGAAGATCTTCGTAAAAGTGGTAGACAATCAATTTCAGAAGCCCAGAAACTTGACGTGGTACTTGTGTTCCAAGAAAACCCCCATACCAGTTCGAGGAAAGTCGCACTGGATGAAAATTCACACCAATCGTCAGTGTGTTGAAAAATAAAAGTGGCATCCGTATAAAGTTCATCTGGTCCAAGAACTGTTAGAAGATGACTTTGATAGAAGAGTCGAAATCTGCAAAATCATGATGGAACGCTCTAACAGAGATTGAAGTTTCATACAAAATGTAATATTTTCAGATGAAGCTACTTTTATGCTCGACGGTCACGTAAACCGTCAGACGTATCGATACTGGGCAAGAGAAAATCCACATTATGGATTTTGTGTTATACACAAAATCCACAAAAATCCAATGTTTGGATTGGAATTTTGAACAACCAGATAACAAGGTCTTGAGGACAGCCTAGCTGGTGCTGGTTATCATAAATGTATTTTATACATAACATGATAAAACAAATATATCTATCTATCTATATCTATCTTGTTAATATTGAGCTGTTTCAAAATTCGCCTGACTAGAAGTTGTCAAAAAGTAATTTTCAGCATTGTGGGAATAGTGGGTCGTTCCTTTCCCAGAAAATCGACTGTGGAGTGGAAAGCAAATTTTTAAGCTAGTAGATTTGCTTTTTCTATGGCTGCTGTTGCAATTGAACCACCTGGAATCAATACTTTCTACATTGTTCAAGATAATATCATAAATAGCTGCTACGTTGGAAAAATTGACACTGATGTAAGTATATCAATAGAACATTGTTCAGGTTGAGTTTGTATGATTGGGATGACCCAATATCAAGTTGTTATAATTACTCTACCAATCTGTTTATTTTCCCAAAGCAGACAAATGAATTATTGGACATCAATAGATACTGAGACACCTCATTCCTTCATTCTTATGAAATACACTCCTGCAATTTCAATAATAGCTCTCCCAACCTGTGCCTGAACTGGGTCGCAGCAACGCCAATCCGAACCCTATTCAACCAATGAAATCAGAATCCCCGGACGAACAGTCCTGAATTAATCAACGCACCGTCCGAGATTGTTACCTTCCACGTGTTGGCTTTGAAGGATATTGCTCTCACCTGCTCTGCGCTCTGTTCCTCGATGACGAGCTTCACTTCCAGCGACTGCCTAGTCTCTAAAAATGCCCTTCGCTGTTGTTTGTCTTCCACGAGAAAAGACGTTATACCCAAAAGACTGGCCGTTAGCAGCAGGATGCTGTTCGACACGTGCTAGAAGAGAAAATAATTTGTATTACATCCAGGTGGGATTTATTGTAGGGGGAGGAGGAGTGGTTGGATGGGATTGGTTTTGCAAGGGTTGCAAAGAAAATTGAATTGAAAGGGAGACGTAGATTGTTGTCGTTTTTTTACTTGCTGATACATTTGTACAACTTCACTCATAAATCAAAGTGATTCAAGATGTCTTTTGTACTAATTACAGAGCGGTACAAAAAACAATTTATTCAGTGGCAGACATTCTGAATTCAATTGATGCTATGACGTTGATCTCAAAATAAAAGTTATGTTCAATCCGTTTGAGAAATCAATGAAAAGTCACTTTTGCTGAAGGAACGGCTGTATTTTAATGCTTAGAGTAATGATTTCATTCCCTCATGTCGGTCATTAACAACGATTCAGGAATCGTCAGTGAATGAGTTGCAATTATATAAAGTGAAAAATTTAAAGTCATCTACCAGTTCTTTAGGATATTGAGGAACACTCAAATTGGAACAGAATGAAAACCGTAACCTCTGGTGAGACATGACATGACAATTATTTATGCGCGCATAACTACAAATATCATAACCTCAATTCTCTTCGCGCGCATTATGAGAAGTGTCCTAACCTAACAAATGGAACGTCGTCAACTTCTTTTAATGTTCATCTCAGATAAGAAATCATAAAAATCGATCCAGTCATTCTTGAGTTGAAAATGATGTAACTGAGATAATTGTGCCACTTTGTTTTATAAGTAAGAGATACCACATTCAATTATTATTCAATCTGCAGTGTATTCCACATGAGATAGAAGTCAAGATTGGGACGGATCGTTCTTACTCCAAGGATTATTGGAGGATTGGACGGCAGAGACAAAGCCCTGACAGATCCCTTATGAAATTGAAACAGAAGCGAGAGGACACAAAATTGGAGATTTGAGAACTCCAATTAGTCGTATCAATGCTTCAGAACTTCAAAAAGTTAATTGTAGCTGACTATTTTTCGAACGTTTCATTTTGTCCCGAAATTAAGTAACGAAATGAAACCAAGATACTGCATTGTGCTGAATTTAAGGAACTATTCCGGTTCAGAAAACTGTACACACCTCAAAAACATCACTGAGGTATCGATAACAATCACATTAGTAGTCTCATATGAATGGATTTCAACAAAGCTCTTGATGTTCCGGGTCACAGACATCTTTTTATGCAGAAACGTTCGGTTCCAGCAACTGTCTAACTAGCAGATTCCAAAGCGACAGAGTATGAAATCCTTTCGCCTCTCATATTGAGAATGCCTCAAAGATCAACATCAGGTCCCATACTTCACTCTATATACAGATCTCGGACTACAGTGTAGGTAAAATCCATCATTATGCTGCCCAAACCCAACAGCAATATGACTTCCCTGCATAAAATAGCCATGTAGCAATTTCCTCATATTCTTCAGTAGCAAATCCAAATGCATCATAGAAGTTGAAACAAACGTTTAGCCTGTAAAAATTCCCAAATCAGCCTGTCGTCAGATGATCCGGATGGATTCCACAGTAACTGTGTAATATATCAATTTCTGAATCAGAATTCAGATAATTCAGAGACTTTTTCATCAATCAAAAATTAGGGATTCACTAACCAATATTGAAGTTAAGAAATGGCTCGCGTCAAAACTGAGAGCACAGCAAATTACTTACTTCTAACCTGTGATGCGTAAAAAATACACAGGCTCTTATGTATATACTCCACAGACAAACATTGATACGTGTTACACTAGATTTCACTCAAGCAATAAATTTACCACCGATTCATGATAATGCCAGCTTGCAGAAAATTGAGGGTGATCTCGAAACCAATATTGACTGGATCAGTGTATATGTATATGCAGTAGTATAGTTTCTATTTACATTCATTAACAAGCGGTTTCGATTCTGTCAATACCTCGTGCTCATTATAATTCCAGTCGGTTGCACTATATTTCCTAGTGGCGTGATTCATATTCAAACTAATGACCTCCCCATCATCCCCAGAAACAGTATACCTGTCGATAATGACTTACTACACAGCCAGAAGCAGGGCGACTATCGATTGGGAGAAGTTCGATTGTAAGGAGATATTTTACTGGGAAATGTTTCTCTGTCAGAGTTTTGAAAGTTGGTGATTTCACAAATTACTTTTTCTGGCGAATTTTGAATAGCCTTTCTTGTATTCTTCGTATCCGAAAACAATTTTTTTATTTCAGACCACGATTTGAAGCAGTATGTATTCCTGAACATTCTTGTGCATTTCAAATTTACTGAAACATCTACATCGCCAGTCCAAATTCGGAATAATGTTCACAATTCACAAAAAACCATTATTATCATCAACATTCAAAGTAAAACGTGAAGATTGGAGTGATGGATCAATGTTTCATCCATTGTCACATATCGATGCAAAAATTCCGGTTTGTTATGTTTAAACATGGGCAAACACTGCTTAGAATCATCAAGACGTTCTTATTTTTGTTCAAAAGTGAGCTCTCTAGACGCTCACTTTGAACAGAGCTTTTTCATAGTCAATTTGTCATGCCATATAAAACCCACACCTTCTTTCAATACCTTTCCAATGGCAGCTAACTCAACAACTTCACTATTCGATCATTCAAAACGATAGGTAATCTCTAAACCTAATGTTCACCCTCCTTTTCAACTTCGTATGTTAGGTTAGGTCACACATGAGGTTAGTTTTTGATAAAAATTAACTTTTCTTTTCATTTCCGTAGGTCAGGTTCGTTTTTGTTAAAAAAAATCCCAAATTTCGTGGGCTAGGGTAGGTTATATGTTAGGTTCGGTTAGGTTAGTTTAGGTTAGGTTAGATTAGTTAAGGTTAGGTAAGGTTAGGTTAGATTAGATTAGTTTGGGTTAGGTTAGGTTAGGTTAGGTTAGGTTAGGTTAGGTTATGTTAGGTTAGGTTAGGTTAGAGATGGAAATAGGAGAAATAAATCCTGATAACCTCATGGGAAAGATGATGAACAGTCAAAATCAGTAGAAGAGAGGAGCAAGGTACTTGGAAGAGATAATGAGGCAAAAGGAGCATGAAGAGAGAAGCTTAGAAGCAGAAGATAGGGAGTGAAGGCAGTTAAATGCCGCCTGTATCTGATGATATGTCCTTCGGAAAGTTCTGGGTACGGGAGAGGGCACGGGGGTGGTTTTAGCCGGTAAAAGTCCGGCACTACTGATTCGCGATGGACACCAAGCGATCAGTGCCCATGAGGGTTTCCACCCCACCAAAAAAAAAAAGGTTAGGTTAGGTTAGGTTAGGTTAGGTTAGGTAAGGTTAGGTTAGGTTAGGTTAGGTTAGGTAAGGTTAGATTAGGGAACTCTTTCAACTACGTGTATTGGTTTAGGTTATATGTTAGATCAGTTTTTAATAAGGAACGCTCTTCTTCAAGTTCGTAGGTTCGGAGGTTAGTTTTTGTTGAAAAACACTTTTCCCGTCAACTATATGAGTAATATGTTGAGTTAGTAGTTGAAGAGAAACTTTCCAACTTCGTAGGTTGGGTTGGGTTATAGATTAGGATTGTTTATCATTATATTTTCGAAAATTAACTGTCCCAAGTCTATGGAAATCATAAGAGAAAGAAGCTTGATGAAAATGGGCTCATTTTCATCCCTTTTTCATTCGTCCAAATGATTATGATGTTCCAGAATTACTACATCAATTTTTTTATAGTGAAATAAAGAAATTGAACTCTCTCAAAATCCTTCAAGTAATTATTCGCTACGGAAAGGATCTCTTGGAAATAATCACATGAATAATGGTTCTCTCATTCATTCGATTCTCATCTACACTCTCTTTATATTCTGCCATTTTCAGATAACTCAGTGAACAGTTAGTAACTTCAGTTTGCTAACAAATCATGTTTGTAATCATTTCCACCATCAAGATCTGAGAAACGCAGCAAAAACGTTCAATATCAATAAAACTTTTTCCATTATCTTTTCTTCTATGTCTGTTCTCGTACTTATTTCCATCAAAATCTTCTCTGGAAAGGAATCCAATGAAAAAGTCCTTTGTCTGGCACAAGAAGTTTTCACGCCTTCTGCTTATTGGATTTTTAGTAGTTTCAGTCTTATCTCAAAGTGATATAAACCTCCGTTTTATTTCTCGTGTCTTTCAGACAAGAAGAGATTGATAAATAATAAATAAATCTGACATCACTAATTACCGAGCAAGCGTTTTCAACTTGTTTTCAGCCGTTCCTGAATCTGGATAACCTCAATGAAAAATGTCTTCGAAACTCATTTCAGCAGTTTATCTCTTCAAATTTTCGTAATTATTCAAAAGTCACTTCCCTTCAATAATGAATTCTATCCACGAACACATATCTCACATAATCTCATCGTTGTGAAACATAACAGTGGTTGAAAACCCTTTTGAGTTTGTCAATTATCCAAACCAGTAGGTGGGTAGTGTGTTCTTTTAGAACGGCCAGCTAGATCACCTGATAGGACCCCTCTAGATTTTTAGAAAATACGCGATATCTAAACCACACCTATTTATATCTCCTAGGGTAAACTTTCGGGAAATGTTCTAGTGCAAGTTCCCGGTAATCTTCAACAGAGGGATCCTCATCAATAGCAGTGAGTTGATTGAAATATGATCTTTGTCATTGTTCATAGTTGTCATGTCACTCCTCGCCATGTTCAGACTATAGAAAGCATCCAGAAGTATGATGCCATTTGCTGTGTGTTCTTTGAAACGAGTGTCAATAGCCCGCTCAGTCGGGCCGATATATCTATTGTCACAATCTTCACAGTGTCTTCCATATATCCCCGACTTTACATTTCACAACCCCAAAGACAATATATTGGTTAATTGTATTAATAACACATCATTTTATTTCTATTTCAGGTGGCAATCATTCTTTATTCATCATTTTGTGTTTTTGTGTGAAAACTGGAATGAGGTGCTCAAAAACACTTGAAATATTGACAGTGGCATACAGCGATTGTACTCTGTACCTTTTGTATTACATTTCAGAACTAGATCATTATAATTATTTGTTATTCAATTCAGAATATCGTTTTTCAGAATCACTTTCAGTTGTCTTCAACATATTTTCATTCAAATAACAATGGCACTCAAGCTTATATCACAGAGTTACGTAGAGTTTCAAAAACTACTCCACACACAATTCCGCATGTCTTGCAAGAAAGAAGACGCCTCTCGGAAGGGCACGAAAATCCACAAGATGTTCAGGAAGGTCGAAAGTTCATGCCATATTGATTAAAGTAACATCTGCCAGTAGTAAATCCACTTTCTAGGCTTTATTTATGTTCTGTTTCGTCGTGAATTTGGGGGATCCCGATCCCAGGTGAATTATTAAGTCAAACAGCTGGTTATGCCATCACTATTTCAAGCAGTAGTGAGACGAGAACGTTAAAGTTTATTGCTGGTTCAGAGTTCGTTCAAAAAGGACCAATTCTTAAATATTTTAAATCAATCAGTAGTTTTCAAAAAAAAATCTACACTAAGAGACATCTAACGTGAAACTCCCGAACAAATAAAGTTTGCAAAAATTATTCCATGTATTTTGCTACACAGAGTAGATGGTGATGTAGCAAATGTCATTGTGTTAGTAACGTAAAATTTCGTTTCATTCATGGAAAATGAGAAGTTATTTCAAAACAGATATCTTCGTCCCGATCAAGTCTCAATATTTATATAAGAAACTCGTAATGTTATTGCAAATCAAGGGCGATCACCCGGTGTTTCGGTGTCGATATTCTCGCATCTAAAAAAGCGTTTGCATAATTTTATGACTGTCGGACCTTTCGGCGTCATGTTTAAATCAAGCTAGACTAAACAAATGTATGCAGTGCCTTCATTTCAAAACTTCCCACCCCTAGTACTTCGTTTAGTAGGTAGAATTTGCCGTAGGCAAAAAACACGTCAATTTAGATATCGAGAGGGAAGTTTAAAACCAGTGCCAGTGGTATTTTAGGTTTAACCCCCTTACCCCTAGCTACCCCCACTTAATAATTTTGAATAGCACCCTCTATCTTGTAACACATCATTTTAAAGATCTTAAAAATCCTCTCTCAACCCCGTTTAGAAAACTGAAATTAGTTGATCCGTACTCGTAAATAACACAGTCAAATTGGCGTTTTTTTTATTTTTTCCATGTAGTCGTTGTTTCACTCATTATACTTTATATTTGAAACCTCGGACTTTCATTTTCTCTTGGACTGACAAAAACAATATCCTCGTAGAGTAAGATGAAGTTAAAAAAACTTCATCTTATTCAGCATCGTTCCGGAACCATATAATGAGAGAGGTATACCAAAAGATTTAGATACAGACACCATAAAATCCTAAATTCATGGGTGGATATCTGACAATGAATGAAACATGGCTCCAAAATCAAATTTCATTAAAAAAAATTGTTTTTATGTTTGCCTACGTACTTTCAGATAGTAGTTAGTAAAAGTCGACGAGATTCGATCCACTGAGACAAGGAAAACCTGAACAATTTCAAACCTGAAATAAAAATCGTCTAGTAGCCAATTTTCGCAACACGCGATGAGAAGCAACTCCTCATCGACCCACAATGCTCTAAGACCATTGCGCTTTGTTGAGACCCTCCATTCTTTCACCCTTTTCAATTAGTCTAATCTTCACTTTCACTTAGCGACTCGTCCTCTCTCTTTCAGCAGTGGGATATCATGAACCCGCCCGAGTGTCATAAAAAGCGGATTGATTTCAGGCATTAATTATTATTGAGGTCTTATACTGACTTTTATTGTTCTTATTCAACAAACGGTGATGTGACGTACGTAAATTTCCCATGTAATGCGATAAAATTACTTTTCTTGTGAATCAGGATGATGACATCAGTCTGAGACTGACAATCAATACCCTCTGCAATACATTGAGTGACTGTTACAAGATTGGTGGTGGTTGAACGTCCTTTCATGAAACCGTGTTGATTGGGACTAATAATGATGCTGACATGACAATACATTATCTTCTCAAAAAGCATCTCAAACACTTTACAAAAGTTGCATATGATAGAAATCGGTCTGTAATTTTTTACCTCACTTTCATCTCTTTTTTTGAAAATTGGGCAGACTTTCGACATTCTCCATATTGATGGTACAGTTGATGTTTTCAGGCATATATTAATTAGAGTTGTTAGTGGCTCAACCAGAGCTAAGGCACAATCTTTAATGATGAATGCTGGAATATATTCAGGTCCCGCAGTAAATTAAGGCTTTAATTTTTTTAGGGTATGATAAATATCTTCAATACTGAAGTTTTTGATTTGATTTTACCGAATTACAATGAAAATATTGTAATATTTGCGCAAATTCATGCGTCTGAGATATGCGTCTGATTTTAAAAGTTCCTTTCTTTGTAGATATTTTGCCAGAAAAATAATGATTCCTCCGGTGTCATTTCTGAAATAACGACATTCTGAAAATCTCCGGCCATCGAGTTATCATTAAAAACCCTACCTAACTTTGTCGTGCGAAAATCCTCTTTTGTTCATCCTGTTTAACAAAACATTCCGCGTAAGCCGATCTCCAGTCTTGCGAGTCCTGCATCGTCCTTTTATTCCAGACTTTTGGAAGCTTTCATGTTTGTTTCGTTGTACGAATAAAAAGCTTAACGAACATTTCAAAACGTGAAAATAGGGAAATGCTGGAACGAAGTGAGCCAGTTCTGTGATGAAGGACCCCAGGACTATCCATTCAGGATTAATTAAATTGCTATGGAATGCTTGCCGGAAATCAATCGCTCACGCTGATTGACAACCGTAATTAAAATCGACCATAGAGCCCTTCTACTTCCACCTAATTAATATCAATAGTGACTAGGATCAAAGAGATGGAAATCATATTGAGCTTGTCCATTGGAATTCACTTGGCAGATCTAGGCTTTGATGTTGGGATAAAAATCCAATAGTATTCAATGTAAACGAAAACAAAGAATACAAAAACAAATACAAGTTTAGAAAACAGAAATCATGATAAAATATGAAAATAATAATGATGGTGATGAAACTGGTAATGATGATGATGATGCAGAGGAAAGGATAGCGATCGGCGCTACAGGATTTGGAGGAACTATGAAAACCATTTACATTTGATACACTTTTTAAAACAATCAAAGAATCACTTCTTTATGAGCTTGTGATTTTTTCAACAAAAAATAACCCATTACCTATATGTTATAATATTTTGAAGGGCAATGCAAAATGCTGAATTATTGGATAATTTTTTGTTTTGTACTGGGTATTCGTCAGAAAATAAAAGAACTACTAAGTCAAAATGAAAACCCTCCATTTATTGAAGTCAAAAGTGAAGAAAAAGTTGTTTTGTGTTATAATTAATGGCTCAGTATCTTGTTTTTCCTTCTAGGACAGAAATCGAAGGACTCTTCTCAAAGAGCGATCTTCAACTCATCCAAAGTGGTAGGTTGGTTTTGTTGGTTTCGAATGGTTCTTCCCAGTTGATCCCAGACATGTTCGATGGGCTTGAGACCCGGGCTACAAGCGTACCACCCCAAAGTAGTGGGGTGGTACGCTTGTAAAACCTCCTGGTTTTATGCCCTGTAACGTATCTGGACAAACACCTCATTAACGTACTTTTGAGCGGTCAGGGATTCGTTGCGTATATCTACAAGGTCTTTAAAATCATTGAGTGTCATTCAACCCCACACGATCCTTGATCCACCTCCAAATAGAACCCCTGAAGATAAGCAGCAGAGGATAAAATGTGTATTCCTTCTTCTGTATACCCTGGCACGACCATCATTACCAAGAAGAGTGAATTCAGAGTACTTCACGCCAATGCCTTAGTTACCAACTCTGCGTCCAAGCAAACTGCATTCTTTCTTTTTGTGACGTGCTGTAAGTCGAGGAAACTTGGGTCCTCGTTGCTCGGCTTAGCTCATTTTGTAGCTCCCTGGCTGTTGAAAACTCTGTACTCAGATGTAAATACCTATCCTCCTGGGCTAAAGTGGACCTCCACCATCCTTGACCTGGCCTCCGATGGACAGTCTCTAGTTGTTGGTAGCAGTTCCAAAGTTTTAAAACCACTGTTATTTCTTATCAAAGTTGACTAACTTATTATACAAAGTAGTGATCCTTTATTTGTTTTGAGGGGTGTGAGATGTCCATATAGCAGTAGGTGTATATTACAAACCGCCTAATTCATCACGGGTAACTTCAAACTTCATACTCACCTGTTGGTAGAAATGCAGATCGGACTTCGAGAATATGATAATAGCTGCGAAGTAAGAGGCACAAGTACCAATACTCAAAATGATACAATATCGTAGTCTTATAGGTAGCGTCACGTACACCAAATATACTAGCAGTAGAACCCATCCTAGGCTATCCCTGGACGTGACTTCGTTCTTTTTGAGGATGAGGGCCGATAGCACCTGGGTGATCGCCACGTACCAACACATGTAGGGTATTGCTGCCCAAGGAATAGTGCACTTCATTTCTTTTTTGCATAGTACCAACAGCGATGTGTTCGTTGTGATGTAGAGGATCATGACGGTGAAGAATATATGGTCTTGTCCGTTTGGAACCTGAAAAAAAATACTTTTCAGCTACACGGAATTGTCTGTGGATTGGGAAGCACCGTTATATACTCATTCTGCAGCAAACAAACTCTGGTATGACCAAAATCTCATGGAAAATATTGAGCCACCTGATGTGGCTAGAAATATATCAAAACTTCCAAATTGTAATCACACTTATCGTCTCAAATCTTTCAGTTACCTTTATTGTTTTGCACACCTAACAGAAATATACTTGGAGAGATGATGAATATTTTGGAGGGGATTGTAATCAAGAACTAGTGAGGATAGAGATGAGGTGGAGGAAGAAAAAGTTCTGTTAATTCAATCGTGCGTAGATTCCTGGAGAGAAAAGTCAGACCATAGATGACGCAACAAAGACAGATCATTTATATGTATATTCATCGGAAAAAAAGAGATTCAAGATTACCAAGAGGATATGCAGCTCATATTCGTTGAAGTTTGATGTATAATTTTGAAAATGTCCTTATAGGATGAAACTGCAGTAACGTTAGTTACAAATAAAAGTGGTGAAAAACATAGAAAGTGTTATTTCCCATATTCCATTATGATTTTCCACCATATTCGTAATCTTGCTCAACCATCAAGTGGAACAACGCCACTCTCAAGATGTCACATCAGTGGAGAACTCTCTTCTTGGCAAGTAATAGCACAAGCTCCAGCAGATCTGGTCATTACAACTATCGCTTCTGATGTACTTGCTATACTTCTTTATAGTAGACTCAAAAGAAGCTTAATCAACTAGACGTGAAGACAAAAATGGCGTCAATCTTAAGGTGTCACATCGTTTGAGAACTCTCTTTTTGGCAAGTAATAGCACAAACTTCAGCAGATCTGGTCATTACAACTATCGCTTCTAATGTACTTGCTATACTCATTCAACTAGACGTGACGACCAAAAATGACGACAATCTCAAGGTGTCACATTGGTGGAGGACACTCTTCTTGGCAAGTAATAGCACAAACTCCAGAAAATCTGGTCATTAGAACTATCGCTTCTAATGTACTTGCTATACTCCTTTATAGTAGACTCAAAAGAAGCTTAATCAACTAGACGTGAAGACCAAAAATGGCGTCAATCTTGAGGTGTCATATCGGTTGAGAACTCTGTTCTTGGCAAGTAATAGCACAAACTCCAGCAGATCTGGTCATTAAAACTATCGCTTCTAATGTACTTGCTATACTCCTCTATAGTAGACTCAAAAGAAGCTCAATCAACTAGACGTGAAGACCAAAAATGACGTCAATTTCAAGGTGTCACATTGGTGGAGAACTCTCTTCTTGGCAAGTAATAGCACAAACTCCAGCAGATCTGATCATTAGAACTATCGCTTCTAATGTACTTACTATACTCATTCAACTAGACGTGAAGACCAAAAATGACGTTAATCTCAAGGTGTCACATCGGTGGAGAACTCTCTTCTTGGCAAGTAATAGCTCAAGCAGATATGGTCATTAGAACTCTCGGAAGAGAACAAAGTTGCTGCTTCAAATACACTTGCTATACTCTTCCATAGTACACTCAAAAGAAGCTCAATCAACTAGACGTGAAGACCAAAAATGACTCCCAAGGAGTTTGCATTTCAAGTTGCTTGTTCCATGGTTAAGCTTCCCAAGACAACAGGAGGATCGTGGAGTTTTCAGTTTGGAGTATCTAATGACAGAATGGTATTGGATGAAGTTAGTAGTTCGGTTCACGAACATGAGGGAGCATTTCCTTCTGAGACTGCTGCTCAAGTAGCTGATGAACTGAGTTCAGATTGAAACATTGAACGATGTCACCACAACTCAGTTACCAAGATAGAACTTGTTAAGCAAAAGGCATACATCAAACTTCTTTGATTGACGACTTGTTTATTTTGTGGAAATTCATGTTTGAGGATACCCTACAAAAACACACTTTTGTCTATTTTCCACGATATTTCTTTATTGTTGACTAGTTTCGACTATTACACCATTTTCAACAACAATAAAGAAATAGCGTGGAAAATAGACAAAAGTGTGTTTTTGTAGGGTATCCTCAGCATGCATCAAAGCTTAAGCGATCACTTTGCGCCTGTAGCTTTGCGAACAATATTGATGGGCTCAGCTTTTTAAATCAGCTGAGATTTTTTTCCTTAATGCCAGTAGGCTAAGGTCAAATAATAGCGAGGAAATTCGATAGGAAAGCAGCATTTTTACATAGAGACATCGATTTTGATAATTTTATAAACATAATTGATGGATTGAATAGAAAGCGAGGAAGAGGGGCTTTCAAGAATGGTGAGTGGGTTTATGTTTTGAAAAAATTAATCAGGATAGGCTGCACTAATCAATGAGCAGCCAATCCTCACACGTTTGCTACAATTGACGGGCAACAAAATGCAATTTATATTCTTGAGCTAAAACAAACTAACGAACAATCTGAATTCGGACTCTGAGTCGAAAAAAAGTTTATTCACCCAAAATTATTGAAAAATAAGAGAAAAATAAGAGATCCGAACAAATCAATGTATCAAACCAAGATTGGATAGCTATTTTATTTTTATTCAGTTTAGAACCGTCAGTTGAAAACTCCGACAAGGTTCAGAACTCTTGTCGATATCAACGGGATGACTGAAAATTCATAAAAGTGAACATATTGAAGCACACTGTCAGTATATGTATGTGAATTCTTTGTGTATTCTATAAGTGATCTGAAAAATTTTTGACCTAACAAAGATGCAAGACATTTTGTCGAATTGCCCCTTCATTTGACGAAAATCTCTGTCCTACGAGCGCAATTATCAGACCAGGGAACAAAAAAGTCACTCGGAGCTAGATCTGGTGTGTAAGGCGGGTGGTCAAGCAGTTCAAACCGTAATTCGTGGATTTTCACCACAGCAACCGCTGAATTGTGAGACGGTGCGTTATCTTGATGAGGCAGATTTTTTTTCTGCAAAGTTCTGCCTGCAGCTTCTCAAGTAATGATGCATAGTACGCTCCTATAATGATTTTATCTTTTTGAAAATTATCGATTGAAATAACTCTATAACTATACCAAAAATAGTCGCCATCACTTTCCCAACCGAAAAAAACAGTTTCTGCTTTTTTTTTTGGAGTAATGAAGCTAACGTACAGTGTTTGTCATTATACATGTGGTAATATTGCTATATTCTAAACCGTAACAGATACTACAGGGTATGCTTTACATTGTTTTGCAACGTAAAAACATAACTTAAACAAATTGAGTAGGAAAATGTTATTAATGTAATAATATATATTCGATAAAACGTTTCGTGTCAACATGGCCACCATCAACTTTTTTTCAATTTGGACCTGTCTTTTTTATTACAGATATTGATGAAGCGATAAATTCACAATCCAAGGGTATATCACATTCGATATTTTTATAGCGTTTCAATTGAAATAACCACCATCATCAGTGAATTTTGTTCCCACAATTCCCAACCAAACATTCATTCCGAACCTTTCTTGGAAATTGGTTTACCTTTGTCTGTTAAACCAACCATTGTTGGTGAATTTTGATTCGTCCGTCCATATTCTTGTTTTAGAAATATTTCTAACTTCCCTATTTCTACGTCTTAACTTTGCGTATCCTGTAGCATTTATATTTGTTCTTTTTCGGAATAGTTCTGGTGGATTTTACAAAAGTCCTCATTTTGTGTGCAAGTTCTCGTGAAGAACAATCTTGATTAGCAAAATTTTTGTAACTGGCCAATCCTAAATCTATATATACAGTGTGTCTCACTTCTCATGAAAACACCCCCGTATTTTCCGTAATATTCGAGGTAGAACGATGAAACTCTCAGGACTGATGGAAATGCTCAAAATGCACCTACCACCTGAATGGGGTTGGCCAAAATGATATACAATGTCCGCCACTCGCGATGGAACACCCCATTTTTTCGGTGAAACATATTAGGGGGCAAAATAGAATCAAAATTCCTTCAGATTCGTCATCAGGACTACCAACTTACTACGAATACACTTTTTTCCTGAAAAAATTTCAGTCCTGAAAAATCCGAAGTTGTCTCACTTCTTATGGAAACACCCCCGTATCTTCCATAATATTCGAGGTGGAATGATGAAACTCTCAGGACTGATGGAAATGCTCAAAATGCACCTACCACCTGAATGGGGTTGGCCAAAGTGATATACACTGTCCGCCACTCGCGATGGAAAACCCCATTTTTAAAACATATTACGGCGCAAAATAGTTCGCTTCCAATACCTGAACCCCTCCATTCTATCTGGAGAGTATTCTCAGGTATGAAAGATACAGATGCTGTGAGATGCTATCATCCATTTTGAGTCTATCTGAGGAAAATGTCACAGCACCACATTCTCAGATTATCGAGATAGTGTGAAGCAGTGTATGAAAAATTATCGATGGCGGCATCTATTATAACTGAAGAAGATTATTCGTAAAACTAATTCTGGTTGCTGAACATCCAAATTCTATCCCAACCAGAAGTGAGAGCTCTCGATTGATGAGCAAAACTGCAAGAAATGGAAAAAATCTATATTCAAAGGTTCACATCTCGAAAACTGTACAATTCTGAATTTTGACTGTAGACACTTTCAATCAGCACATCAAGAACTACAACATATCAAAATTTCGGCAAAATTCAAGGCAAGCCATTTCTCATAAGAAATGTGCGGGGTCCTTTATCAAAATATTGAGAAAACATTTTACCATCCGAAACAAAATTAATCATCATACTCATTGCAACACCGAAACAACTGTTAATTTTTTTCCATTTTGTGATATTCTCCGAAATAACAATTTTATTCGAAAAAGACGAAAAACAGCATTTTTGGTTTTCCTCGTATAACTCGAGAAAGGCGAGAGTCCCCGTAAATTTTCGTCAACCATTGTATTTTTCCCTATGACAGTTACCTTTTTTCCTATTAATCGTCTTCGTATCTGTCACGGTTTAGAATATAGCAATGTTACCACATGATAAAAGAAACGTCCTGTATTTGTTTTGGAATTTTTGATGTCGTATTCTAATGAATTCGATTGTTTTCGAAAGTAGAGCTTCAATAATCCTAAACTGAGCAATCATCACTGAAGATAATTTAAATTTATGAAGGATCTCGCTCTGTATTTAGACCTTTGGAAGCAATATCAAGACTCTGAAGTTCTTCACAAACCCTGGTGTTCTACAAAATCCCAAAACATTCTACCACAAACAAAATACTCACCACCAGCATATAGATGTCGAACAGAATGGCTCCGATAAGAAAACACTCAAGTCCGGCCCTCTTCTGTTTGACATTGAAACTCTGGTAAAGTTTCTCCAGGGATGGATCGGTGAAGGTGTTAAATAAATAACATACTTCCTTCATTTTCTCCGCGGACTTGTGGTCCTCCATTTTCCGCTTCGTTTTTCTTACGTGGTATATTTCATCGGTATTTCAATTTGTGCGAGAACTTGATAAGGAAACATCGTTTTATGTGATTTATCCTTCCATGGTTCGGATGCTTTTGTGGAGTGGAACACGCAAATGTTGTGGGACATGCAAACAAGATGAGCTGATTAATAGTTTCTGTCTAGGTTTCCTCAGAGATATTTTTCAGACTGGTCACTGTTTTGTTGTGACTGAAACTTTCATGCTATTCGCACAACAGTTAATCACTTATAATTCCATTCAGTGGAATGGAACATATAGGGTGGATCATTTCGAATCAACTGACATACCACTTTTTTGCCATCAAATTAGTCGATTTCTCTTTTTAAAAAACTCAATCAATAAGACCTTCTGACATTAGATGAAAGATCTGAATATAATTATAATTTTATAAGATATTCCTGTAACTTTGTAGGTCAACATTTCTAAGTGGAAAAATTATAGAAATTACGGTGAATTTGTTGTAGTAGTTTGCTTGGATTTGAAACGAGCAATGAATACTCTGTTTTGAACAATGTATTCATATTCATTACAGGCTATAGGTTGAATATATCATAAATTATGGTGTGCCGCAAGATACACTTACTTGGGCCCTACTTTTTTCAATATATATGAATGACATACATCTTTGTCATAGTCATTGTCATTATTAATTTCTGATTTAAACCTGAGCGGAGCTATTTTCCGAAGGAATCAATATGTATATCAGATTTTTCAATGCCTCATTAAAAATGAACTGGAAATAAACGTAACTGAAATCGAAGCGATGATATTTGAAACGCCACAACAGATGAGCATATATCAGAAGTTGCTTTGACTGTTGACAAGAACAAAATTGAATGTGTGAAGGATTTTAAATACTTGGTATTTATCATCAACAGCAACTTGATAGTCAGTTTCCACTTTAATATGGGTTACATTAACAGAAAGACAGTAAATAAGCTTCAGTTTTTCAGAAGAATATCTCGTCAAGAGCCAGAATGAATAAATATTTACATTTTACCCCAATTTTATTATTGTGCTAGCCTTTGACCCAAAAAAATTTAACACTGAAAACTGAAAAATCGTGGATTGAAAATCATATGAAAGCTAAATAGTGGAAAATGAATAATAGTTCAAAAACTAAAAATTGACGCTTCAATAGCAACACAATCAAAAAATAATTTGACACTGATTAAAATAAAATTTAAAAAATATGGCATTGAAAGAAAAGTACTTAATTGGATCAGTGATTACCTTACAGGAATCAAAATTAATGAGTTTGTCTCAACAGCAATAAACGTAGACCACGGGGTTCCACAGAGAAGTGTTTTAGGGCCATTGCTATTCCTAATTTACATTAATGATATCAGCAAATGTAATGAATGTGATTATGAACATCATTTTGCTGATGATGCCCTAGTATCGGTTAGTGAGAGAGATATAGATAAAGCTATTCAAAAAATGAATGAAGCATTGAATAATATTGCTACATATTCAAAAACTAATGCATTGAAGCTGAATGTCAACAAAACAAATCGAAAATGACAAAATTGAGCTCATTACTGAATTCAAATATCTAGGATTCATGTTGGACAAGCATCTATGAATGAATAACCATTTAACTAACATACAGAAAAATTTTTTTAAGAAATTATATTTTTTCACAAGAATGTCCCAACACTTAGCTAAGCAATCACAGATAACTGTATATAAGACCATTATACAGCCACATTTCAAATATTGTCCCACTCTTCTATACACAAGTGATTTAAATAAAATGAGAACACCACAAAAACTACAGAATCGCGCAATTAGGATTATTTTTAGATGTGACAGGAGTACCCATACATCGTTAATGTTAAATACTCTAGAATGGTCATCTATAGAAAGCAGGCTTACATATTTAACGATGATTCATATTTACAAAATGTATTCTCAATTATCGTAGGTGAGACTACTTATTAACAAATATCAGTAGATCTTTTTTTCTATTATTGTGTTTATATGTATGTATGTATGTATAATGTTGAAAAAACATATATCAAGTAAAGAAAGAAGAAAAATACGAGAATATATTGATTGAATTCCGTATAGTACCTCTACCTTACTTCGCTTATTAGCTTTTAATAATAAAAAAAAAAGAGGTTACTTTTATATTCCCAACTTTCATATTATATGTAACTTAAGGACTTATTTTTATCTATTTTTATTTATTACATTTTATATTTTATGTCATATCATTTTATTATTGTATTTACTTAATATTATTATTCGTTCCGATATATGTATTTCGTATTTTATTATATATTTCTTAATATTTTTAAATTTTATAACCACACACAGGTTTGTAACCTCAGAGGGATTTTGAATTTATTCTCAAATCACTTAAAATTGTATTAATTGTTATTCTTACATTCTAAGTCTCAAAATAAATAGTATGTATGGTTTCCATTTCATATTTGAGAATAAAATGATTTCATTTGATTTGATTTGTATCCTATTCGAATAAAGCATTTCATTCATTTTATTCATTTTTCAGTTTGTGTTGCTATTGAAGCGTGTTTTTTCTAGTTTATTTTTAACTTTCATTTATTTTATTCCCACTCATAAAAGAGTACACATCGGTTGTTACCCAATAGTAACTTTTCGTATCAAACCCAGACTATTATATTCATATGTCACTATATAAGGCTTTTGTGAAATAAAGTGCATTCTTCTCATTCATCATTCTAACTCCTTCAACCCAGCATCAACCCAATCAACCCCCAGCATTCTAGAGTTTGCATGCCCCCTACCCTCACTGCTGCACCCCTCACCATCAATCGCCCCGAAATAAAGTCACATCTCACGTGAATCAACGCCACATAACCTAGGACAGGTGTACATATCGATCGGACAACGTTTCGTCCGCAAGCGACCGAATCCGGTAGCCGGAGTAAGCTAACTGCTCCCGGAGTCGGGCTTCTTCCCAGAGCATTCCATTGAATTCGTGCAGGATAGCGAACGCAAGCGTAAAAGGGGTGTCGAGTTCTACGGATTTCGATTATGATTTTGGGGGTAGGCGGAAGTCTGAGGGGGCGATTCTCAGTTTCTGGTTCAATCAATCGGATGGAATATTTTATGGTTGTGAGTTTCGCGCGTTGGGAGCGAAGGAGCGAGGAGTTTTCGTCTTCATCTTGAGTCCTTGTGAAGGAGGAAGGTGAGAATCTGAGAACTTTTGGGTCCTACAACACTTCCTGGGGCTAAATATTTCTATTGAGAAGCTCTCCCACATACACGTTGTCTTCGAAATCTAGATTCCACTTTTTCAACTGGCGAGTAATGTACACACATCGGAAAAGTCTAGGGATATTTTTATAACATACTAAATATCATAAAAATAAATGCATGAGGTCGTTTAATTTCGATTAAATTGGTACACTCGACCACCCCGTAGATTTCTATGGGTTGAACAAAGCCTGCAAAAACGGTAACTAATCTTTTATCAAGTTTTTTACAAACTGTAGGTTTTCGGCTAAAATGAATAATCTGAAAGTGTCGAGTTTGTACATTCTATGCAGTTCTTGCTCAGCAATTAAACTGGAAATATTGTGCTT
This sequence comes from Leptinotarsa decemlineata, assembly GCF_025532065.1. Classification (NCBI taxonomy): domain Eukaryota; kingdom Metazoa; phylum Arthropoda; class Insecta; order Coleoptera; family Chrysomelidae; genus Leptinotarsa; species Leptinotarsa decemlineata. The sequence goes on along the minus strand of NW_027412704.1, from coordinate 1,381,600 downwards.
TAACATGGAACGCCATCACTTACCATTGGCTGAGATGAATAGAGCTGTAGGGCTTCTTCAAGGTGGCATGTGACAAATTGATGTAGCTCTTCGTTTGGGTGTCTCTCAAAGTGTTATTAGTCGATTGTGGCGGCGTTTCCGTGAAACTGGCAGTCCAGCCGAACAACATCCAGGGCGAAGACGCGCTACAACTGCAGTTCAAGACCGATTTTTGGTCTTAACCGCAAGAAGACAACCGACAATCACAGCACCTGAGTTGGTTAACGTGTTGCAGCAGAAGCACCAGGTAACCATTGGTCGTGATACTGTCAGAAATCGACTGCATGAAGCAGATCTCCACAACAGAAGGCCACTTAGATGTCCACCTTTGTCGAGAGGCAATCGCGGTAGAAGATTAGAGTGGTGTCAAGAACATCAAAACTGGGATGCAAATGATTGGGCCACTGTTTTGTTTACAGACGAATCCAGATTTGGATTTCATCCAGATTCTCGTCGAGTAAGACTGTGGAGACGACCTGAAAATAATGAACGTTTGAGACACGTCCAGGAAGTCCACACATACAGAGATGGTACAGTAATGCTATGGGGCGGAATCATGATCGGCGGCAGAACCGATCTCGTTTTTCCAAATCGCTCCCTCACAGCTCGACAGTACCTCGACACTATTCTTCTACCTATCGTCCGTCCGTTTGCTGGTGCTGTTGGTGAAAACTTCCACCTAATGCACGATAATGCTTGTCCACATGTCGCGCGTCTAGTGACTGACTGGCTCACCAACGAAGGAGTTGATGTATTGCCATGGTCATCAATCACCGGACCTGAATCCCATCGAGCATGTGTGGGACATGCTTCAACGAAGAATTACTCCGCATATAGGGAACATTCACACAACGTTTCAATTGAGAGAGCTTTTAATCGCTGAATGGGCAAATGTACCTCAACAAGACATTGACAATCTCATTTTGTCGATGCACGATAGATGTAGGGCCGTAATAAACCAGCGTGGAGGTCATACTTTGTACTGATTCCAATTTTTTTTTATTACGTGACGTGAAAATTACTATTGTGTTTTTATCCAACTCAGTCAACCAACTTCCAGGGCCGTAATTTAAAAGGGAAAAATTTACACAATTATAATCGAATATTACCGAAACATCCCGAAATATAAAATTGAATATAAATTCTCAGAATGAAGTGAACGTCTACGATACAGGCCCGTATTTAAAAATTCAAAGATGGGGCTGGCCCAAGTCAGATGACACCCTGTATAAAAGATTCATGGACATATTCTGAGAGCCCACATCAAGTGCCAATAGCAAAATGTAGATTGATTTTCAATATGTCTACGAATAAAGAAGATATAAACAAAAACATAATTTGGGATTTTTTGGTTTTTACTGTATATCTCCAGAACCAAAGGAGCTACATTCGATTTTGTACATCATTGAATAGGTCTCTAAATTACACAACTTTGCCACAATTTAACCGAAACTCTATCTCTTATCGTTAACGAGATCCCCATGTACAGAAACGAATTTCAATAGCCCTGTATAATGTATATACAATTATACAATTATACATTATACATTATTGTATACATTGTATGCAATGTATACATTAATGTATACGTTTGAAAATGTCCTTAAAGGACGAAACTGTAGTAACGTTAGTTACAAATAAAAGTGGTAAAAATATAAAAAGTGTCAATTCTCTTTTCCCTTATTTGTCGCTGAAGTTTCTGTAGTTTTTCATCATTAGTGTGTGGGCTGTGAAATGATGGACTCTTCATACTTTTATTACCGATTTGGGATTGAATACGACTTTGTAATCTCCTGAAGCATTTTGAGGGGCTGGTTAGTTATATTCTGCAGGAGTTTGAAACCGAAAAATTAAGGAGGAGGAATAATTTAGAGTGGGAGACTAGATTGTCCAAAGAATCAGTAATTTTTTGCTTACAAAGTTGAGTAATTTCAATATACTCTTTCGAAATAATCAAAATCAGCTCTATTGAAATATGTAGGAATATTTAGCGTGTCTCATTAAAAAAAACAGTTTTCTGCTAATTAGTTCAGACTTTCATTGTCTAATATGATATAAAATGACTTGAAATCCCTGAAAAGAACAATAAAATCAAATTGAAAAGCTGAATATAACAATTATATGAGTCTAAAAAACCGTGAAGCGAAAATGTAATACAATTTTCAATTGTTACTTGTATTTTATTTTATTGTAATTTCATTCAAGGGTTGGTTTGCTTAATATTATTGTGATTTGATTTCCAATAATTTTATATCATATCAGACAATATAATTCCGAACTAATGAAATTCATCCCGATGAGAATTTCTTGCACACATTTGAAATTAGAATAAAACTTTTTATGTTGACTCCGAGATGATTGTCGAATTTCTCAGCATCTTTTACTTCAAAACGCACCTGGAAAGTGAAATACAGTTCTTTGTGGTGTAGAAAGAGCCTATTTGCATCACGTCACTTTTAAACTCCAACCAAACTCGGTCTCAATATCACTGAGTTATCATTGTTCCTTGAATGTTATGGTGTGATCAACAAACAAAGTAAATTCTCCTTCGATATCAACGAAAACTGAGTCATTTATGTATATCAGGAACAGCAATGGTCCAAGAACAGAACCCTGAAGGATCCTACGACTCACTAACCGAAAACATTCTAAATTAATATCCCTAAAACCATATACTTCTGAATCGTGAAAAATACCGCTGTTCATTAAGAAACTCATTAATATTCCTATCCTCCGTGGCCTAAGGGAATATTTAACCTCAAACGGAAACATCAACATCACCGTGAAACTCTTTTTTCGGTAGAGTAATCTGAATGAGTGGAAACGGGCAATGCATACCTTCAAATGAAAAAAAATCCACGGGGAACGTAGCAAGTTTGATAAAATTCCCTAATCTGATTATTAAAATGAAGGCTGTTTATTTGGTGAGATTAGCTCAGGGAATGGCAGTTACATAAATCCGACTGAATTGGTGCAAAAAAAATGTTTTCACGTTTATTTCTGCCAAGTCCATGTTCATGAAGGGAATTAAGATTTGATGAAAAATGAAACAAATGTAGCTTTACTCTGAGTGGTATTTTACAAGAGAATATAATGTTGAACGTTTTTTGGTGTTCGGTAATGATAATAATGAGCTGTTGAATTAGTTGTTCAGATTATAGAAGACCTTGGTGGAATGACTTGAATTTACTCATGACGTAATGACATTCATTCGCTTATTTGATTGAATCCCAGCCATAGGAATCTTGTTTTTGTATGAAGATGAAGAAATAGAAATGTAAAACCTGTCTTTTCCATTATGATTGTATTGTTCAATGTCTAAATAGTTTTTATGTTAGCAGTTTATGCTCAAAATACATTTTCACCTGAAATGATTTATTTTATGAATATATACTATCCCTCCGATTATCAACTGAAGCAACCGCCACTGTTTTATGGTCCAACTTACTATTCGTAAACAAACAAAGTTATGCTGCCTTCAAGATAAGGATGCAAAAGGCCATTCTATTGTCTTTTGTTACCCTGAGGGTAAAATACAAGCAACAATTAAACGTTGAACCATCAACAAGAAATGAAAATCAAAAATTATTCAAAAGAAATGAAAATTGAAAAATTCCAAGCCAAGTTCACGACGTTTCGATTGTTAGTATCCACAACCGTCTTCGGGACGGACTGGACTTATTCCATCGACAACTATCTTAATTTCGACCAGGTTGGAACCTGGCTTCCTTACCCTTACAACTGGTGTTTGTCAGAAGGACAAACGGGTCCTTCATGGTGAACCCCCTGCCTGGCTGGGGTGGGTGAATGAGGAGATTGTTCATCCATTAACTGGGGACGTGAGGGCCTCATTTGATAGAGAATCGAGGCCTTTTGTATCGGGAGGAGTTGTCTACAGCATAATATATAGCTTCCCTAACTAACGGTGGACTTATTCCTCCGAGACCTGACTATTTATAGATCATTCAAGTGCTTTCACCTATTCCCTCTTTCCGTTTCATCGGTTTTAGCGGGAGCCGACGGTTTGGCAGGAGTTGGCCGTGTTCCGCTTGGTTATAGGTTTCCATATGTTGTGTACCTCTTCGCTAGCTTGGCTAGGTGCATTGTTGGACAACATATATGCAGCTTCTTTGGATTTTCTCCTAAGCCAGTGTTTCTCCTTGTGCATGATTTCAGCTTGAGACCACTTGATATGAGTCCAAGCATGAGATTCTGCAATTCCTGATTTGCTTGTTTCTCCTCGCTGTGTGTGCGTGTGTGTGTGTGTGTGAAAAACCACATTCTTTCAGGAATTTCAAATCGATTTATATCATAGTAGACAATGGAAGTTAGAACTAATGAAATGTACCACGAAACATTGTCAACCACCTCAAAACAAAAAACATATAGTATTATAATAAAAAACTTAAATTCACCAACAAATTTTATTCGAACAATGATATTTCAGCTTGTGCTCTCAATTTGAAATCATAGTGACATTGCGAGGTTGTGAATTTTTTTTCAACCGTAGGATGTCTCACTTCAGTCTACTTTTGTACAGTGCTCCAAAAGCTTCAGCCCCAGCTTGCATCACTTCATCATAGCCGAAGGACTCCATGGCCGTCTTGGTTTTCTGGAACCACTGGAAAAGGTTCTGATGTGCGGAAATATCACATGAGCCGCATGCCTAAAAAGTTTACGTCCATATATAATTTGTAGCCTGAAGTGAATAATTTTTGAACAGCATTAAAATAGTTATGAAGCAAAGAAATTAGGAAACGGGGATAAAGTAAGGTGTATTTCAGGGATGGACAAACAGTTTTCACAATTTCCACTGAGAGTAGATCTCCCATTGTAAGAAATGTAGAGATCTACGACTTTTGTGAGACACATTTTTACACACACGTGAAAATTTGATTTTTTGGTTTTTGATTTTTTTCTCATACAAAATTCATTTGTTAAATACCGTATTGTATTTTTTCAATGAATATGTTCAGTTCAACTTTTTCCGATGCGATTTTAAAAAATCGTTTTCAAAATGATTGTTTGAGATTTCTTAAATTTACAGAAATTTGCTTCAAAATCGGTACTTCTCTGTCGTAGAAAATTTACGAAAATTCCCGAATATTACATTATTATTACTATACAAGTATATATTTTCTTTAATGATTTACAGGTGATATGACGACAGTCTTCACCCCACATAGCAATAGATATTCCAGGTATATTTCATGAATATACATTTAAGGATATTGTATTATGCTATGAATATGCCATGGTATATATATCTTCTGGAGAATATTCCCTGGAAGTGCTCCTGGCGAACCTTTGATATATTTTAAGAATATTCCTTGGGAATATTCTTGGAATATCTTATAATATTCTTAGAATATCTAAGGTATATTCTATTAAGAATATTCCAGGAATAGAACCCCAGGAATATTCATAAAATATTCAGGATATTCTTAGTTTATTGTAGGAATATACAATAGAGAAACACCATAGAATATACTTTAAATATATTTTATGAATATTCTAGGAATATTTGGAATATTCCAAGAATGTGACGAGTAAACGCTATTAGGCATGTATATATTGCATTTTGATACAAGATTCACACAAGTAATAAAACACATAATATTCACAAACAAATATATTTTAAAAACAATATACACTGAAATATTTGACGTTTCAACCAATATTAAAAATAAAAAATCTAATTCAAAATATTTATTCACTGAATAAAATATTCCTGAATACTGTCATATTACAAATATTAGAAATGTATTCAAATTAGGATGTTCCTCAAACAAATGTATACTAAAAAATATACTAAAATAACAACTCTGTGAATTCATCAGCACTAATTAAAAAATAATAAATATATCATTTCATTGAAAAAGAAAAAGTGTATTACATCAAGAAATAGGTTAGGTTAGGTTTCTCACTTAGAAAAATAAACCCACAAATGAAGTATTTAAAATGAGTGGTATGATGCGTTCTTCAATAAATTTCACTTACTTAAAGTTATTCAAACTTTGCTCACCAGAATAGTTTTCCTTATATTTGTCCAACAATGCATCAGCCAGTGTTTCAATAGTAATACCTGGAACAAAATGTACATTAACGTTCATTATCACTATTTGAAAGTGGCACAATAAAACTGGAATAAAAATCAAATAGATATTTTTCGCATAGGTTACTCATGAACATTTACAACATTTTATGACTTGGAAAGCAACTTGCATTGTCTTGTTGAAAAGTAATCATTACGTTTTCAGTTCCTTGGCGCACCTGCCTGTACCAGGTACCACTCTGTTTCCTTTTGGGCAAATTGATACAATCTTGAAAACGAGTGATAAAAATTATGAAAACAAATGATACAAAAGAATATGTCATTCACTTACTTTTCTCTATTGAATATACACAACTGAAATCACTCTAGTTCAAACATGTACTTAGTCAAACCAACAAATCCCACACACCAACTCTCCTCGAACCTAAAATGAGGTATAGTAGGTTAATCACCATGACTTTATTATCGATACTATTGCATTTTACTTACTTTTCTTGAAGACTGAATAGATGCAACTTCCCTGTTTGAAGATCCAAAATCAAACTATTCGCTGTACTGCAAATTGGACAACCCCAAATTATAAATGGTACACTGAACGTGACAGAATTATACTTTGATAATAACATCAACACACCATGCATTACACACGCGAACCTGCCACGTCAACCGCCATGTTGAATCAAATGTCGAATTTAACGCAAACGCAAATGTACCATGCATTAAGGGACAGCCGCTTTCACAAAGCTTATTCGACTGTCGCGCGCTACACTTCAATTGACCAATGAGAAACGTTTACTCCAATTATTCACTTCCCCATTTCTCTGTTTCCAGGATTTTTCGCTTTGTAATTAAATAATTTCAAATACAAAAAGACAAATAGGATGAGAATTAACCAATTTATTGATGCAATTGGTTCATTTATTGGCCCATTCAAATTTTTTTGTCGTTTCCAACAGTTGCTGTTGGAGCAATTCATCCAGAATCTTTGCGTTGAGTTCAAAAACTGGTTAACACTATCAGGGTTATATACATCAGGTTATGCATTCGATTAAGATCTTCAAATATTTTTGTTTTTAATAATATTGAATTAATTGAATACGTTATTATAAGATAATTCAAAATTCCATTGTATAGAATATTCCAAAATATACCGTGGGGATATATTCTAAGAATATACCATATGGTATATTCGATCGACAATATTCTTAGAATATTCAAGGGAGAATAATCCATTTATAGACATTCTATGCACATTCTTCCGGGAATAATCCTGCTATATTCATTCAAGCATATTCTATGAATATTCTAAAGGCATGTATATATTCCAAGAATGTTCTATGAATATTTGGAATATATACGTTCATTTTATGATATACAGGGAATATTCCATGAATATCTAGTGCTGTGTGGGACAAGCGACAGCGTGAGAGTGAAAGATGAAATAAAAAGGTAGGTATAGAAAATGTAACTGTTACATAGATTGTTGAAATCAAAGAAATTGCAGCAAAATCAGCCACTGTCATATTGTTTCCTGCAAACCAAGTCTGCCCTTGTACATAGTTATCCATCATACTGAATGTTTCGTTCAATTTGTTCAGATCTTCTTCTGCTCCTTTAACTCCGTCCTTCATAGTGGGGAGCTGAAAAGAAATTGAAATATTCGGAAAAATGATGTATGATAGATAGTGAAGGTTGTTTCAAAAGTTTGGACCGTTTTATTGTTATGTGCTTTCGTAGCTCCTGCTAATAAATATTTATTATACTGGGTCGCGGTATACAGGGTGTTCCAAATTGAGTCGGCACCATATTGCCAATTCCATTACTATTGATGCTACGAATTTGGTTGAATGGGCAAACTAGTAGCATTTTTAATGGCCCTCTCGATGCCGAGAACAAACAAAAATTACTGTCGCGTTTTCAAAATGTTTCATAAAATTATATTTTTTTTAATGGAACACCCTAAATTTCATCATGCATTTCGATTCGTAATAACATTCTCAACAACAAAGCTCATATCACCTTTCTACTTTAAGTTAAAAATGAGTGACTTAAGCCCCCTTTTATTGGCCCAGTTTCTTATTATATACGTTTTTATATTCTACGTAGATAGTGAAAGATTTTTTTCATAAAAAACTCACATGATATGCCACAAATCTAGGAAATAGATATCCTGATACAAAAAACAATCTCTGGATAACAATTGCTGATTTTTTGGGGTCCCTCGGGAACAAGCTGTCATCTTTGGCATATTGATCCACCAAATATTTCATAATAGCATTGCTGCAAGAATAAGGTCAGCTCAATTATTCATTAGATCTAAGTTTTGCCTAACAATCGCACGGGGGAGTAAAGCTGAAACTCAGCTGTATGATTGAAATCTGTTTTGAAAAATTATCTATTGCATAAATAGGTAGAATTGAAGCACTTGACGTGAAATAAATTCTTGATGTTGTTAATTTAACAACCAAAACGCACGTGGAATGACAGTCTTTTGTTCTGGTGTGGGACAAATGTTTTAAATAGATTATATTGCATAGAATTTCCAGCCTGCATGTTGATAATTTGTCTAGATTATATTTTCGATATGATCGAGAGGACAATGATAAAGTTTCAATATGTAGAAAAGAATAATCCAATCATCTTTTCATGGACTACTGCGCCGAAGGGAAGCAAAAAAAAAAGAAGAAGAATCATCTTTTCAAGTCAACGCGTTTTGATGGTACAACCACTTTCTGATGATGAAAAACGAGGTTTTTTGTTGCCATTTCTTTTGTTACTATTGAAAACATTCCTCCAAAACACACTTTTCATTTGTAAAATGATTAATGATTTTTTTATCAATTTCTCGTCCAAAAATAAGGTGAATATTCATTTTTCTCAAACAATATTCGTGATTCGTGTATTCATCTATTTCTATTCTATACCCTTTAAAGTAGTTGGAGTTATTAAAATTTGGATGTATATTATAGAATTGTAGCTACAGGACCAATCCAAGACCTCGATTTTGTTACCATCCACGTGAATTTTTTTATTTCCTCCCACTATGGAAGCAATTTTAAAGACGTGTATTCACGTCAAAAGATGGTGGCGCCCTCTCAGCGATAAGTGATGCATAGAGTACTAAAAATCTTCCCTTCTTCCACAACCACAAGTCGGATCTCTTGTTTATTATTGATTGATTCGCTCTGCAACTGCTGATACACGAGTTGATGTGCAATTAATTATTCACTGCAATTTGTATGTTTTCAAATATTCATCGCTGAGTGCTGAGAATTTCGAATGATAAATTATCGATACTTACCTGTCAGGTAGTATGAATCCACCATCATTTATAACAGGTATTGTATGCAACGGGTTTATCTGAAAAAGCATTTGTTAATTTACTGAAATGAGAAAATTCTTCATTCATATGAATTTTGTCAATGATTTGAAATTTCAGTGTTCACTAATTACTTGATGTTTCCAAAGGAAACAACGCTCATTCAAGCGTTGTTTTCCAAATTTGACTGAGTTTCAAAAATAGATGAAGACGGAAAATGACACATCTGTTTTCTCCATAATGTCATAAGAAATATTTCCTTTCTTGTTTTTGTTTTTATAAAGTATATATAAAGTTCTTTGTAGATCTATATTTTGTAATTTCAATGAAACAATAATTTTTTTCTGTTGCCCCCGAGTGTAATGATTTCTGATAACATGATCAAATCATACAAATGAATGTTTGAAAATAATGTCATTCTTTTCTCCAGGAAACTGATTCCAAGAGTTTCATATTTGGTTTATCAAATTGGTGGTTTACATAGAAAAGCATGGCGTTGAATGTTGTTCTTCACTTTTTGATTCAATGGCCTTAGCATCTAATGCTATCCGGCCAGTTGAGCACTGAATGTTGTTCAAACATCACCGACAGTCAACAATCATCATATACAGTAGGTTTGAATTCATTGCGTTACTTTGCACCAATAAAACATTTTTCTAGTATCTTGTTATGTATCCTAATTTCGCTTGTAACTTCCATGTACCATACATATAAAAGTAACATACTGGAGCATGTATCATATATAATTGTAATTGTTGAGACGAATAATTTGATTGCTATGATTTTCTCGTATTCTGGTACATGCGTATGATTGGTAGATGTCGACCGTTTTGTAGTTCACATGTGGTATGAATGAAGTGTTAGCAGTATAGAATAAAGAAGAAGAGGAAGAATAGGTTAGATATAAATAACAGTACAGGATGAAACACTTCCTTTTTTCCGTTGTTATTGTTTATCAGATGTAAGATACCAAATCTCGTAAGCATCTGAATATAGCGCGAATATCAAGAAACTAGTCTCACTTTATCAAAAATAAACTATCACGATAAATAACAGTAATGTCATTATCCCGTTAAAGTTACATTACAATGTTTATATAAAAAAAGTGAATATGTTAGTCTATATAGAAATGAATTTTAAATCGAAAGGGGTTTGTTTTTAGGAGAGATCACTTTTTGGGAACTAACGATTTTGGCTTTCCACTTCCAGAGGAAGAAAGAAAGCAAATGATTTTTAAATAAGCTCTTTCTCACTTCACATTTGATGAAAGTGTTCACATATAGGCAATACATTCATTTTGTTACTGATTAATAAGTGACAATGTCAACGGACACATTCGACGAAAACAATTACTGACCTTTATGAATTCCGGATTCATCTGTTCGCCGGCAAGAACATTGACGATTTTTATATTGTGTTTCAATCCAAGAGCCCGCATCAACAATAGCGCTGCTCGTGACGGGGGACTCATCGTGAAAAAGTAGATATCTATTGTGTGGTTAGCCATTTTTGCATTGAATATACTGAAAAATATAAATTCTTTCAAGTGTGATATAATATCTAGAGATATAGAAGGAAAACAAGGTCAACAATTTTGAAGACAAAATCAAACTAGTTCAATTATGAAATGTATCCTTGCTGTACAATTTTGTGTATTTGGAGTCCAACAGTATCTATGCATCATTACTCAAGAGACTTGATAATTCGCAGAGTCATGGAAACTGTCTCAACAATCTTCATAAGATTTTGCAAAAGTACAGAATCCTTTGAAAAATCGTTTCAGTTTGAAGGCCCATCGAAAGGAAAATGGCATCTGTCATTCACAGAAAACAAAAGGATAACCGTCCATGACACAATCTTCTTCTTTTTTAGTGCTAATTGAATATGCCATATATTGTAGAATAAAAAATAATATATCACAAAAATTCCGATCATTGACTGTTTGTCTTTTGTGTCAATGACGATTGCATTTGTAACGAGATGGAGATTGAAAAATTGGCCTTGGCATTTGTATACCTCAAGCCTAAACACTTGAACTTTTAAAAAACATTCTGACTGTATGTCATCGGAAACATTTCCAAGCGGTAAATGTTTCGCTTGGAAATGTTGGAAACCCATTTGTTTACAAGGTTGCAACTAACGGCAATTATAAGTAAGTATCTGCATGATACATATGTATCTATGATTTAACATAGAAAATAGCTTTGGCAGTGAATGTATGTCATGAAAGATGTTGGAGAAATAACCAGAACGGGAAAACTCAAATATACCCCCAGCTGATCATTTCATTCTAGTTCGAAGTTTTGAAAACAGACATTTTTAAGGAAATTGAAAATTTAATTTCGAATTTTAAATACACTCACCTGTTGTTGAGAGGGACAATACCCTCCGATTCCATGCAATTCCCCAGAGTGAAATTTACTGATACACCATAAGCTCTAGGGAATACTGGCCAACAGAAAGCTTTTTGTTATATAGGTAATCAATTCTGCAATAAAAGCAATCAGTAGCTAGGGAAACACGAATCAAAACAAAAAATATAGTCACTTATTGAAATACCTACGTTCCCCACAGTTTTGTGATATAATTACTCAATAAATAATGCACCATTCAATAAATTGGTTTAGCAAAGCCGAATTTTAGATAGAACGTTCCAAATATTGAAGTATCTGATTTAACTATTCTATGAGCTCTCTCTCAATTTATGTACTATTTCCAAATGTCCATACATAAAAACTGTCTCTGAATGTCGCAGAGAATGAGGATCTTGTCCCATGAACAAATATTGAGCCATGGAAAAGGGATCAAATTTAATTTTTCGGAATGATGAGGAAAAAAAGGTGCCTGTGATAAAGTGGCTCCACAACAATTTTGAGTTTGTATCATAGATATTTGAATGTGAAAAGAGCGATGTTGTCAGATATCAAAGCGAGATACTAATGGTGAATGAGGCTACTATATTACAGATTATTTCCCAATTTTATGAAAAAAAGGGACCTTGAAAATGAATTTCAGTTGGTTTTTACCTTTCTTCTGTTCCGAAAGACCCCTGGTTATATATTCATGTGAATTGATCGCAGCGTGAGCATACAGCAATGCATTTTTCGATTTTTAGAGTTCAGTACAGAATTTCAGGAGGAGCCTTTTAGTCATAAGGTATTTGTGTTCTGTGGTATGGAATTCCAAAAACCTACTGATTGAACAAAACCAGTCCTTGTTAATTTAGAACGAAAAATTCTAAATTCGTATCAAAGATGTGTATATATTATGTAGATTACTTTTTTCCGACAGGTGTCAGTGCATGATTTTCCACTGAAGTTATTCCTGCATATGCTGCTACACAACAGCCACAATAAATTTTCAATTATTGGAACACACTTGCAGACCGGTTTCGGCCTGTTTGGCCACTCGTCAGTGCAAGGTAGTGTATATCATCAACATAAAGTCGATGATTCCTTGAGAGTATCATTCCTTATACGAGGGATTGGGCAAATTTCGGATATACGGTTAGTTACCTCCTTCACAGGAAGTAACGAAGCTATTTAAAGCTGTTAAGAAATGCAATAGATGTCTCCACTTTACCACAGCAATAATTTTAGGTTACACTGACGAACTTGATTCATATCATACCCTGTGCCTATGCTAGCACCATTCTGGAGGGTTTTTGAACTGTTATTTAAAACTGAAAGCTGGACACTTTTTCAAGCTTTCTCCCATATGAGCCGGTTCTCTTTATCTCTATCCTCCATAATCGGTAGAACCTCCGCCAATCAGGATCAGACAAAAACGGACTTCATCGACTTTACCGAATCCCAAGCACGCAATTTTTATTCTGACGGAATTAATTGACTTGTGCTACGTTGGCAAAAGTTTCCAAATTCCACTCACTTCAAAGTATTCATTAAGATATAACAGTTTATTGTAGACTCAAAAAAAAGGAAAAAATTTTTGAAACGACCTAATATAACATGAAAAAAGATATCACAACTAATTTTTGGAATTTTTATTTCTATCAAGTAAAGATATCATAGATGGAGCGCTACAAGGTGAATTTTGTTAAGAAGGTGGGACTTTATTTCATCACAAATAACAATAAAGACTAAACAAATTCATTTTATTAACATTTACATTAGTCACAATATTTACAAGTCACCAAAAAAGTTTTGTGTGCACACTAAACAAAAATCAACGTGATTATCTTATTCGATAATTTCAATTCTTTTTCCTTGTATTCTTCTTTTGACTAGCCTTCTGGAAAATAAAAAAAGATATTGTACGTTCACTCCGGATGAAAATATTTCAACTTACACTTTCATCAACTTTTTCCTCTGTAATTTCTGGTAAATCAGACTTTGCCGACACCAATCTTCTGGCTCTCAAGTTCTTTCTAGGAGATTCAGTTGCATCTACAACAAAATTATGGCATGATATTATCATTGTCGTTAAAATAAATGTGCGTTCAATTACCTGAATGTGCAGAAGACACCGAATCTGCTCTACTCCTGGTCCTTTTCATACTTGTGCTGGCCTCAGAATCTTCCGTTTGTTTTTTCCTCGATCTTTTCGGGGGTGTTGCAGGATCAGATTTTGCTGATGCTATCGAACTTGTTTCAGAATGTTTCCTAGATCGTGTTTTAACTCCTGAATCAAAAATATATTGCTTCTAACAATTGTCAACGTGTTCAATAACAATTATCAACATGCTCAAAACGTTATTTCACTGGCAATGCGTTTCAACTACTTATGAACAAGTCAATAAACAAACCTTCGTTTTGCATATACATTTCATGAAACATTATTACTGAAACGACCACACCCTGTATATCTTTTTTAGCTGAGTGGAAAACTATATATACAGAAGAGGTAGTGTGAACAAAATTGTTGGAGGTTGTGTTTCAACGGTGGAAAACGTCTGTGGACCTGAATATATCAATATGACAATAAAACAAAAATATTAGGAAGCTATTGAAAGCATTTTGTTGTGAGACGAAGTAACAAAAGTTGTGTCTGGGAAATAACAGGTCTTTGTGAGACGGTGTAACTGAAACAAGTCTTTGTGAGATGAAGCAACTGAAAGTTTTCTTTGTCTTTGTGAAACAAAGTAACTGAAATTTGCCATTCTCTTTGTAGAAGACAGTACCTGAATGTTGTCTTTGTAAGATGAAGCGGCTGAAAGTTATTTACGTGAGATGAAGTACCTGATAAATGTCTTTGTGAGATAATATAACTGAACGTCATTTTTGGGAGATAATATAACGTACATTCGCTTTAGTGAGATAATATAACTGAAATTAGTTTTTGTGAGATGATATAACTGAACGTCGTTTTTGTGAGATAATATAACTGAACGTCGTTTTTGTGAGATAATATAACTGAAATTCATTTTAGTGAGATGATATAACTGAAAGTCGTTTTTGTGAGATGAAGTTACTGAAATTTGTCTTTGGGTAATGAAGTAACGGAGACTGAGAAACAGGAAGTTGTTTTCGTGAGATGAAGTAGCTGAAAGTTGTCTTTGTGAAACAGAGTAGCTAAAGGTTATTTTCATGCGATTAAATAACTGATAATCATCTTTGTGAGATAAAATAACTGAAAACTGTTTTGGTGAGATAAAGTAGAAGAAAGTTATTTTCGTGACATGAAGTACCTGATAGTTGTGTTTGTGAGATAATATAACTGAAAATGGTTTTTGTGAGATAATATAACTAAACGTCGTTTTTGTGGGATAATATAACTGGAATTCGTTTTAGTGAGATGATACAACTGAAAGTCGTTTTTGTGAGATGAAGTTACTGAAATTTGTCTTTGGGAAACGAAGTAACGAAAACTGAGAAATAGGAAGTTGTTTTCGTGTGATGAAGTAACTAAAAGTTGTCTTTGTGAAACAGAGTAGCTAAAGGTTATTTTCATGAGATTAAATAACACTGAAAACAGTTTTTGTGAGATAAATTAAAATGAAGTTATTTTCGTGACATGAAGTGCCTGATAGTTGTTTTTGTGAGATAATATAACTGAAAGTCATTTTTGTGAGATGATATAACTAAACGTCGTTTTTGTGGGATAATATAACTGAACGTCGTTTTTGTGAGATAATATAATTGAAATTCATTTTAGTGAGATGATATAACTGAAAGTCGTTTTTGTGAGATGAAGTTACTGAAATTTGTCTTTGGGAAATGAAGTAACGGAAACTAAGAAATAGGAGGTTGTTTTCGTGAGATGAAGTAACTAAAAGTTGTCTTTGTGAAACAGAGTAGCTGAAGGTTATTTTCATGAATAACTGAAAACAGTTTTTGTGAGATAAATTAGAAGAAAGTTATTTTCATGACATGAAGTATCTGATAGGTGTTTTTGTGAGATAATATAACTGAAAGTAGTTTTTGTGAGATAATATAACTGAAATTAATTTTTAGTGAGATGATATAACTGAAAGTCGTTTTTGTGAGATGAAGTTACTGAAATTTGTCTTTGGGTAATGAAGTAACTAAAAAACCCCTTTGTGAGAAAAAGTAACCACTTTAGTGAGATGAATTAACTGATAGTTGTCTCATTGAGATTAAATAACTGAAAGATGTTTTGCTTTTTCAAAAACCCTTTTTCTCCTCACCTGTTGGAGTTTTGGGACTCCCTGCTTGACTCCTTGTCTTCCGAGGTCGTTTTTCCGGCGTAGGAGGTTCACTTACTGAAGGAGGAAGTGAAATATCAGAAACCACAGATGCCGACCGACTCTTCCTCCTCGCTGGTTTGTTAATCGAACCAGCTGTGCTGTTCGAAGGAGAAGGTGAAACTTGGTAAACCTTTTTTTCTTCGGGATCCGGTTCACCTAATGCGAAATATTCTCCTTTCAATATTTGTTGCATCATGAAATATATAATAATATATAACAAAAATATTAAAAACATCAAAATTAACACTGAGTTGGGTCTAATGTCTGAACTGTTTAAATTATTCCAAATGATATGTTGGCCAAACCAGTTGTTACCTCAAAACTTGGACATCAGAACACAAGAGAGTCTCTTAAAACTTTCCAACCCTTGTTTAGTATCGAAGAGATCCTGGTCACATCTTTGATAATGACTATGAACCTATGATAATTCTATCAATATTCTTACCTTGAAACGGTTCCTTGTCCAACAACTTGATAGGATCCAAACCTTCCAACTCCAACGGCTTCACCGATTCTCCCTCATCCTCAGCCGTGAGTTCCGCAGGCGTCGGAACGCCCTTCACAATACTAGCCTGTCTCCTCGTTAGTCTTCTCGAGCTGGCGTAAACTTCCTTGCTACCTCTCTGCGACTTTGCCTCTTCAGAAATAACCGGCATCTGTGACACCGATCTAGCTTTGCCTCTGAGTTTTGGTTTGATCTCTGCCGCAGTTTCTCCCTCTACGGAGTTGCTTCTTTTCAAGGTACGCTTTCTCGAATACGTCTTCACTTCGTCAACGCTAGCACTACGGGTCTTCCTCAGAAGGGTCGCCACTTTGGGAGCTTCCAGGGTTTCTTTGGAGGTGTTCATTTCACAATCGATCGTGCTGCTGCTGCACTGAGATAGCCTCCTCGGTTTACTAGTTCTGGTAGAACAACGGGATGGAGAAGCAACTCTGGATTTAGGTTTCTCTGCCATTCAAATGGAAAACATACCGAAAATTATGAGAAATTATCAAAATCTTGAACAAATATAAAACACAAGCACTACAGGAAAACTTTTAAGGTGCTCTGAGAGTTGTGCCTGTGTGAAAGTAGTGATTCAATCGCTGAAGATTTAATTCATTTGGAAAAACAATCTCAGGAAGAGTCTCAGTGTGATACTTTGTCTTTACATGTACTTGACTGTAGAAATAGTGGGACCAGACGAAAATTCTGCTCTGAAAGCTGTGTCTGCGTGAAAGTAGTGATTCAATCGCTTGAGATATGGGCGGTAAATTAGGAAATTTCTCATGAAATAGGCGAGCTACTTTCTGTTGTGTTCGGGTTTTATCTCCGTAACCAATCATTTGTAAAACTGTTATTTTATGCATTTCCGTTAATCTAACCATTTGTCAGACTTGAAGTTAACGAACTTTAAACTTAAATTAAAATACTGACAACTAATGTTGTAACACACAAAACAAGTTGGCAAGGCGTTTTAAACTAACGTTGCCACGGAAATTATTTACAGTTTTGTTAAAGGATACCATCTAAAAAAAACATAGAGAAAGAGAATGGAGAGACCTTTCAAACGATATATCACAAACCTATACTTCCCATTTAAAAAATTGGGGGTTGTATCCGTCATTCGACGGGGGTTGAAGGTCGAACATATGTACAGATTCAGCTGTTTAGCCTGTTTAGTTTGTGGGTGAGACCCATACATTTTTTTGAGAAAAATAAAAAATCCCCGTATTTTTTCAACAGATGGCGTATGTTTCTTGGGAAAATAGATCGTTATAGTTATCAAACAAGAAACGTTAGTCAAGGAGTTACTATTTCCAGAAAAATTATAACAGTGTCAACTCACCTGGCGTAAAGACATCCTCCGTTTGCTTGTCATCCATTCCTTCCTGTAGCCCGTCCTTTGGAGCCTCCAAAGGACCCTGCGACATCAAACTGACACTTCTCCTGGTGACCCGCTTAATGAGAGGCTGCTCGATCTTCTTTTTACTCGTAGCATGGACCTGAGCAGTCACGACCAAGTCTTGTCTGACCGTTTCACCCTCCGTAGTATCCGAAGACGAATCTTCAGCATTCGTTCTGGCGGGAACCCTCGGAGGATAGACTCTTTGATTGGTTGACCAATCCACCTCTCCGACGAAACTTTCTTGGGCCAGGCTTTTCCTCGCAGTCTGCGACGATTGCTCGACTTTATTAGTGCCAGAACCTCCATCGACTTTGGTAGATTTATCAGTGTCTTCAGTTTCTAACTCGCCGTCTGTGGTATCCAACGATGAGAACGACGTGTTTGTGAACTGGTCCTTTTTTTTGCTCATTTTCGTATCCTCAATGGTAGCCGTTAACTCCGGAGGAACGAGCTTTTTCTGACAGTCAGTTGCAGATACTTTGACAGGCACTTCCTTGACGGTGGCTTTTGAATTCGTACTTTCTTGAGTGACTGTTTCCATTGTATCTTTGGTTTCATCATCTCTTTCCTTTGAAATTATCGTTTCTCTGCCCGTGGGTCCTTGTAAATCCTCCAAATCTTCCAATGCTGCACCTTCATCAATTCCTTTAGGTTCAGAAGATCTCTTAACTTCGTGGACCTCTTCCGTTGTGCTGAAATCCTCTGCAGACGTCCCACGGGCGCTGCTTTTGTTGATTTCTTCTGAAGAAACTTTCTCTGGACCATGATGTGATTCGCCGACGTCCAAACTTGCTGCAGCTTCTTCCCCTTCAACTTCTTTATCTAATTCCTCAGTCTCCATAACCGGAGCATCAACATTTTCCACGACATCATCCATTTCGTTGTCTTCAAGACATTTCTTTTTAACCGAGTGGTATTCGCCTTCTTCACTGTCTGAAGACTGACTAGAAGCTTCAGAACGATTGTGAGCCTGAATATTTTGCTCAAAAGAAACCTGCAAGTTGATAGAGCTCGAATTGCTCGCTTCCTCATCGTCCTCACTGGAGTTGATAACAATGACCTCTTCATTGCCAGATACTTTCTTTTCGGGTGTATATTCTATAAACGCCTTTTCTGTTTCAGGAATGGAACCTTCAGAAGAGCTGGCTGAGCTCTGCTCCATCTTTTTTGAAGGAGTTGTAGCTGCAGATTCTGTGATCCCAAACACGTTCACCTCCAGCTCATCAAATCCTGAATGATCTTCGGTACAAGATTGTTTATCATCGGCACCGCTTGACAGGTCTTCGTAGATTTCCATCGATATAACCTCCTCGCTCTTATCTTTGTTTTGAGATGAGCCTGCCGAATCTCTTTCACTTGCTTCACGCTCCAACTGATCAGCTGATTTGTTTTGAGAGACATTAGGCATGTTTTCTTCTGAAACAGTTTTATTATCCTCGATAGGTGGCGCTTCAACGCTAGATCCTCCGACTTCCTCGTTGGACATTTCAACTTCTACCTGGCCGGTTTCAGAATTTTCAACATTCGAGGTTTGGCTCAGAGTATCCGGTTTGAGTAAGTCTTGGGAAGAATTCTTCTTCTGCATGGCGGCAAGTTTCGCGTAAACAGACTTCATGTATTCGTGGACTGAATCGGAAATCTCGAGCTCGGGAACCTTATTTTGCGTTGATAATTCGAAACTTGCATCACTTTCCATAGAACTGTCGAAGTCTGTTGAGATTTCCAGGTCTTGTTTCCTTGTGACTGAACCGCTTACGTTATGGATTTTCTGAGTGGCCGGAGAGTTCAGACTGCTTCGAGAGACATCAGAAATTTTCAAACTCGTTTCCACGGTAGTAGTTCTCGAAACTCTAGGGGATTTTTCTTCGGAGACGGTCTTTTCCGTTTTCGAAAACGTTGTCTCTTTGCTTACCGTTGTGTCACTCTTCATGGGGGTGCACAATCTCAAAAACGTGTTCTGTTCCAGAACCTGCCGACTCAGCGACCTTCTACCCTTAACTTTGAGCAACAACCTTGGCGACTGCACCGGTGGTGTCGAGTCTTCAGAAATACGCTCCGAGTTAGATGCAGACACATCAATTTTTTTACCTTCTGTTGCTGAGTCATCTTGCGAAATTTTTGGCAGCTGTTGAGCGACTTGAGAGGAGGTATTTTTAGCAAGTCTCGGACTGGAACGCACCGGAGACATTTCTTTGAACGATCCTGAAACAAGAGGGCATCTCTCTGACCTACTTCGTGTACACGAAATTTTGTTCCTCCTCAAGGAACTAGTAATCGAAATCGAGTATCAAGCTGTCATTAAATTTGTTTTTGAAAGACAATACGCCTACGCAAATCAAAGATGAGTTGGATTCTGTGTATGGGGACTCTGCACCATCAATTACCACAGTGGAATTTTGGGCAGCTGAATTTAAACGTGACGCTAAGAGTTTGGGAGACGATGAACGTTTGGAACGTCCAAGAACTGCATCTACCGACGGAAACATCACCAAAGTTCACCAAATGGTGCTAGACGACCGACGAACTAAAATGAGAGAGATAGCAGAGGTTATGAACATGTCAAAAGAACGTGTTTGTCACATTTGGGCCGCGTTTGCTCACGTTAGACCAATGAGTGTTTTTTTTGCTGATATATTTATGGCAACACTGTTTTTGACAGATCACGCGTGAATCGTGTCTTGTATCAATATCAACCTTGTTCAGTTTGGCCTATAATTTAACCATGAATGGACTTACGAATGAACAACGTTTGCAAATTATTGAATTTTATTATTAAAATTCATGCTCGGTGAAGAATCGTGCACTTCTTCCAATTTAAGGGCAGTTTCGTCGGCCTACTGAGGGAGCTATTCGGAAGCTTGTGACTGAATTTTGAACCCAGTTTACATTACTGGACATTAAACCACCAACACGCATACGTAGAGTGAGGACTTAAGAAAATATTGCGGCTGTATCCGCCAGTGTTCGTGATGGCCGTGAAATGCCGATTCGCCGCCGTTCGCAGCAACTGGGCCTCTGTTACTCCACTACGTGGAAAATTTTCCGAAACGATTTGGGTGTAAAACCTTATAAGATACAGCTGGTGCAAGAGTTGAAGCCACACGACCAACCACAACGTCTAACATTTGGTGAATGGGAGCTGGCAAAGTTGAAGTAAGATCCACATTTTTATCGAAAAATTTTGTTCAGCTTCTAGGCTCATTTCTGGTTGAATGGATACGTTAAAAAGCAAAATTGCCACATCTGGAGTGAATACCAACCACAAGCATTGCAAGAGCTACCGATGCATCCCGAAAAAGTCACTGTTTGGTGTAGATTATGGGTCAATGGCATCATCGGGCCGTACTTTTTCAAAGACGACAAAGGCCGGAACGTTTTCCCACCCTTGTGTTTTATGAAAGTGTTTTTTTCATTCTTTATTAATATCCAGACCGCGGCATTGCTGTGTTTGCCTCCATTTGTGACTGTATCGGCCCCCCACCTCCCCGTATAAGATATTCCGCCAAAAATGATCGGTAGTGCGAGGGAAGATGAGTAGCTGGAATGCCACCGGAAATACAGTCCACGTTCAAACAAAAATACTTACCATATCTTTCAAAACAGCAGAAACAACATAAAAAACCAATCTTCAATCAAAAAATCCGCCAAAAATGATCGGGAGTGCAAGAGAAGACGAGTCGCTCGAATGTCACAGGAAATACAGTCCACGTACAAACAAAAATACTTACCATATCTTTCAAAACAACAGAAACAATTAAAAAAACCTTCAATCAGAAAAAACAAAAAGACTCACTTTTATAACTCCTTCTCCCCCTTGGAGATTCAACGGCAGATTCGTTTGGACTCGGATCCCTCTCAATTTCCCGGCTTTCTTCGTCTTCCTTCACCGAATCCCCCTCCAACTTTGTACTTTCCAAATTCGTAAACTCTTGTTGCTCCTTCTCGTGGGACAGCTCTTCCAGCGAAGTATTCGGTGAATAAAACACGTCATCGTTAGTGGAACGACTACTTTCTTTCGAGGAAACCATACAACTAATATCTTTGGAAGACAAAGAAGATTTCTGGAGTATCTGGTCTTCGAGAGCGGTGCTTTCGGCTGGTTTCGAGCTCAGATCGCTGAAAGAGTCCTGAAATTGGACATGCTGAGGCCGAGGGGTTCTGGATACGGATCTTCTCGAGCGCAGACCAATGCCCGATTTCTGAAATCAGATACTTGTGATGTGGTACTGTTTTTCAGGCACTCTGTATAGCATAAAAAACCCTGGATACTTACCCTGTCACTTCTTCCTGCATCTTCTTCTTCTTCAATATTTCTACCCTGAAAATTTAATGAATACTTCAAGATTAATTGTATATTCAAAACCAACAGTTATTTTCTTTCAAGAACTAGACCAAGAACAAGACCAATCTAAGTCCCCTTTTATATACCATGGGGCATAACTATTATAGATAATAGGAGTACCACAAGGTAGTGTCTTGGGGCCACTTTCATTTATAATTTATGTAAATGACTTTCATACGATTGGCAAACCTAATGAAGCCATCGGAACAATATTCTCTTCCAGTTTTAGTTTTAATCATCTGTATTTATGAGGTAGGCGTTGTGACAAACAAATAATAAAGCAACTAATCATCATTTTCATCGACTACTATGAATTTAAGGTTATCACGAATTCAAATAATTGTGCTGCACATCAAAAAGCACCAATAATAAAGCTCTACAATTATCAAAGTTTCAGTCTTAATGTACTTTCAAAGAGTTATTAATAGTGGATAATTTTACAGGCAACTTAGAGAGATTATCTTTGTCAAGTATCTGAACTTTTTCTTGTAGTAGTTTTGATTCAGTTCTGAATCTTCTGTTTAATCCCGAGGCTAATATTATTTGAACGTCGATAGGTCATTGATATACATTACGAAAAAGAGTGGTCCCAGCACTGACCCTTGTAGAACTCTTTACTCAATTGCCCTAGTTTTGGTTTTATATGATATGATATGCTTTGTGACAATCATTTTTATCACTTCAAAGGTCATTGGGAGTTCAAATAATTGTACTGCATATCAGTAAGCACCAAGAATCCAGCTGTACAGAAGTTTCAGTATTCAAAAATTCATCTGAGTTTCTTTTATGAAAAAGAGAATCCTGAAGGAGGTGGTAGCAGTTTGAGTTTAGTTTCAATCCATCAGTTTCATCCCGAGACCAATATGATTTGAACCTTGGTATGTCATTCATACATAGTGCGAAAAGTAGGGGTCCCAACACTGAGCCTTGTGGAACTCCTTGCTCAGTTGTCTCAGTCTTGGTTCCATGTGGTCTTGGTGAAACAATATCCAAGGACCAAGACATTTCCTTTTAATTTTTTGGTACTGTAATCAATATTTTTCAAATCAACTTACCTTCAGGATACCTTGAGGTGTACAGACATTCATAATCGTGCTTGATAGGTTAGACTGGTCCTGTTGCAATGAGGTCTTTCTCCTAACAATAGGCGTGAGCATTATGGCGTGCACTGAGACGTTCATTTTGGGGGGACTTCCAGTGGAAAGCCTCGGAGTCAGTTTGAGTTTTTTTGGGGGAGACGGGCCAAACCCTTCGCCGTTTTCGTCGAATTCAATGACGTTGGGAGTTATTATATTTGGCGTCATTCTAAGAAAAATCAGAACATACGATTGATGACCATAATCACAGCTGCACGGAAGAGATTACTTTGAAAATTATTCGATAGAAAGAATCTCTTACGTTCATCATAATCTCTTTTACTCACCTGGTGCCATTTTTAAAGGCCTTGGGCGTCCTCAAAAACGGCGTTTCTTCAGTCAGCAACTCATTGAATTTGGTTTCATTCAAATTGTCCTGAAACGTATGCTTGGCCTTTGCTAATGCCGCGTGTATCAATGTCGACTTATATTGAATTTGTTCGTTGGTATTGTGAACGAAGACGGAGAGAGGAGTCGGTCTAGAAACTGTAATTATACGCAATCCTTAGAAAAGGGATCAATGTGAAATAGACAAATATATGGTGAGCCTCGAACTTTTCCCTACAAATGAAAAACTTTTTCGTTATAGATTCGTTAGAAATTTTAGTGAAACTTTGATCAAATACGTACATATGGGATAAGAATGACAACTTTTCATCAAATATAACACCAAAATCTTTAACTTCATCAACTTGGTTCGACAGCACACCTACCTACTGCGCCAAATTGGTAAATGAATAAACGAATGAACAAAACTCACCTTCCTTCCAAAGATTTGTCCTCTCCTTCCTGACGTATTCCACGAGGTTCCTGTTCACGTCCGGCAACAGAGACTTGAAGATCCTCACCACTTGATCCGTCGTCGAAACATTACTCTGCCCGATCAACCCTTGCCTGCCGTTGTTTCTAACAACGCCTGCGTGATAATCGAACGCTTCGAGATACCTCGACCGCAGCAGATAGTAGAAAACCTGCAGCTCGTCCGAAGAAGCGCTGTTGGCGTTCTTCAAGTACTTGATGAACGCCTGTTCCTCGCCAGAACCCAAGTTCTTGTACAGCAGATCGTGGAGGCAGTCATTCTTTTTGCATTCCTCGAAGAGGTGCATCAGGAGGTCTTCGTCTGCGCCGTTCCGGTGCTGCTTCATGAAGTAGAACGCCTCGTCGAGCATCTTGTTGGCTACGAACAGGCTGATGGCCGTTAGGAAGTCGGTGTGGTCCGTCATGGGCGGTTTTCTGGTTTGTATGTAGAGCAGGGCGAAGTTGTACTGCTTCTGGACGCAGAGAGACCTCATCGCGATCGTATGTTGCCACGGTTGAAGGTCTTCGCCTAGCACGAAGGGGTCCAGTAACTGCTCCATGGCCGTAGCGAAATCGCCGTGATCCAATTGCCAGAAAGCTTGGGTGATTTTTATGACGCTTGTACTCACCTTTGAAAACGACAAATTCATATAAAGTGCTTGCATTGAAGTGGGAATCTTGGGATATTTTTTACTAATAGTCAGTCACTGTCAAATTTGACATTTTGCCTAGAAAATTCCCCAGAGAATTTTGAATCAAGTCATTGGCACATCTGTAGGTGTAATAAGGATTCGCCAATTAAAATGCTGGCTTCGACAACGTTTTTCGGTGATTTTTCAATGACTAATCGTGTGCCGTTGCACAGCCGTGGTGGATTCAAATTACGGAGCGATCCAACCTTCAGTTGTAAATTATGCGGATGATTCACAGCTTCGGTGGTATCGCAAACTCCATCTACGCTCGATGGACAAACAATAATAGTGACCGAAAACTATAGGAATGAGGGAAGGTTAACTGTATGAGAGAGACAGAAGACCGGCTTCGTTCTCATCCCTACTCCGTGCTTTTTACTGAGTGAGAAGTGACACCGGTAGACACCTGCCGGGAATGACTAATCTAGGATTAAATTACTTCTACGACAACTCTCGTACATTCATAAATGAATATACACTTACCTTGAAAACTGCGGGAAATTTGATGAGATACGTAATAACGGGGGAGTAGCGACTCTTCTCCAAAGCCATCGCCAAATCCAGAAACAAGTAAATCACAAGTGAATGCTTGTGCTTGATTTCGGCCACGTCGACCAGGTACGTCCGTATCAAAGACTGCAAAGAGGGCGGAGGGTACAGCCCGTTCCCGTTGTCTTCACGCCACTGCGCTTGCAAGTGACTCCCACCGCAATTCCTGTTGATGAGGTTGTCGATGAACAGAAGACTGTCTTTGCTGGCGAAGGTCTCCTCGTTAAGAAGCTGCAGCTCAGTCCGCTTGTCGTTGTAGAATTTGGTGAGCTCTTGGACCGGATACGGGGCGCCGATTTTGTCAGAGTTTCGGGGGTACATCGAAGGAGCATATTCCGGCAACAGACCTATGTTGACCAGCCACTGCAGGACCTCGAAATACACGCTGACCATCTGCAAGCTCCGCCTCTGTTCCTCGACCAGGTCAGGGCAAGAAAGGAACGAGCTCAGCTTGTTGATGATATAAGAGTACAAGACGCACAGGTTGTTAATCTGTCTGATGCAGCTGTTGAGGAGAACAGTCGTGTTGTTGTCCAGCTGCGACTGGGAGTGATCGAACAAGGGGGCGCAGTACCTGTCACAGTGAGTTTTCATACTGACAGCTCGCTGAAACGCCCAGTTGAGGAGAAAGTCCAGGGAGCAACCTGCGGAAGAAAAACTACCATTCGCCCATTCGAAAGCACACTTGCATAACCAGCCTACGAGCTGGTGCTCCAGCCCCACGTTCAGTATGATTTCCCTCTGAGTCCCAGTGGAAAAAGACGAATTCAAAGACTCCTCGCTGAATAACGGTGTCAGCCCAAGTGACAGCACCTGCCTCGAAACCTCACTGGGCTTGAGAAGACACAGAGGCCCGGTTGACTCGATCTGATGAAGCAAAGCTTGCTGGAGGCCTCTATTGTGAAACAGCACAACATCGTTTTCTCGGAGCACCAACAAATCGAACGACAGCGAAGTCGGGTAGAAGTGTTCCTCCAGCCTCTGCACGCCTACGAATTGCGCCAACGATTTTGGATCCAAAGCAACGTCCAATAGGGGCCCTGTTTTACCGTTACCCGTTATGTGGATCATGTCGGTGAGCGAGAGTCGTAACAAGTAGTTGCTACAGTTCTTCCATCTGGAGAAGTTGGGCATCTGCTCTTTGTACCACTGGTTCAAGTCAAAGATGAGGATGTTGGTTTGATTGATGTTTTCTCCGAACCATACTGTCCACGATATGAGGCATAGCGCTAAATTGTCTCCGGACGAGACGCGTGAATTGTGTTCCTTACCTGGGGGGATTTTGGAGATCGGTTGGAGACCCAAGCATTGGCCCCATTTTGGATCAGGCCCATGTCTGGAATACAATAGCAAGTGAGAAATTGTTTCCTATGTTTACATTTATATGAAAATGTGATGAACCAGTCATCTATTTTCTATCTTTATCTCTGGAAATTGCAATCAAAGGATCTCAACCTCATTATGTGTTTTGTGAATGGTTCAAATTTTTTCTCATTGAAAAATGCTACTATAGCTAACAGAAATACTTGAATGATAGTTGATGCTAGTCTATAGTTTTCAATTGTCCGTATTGTTCAGTTTGTCATCAACATCATAATCAAAATCATTGTTATCAACTGTACCGACATGACCATCGACACTATCAACATCGTCATCATTATGATCAACATCATTATCATTATCAACACTATGATCATCATCTAAATTATCATCATCAACATCATCATAAACATCATCATCAACACCATCATTTACACAAATAAATGAGATTTATTGGTGATTTATTTCACCAATGAAGTATGCAAACAGATGCCTTCGTTCATGAAGATTGTTTCTTCATCATCATCAATATCATTATTTTCAACATAGCCATCAACATCATCATCATCATCACCATGATTAACATTTCATCAACATCAATAATATCATGATTAACATCCTCATCAACATCAATAACATCATTATCAATACTATCATCATCATTATCAATACTTTCATCAACATCATCGTCATTATCATCAACAACATTGGCATCATCAACAACATTGGCATCATCAACAACGTCGTCGTCATCAACAACGTCGTCGTCATCAACAACGTCGTTGTCATCAACAACTTCGTTGTCATCAACAACTTCGTTGTCATCAACAACATCGCCATCATCTACAACGTCGTCGTCATCATTATCAACACTATCGTCGTCATGATTATCAACATCATCATCAACACCATCAGCATCATCACCAAAAACAACATCGTCATCAACAACAACATCGTCATCATCAGCAACATCGTCGCCATCTACAACGTCGTCGTCATCATTATCAACATTATCATCGTTCGTCATTATTATTGACATGATCATCATCAACACCATTATCATCAACAACATGATCACCATCATCAACACCATTATTATCAACAACATGATCATCATCAACAACATTATTATCGTCATCAACAACATCGTCATCAACAGCATCGTCGTCAACAACAGCATCGTCGTCAACAACAGCATCGTCGTCAACAACAGCATCGTCGTCAACAACAGCATCGTCGTCAACAACAGCATCGTCGTCAACAACAGCATCGTCGTCAACAACAGCATCGTCGTAAACAACATCGTCAACAACATCGTCGTCAACAACAACATCGTCGTCAACAACAACATCGTCGTCAACAACAACATCGTCGTCAACAACAACATCGTCGTCAACAACAACATCGTCGTCAACAACAACATCGTCGTCAACAACAACATCGTCGTCAACAACAACATCGTCGTCAACAACAACATCGTCGTCAACAACAACATCGTCGTCAACAACAACATCGTCGTCAACAACAACATCGTCGTCAACAACATCGTCATCAACAACAACATCGTCATCAACAACAACATCGTCATCATCAACAACATCGTCATCAACAACAACATCGTCATCAACAACAACATCGTCATCAACAACAACATCGTTATCAACAACATCGCCGTCATCAACAACATCGCCGTCGTCAACAACATCGTCGTCATCAACAACATCGTCGTCAACAACATCGTCGTCATCAACAACATCGTCGTCATCAACAACATCGCCGTCATCATCAACATCGTTCGTCATTATCAAAATCACATCATTATCGATACCATCATAATTATCTACACCATCATCAATATCGTAATCCTCATTATCAACAACATTCACACAATCATCAGTTTCATCTTCAACAACATCCCCATCAACAACATTCTCATCATCAACATTCTCATATCAACATCCTCAACATTCTCATCAACAACATCGTCATCAACACTATCATCAACATCGTCATTATTACCAGTATCATCATCATCAACATCGTCATCATTATCATCGTCATCATCATTATCAACATCAACACAATCATCAACATCTTCATTATCAACATATTCATCATCATCAACATCGTTATTATTACCAACCTGATCATCATTAACATCGTCATCATTATCATCAATATCTTTATCTACACAATCATCAACATCTTTATCTACACAATCATCAACATCAATCATCAACATTACCATCTCACACAAATAAGACTTATTTGTGACGTATTTTACCGATATATCATACAAAGAGGTGAATTTATTTTGAGCCTCAGTTTATAAACATTGTTTCTTTACATTGAGAACACTAGGACAATTCTAATTTATTTTCTATTTTCATTACCAAATTCATTCTGTTAGAAATGAATCAAAAACCCCATGTATGAGTATGAGTTGTTGGGCAAAGTTAACATCTTTTTGCATCATAATATATTTCTATTGAAACACCATTTGTATCATTGATACTCACTTGACCTCTTCCAACGGTCCCAATTCCACCTGGAATCGAACCGAACAGTGCTGGAAATCTTGATACAGGAACCCGTAGCCTTCGTGGAACTCTTTAGATTCATAACAGAGTGAATACATCACAACCAGCGGCAAGCCAGACTGATCTACCTCGGACTTGCTGTACGATACCCAAACGTAACAAAATGCTCTCGGATCATCCGCTGGTTCTTGCAGAGCAAACTTTGTGACAGGCAAGTGCCCTTCGCAAACCGGAGAAGTATACACCAACGTAAGGGTGGTGAGATCCCAGAGCTGGAACGCTCCGAAGTTATACCCGACAAGGAGGGAAGTTAGTTGGGGACAATAGTAAAGACCGCTTGTGATAACTTCCTCTTTGTTGACGTAGATCCGGTCATCTCCTTTTGGCCCCTTGAGAATGAAGTGCTCGGTCAGGCTGTCGAGAACAGCGTTCAGGTGTATCGCAAGATGAGTTCCATCCCGCATTGATCTTTCTTTGTAGTACTCGATTTTAGGTATGTTTTTTGACGTCAGTAGTACTAGCTGGCAAGGGTTCAGTTCGTCTTTTCTGGTAGTCGAGAATAGAGCTTCTTCGCAGATTTGTCGGCAAATGTCTATGAGAATTACACAACCACCGTCTGTACCCACAGCTAAAATCCCATCGAAATTCCTCAACGGACCTGGGAGGTTCAGGTCTTCTATGCCTGGATCAATTACATGTAAATAGGATATCTGAAATGAAATGAAAACTCGCTAATACAGTTTACCGAAAGATTTTCACCACACCAAGTTTTTGAAACCATGACAGGTGTTCACACAAACAGGAATGATAAATTAATTTTGAGTTACAGCGGTTTTATACTCATTAATATTAGTTGCTACCTAAGTTTCGATTGTAAACATGATTCCAGGCAGAAAAGTGCTTGGAAACTGTTTCTATGTACCTTTATACATGTTTGAATTTCCGCCCAGTTTGACCTATGTAAGTACTAAGTATGTAATTTTCTTCTGATTAATTTATTAACCTATTTTCAGGAGGACCCAATGAATTAGGTGTCATATCAGGTTTTTTCAGATAGCTTTCTATCCTCAAATGGTTGTAACTTAAAAGGTTAATTTATTGTTGCAGCTTTTGAAAGTAACTGAATAACGAAACTGTCATGGTTTGAAAATCAGCTACAGCAAAAATCTAGTGAGATTCAATATGGAATTACATCAAGTAGCGGCCAGTACATTTTTAAAATGAAATACTTGTTTTATCGGTCCAGTGTAGGCAGAAGTAAATTTACCAGTGAAATAAAAAAAACTGTTCTGGAAATTTGAAACAACTACATAATCTGGAAAAACAATTTCCAACACTTGATTCTGAATATGACATTCATAAGAAAACAACGAAAACAGTACATACACAGTACAAAAGGTTCATTCTGTTTTGAAAAAATTTAAAATTCTGTTGTTAATAGACATCCCACTGACTCATCAATTTATTCCCAAATATCAATACTTTTTCAATTATATTTTGTAGAACTCAAAATTATTTTCGCATCTGAGAACAATGTAAACAGTAAAGAAGTATAAATGAACTACTGGACAGAGATACTAACCTTTTCCTTGATCTGTATAGCCCGTATTACTTTCGAACTGAAAACATCAAATATGCAGACCAAGCCTCCACTGATAGCGCAATCTATACCAACGGCTAGAAGAGACAGTCTCCCGTGCGGTCTACGAATTTCTTCAACACATACAATACTAGTGTTTGAATCCTTCAAAATATATCCAAATGTCCATGCTCCAACTTTGCAACCAGTTTTCGCATTTCTAACTTCCAAAGAAGGCCCTTTCGCGTGCCATACATGACGAGTGTCTTGCAGAAGTCTTCCCGATAATGGGAGTCCTGGAAAAATAGTGAAAGATGACAAATGAACTACTATTGCGGTACTTGTTTTTCTGTATTGTTTCACATTGAAATTTTTCATCTGTGCCCTCATTTAACCTGCTGACACAATAATAATAATGCCCAGAGTCTTTGCTGGAGCATAATAAAGTCGTATCATATAAAAACAAGGTATATCTTGCTAGTTCCGTTAAGCTGCATAGATCATTGATATATATGAAGAACAATAGCGGACCTAAAACGGAGCCCTGAGGAACGCCATGCTTCATTTCTTTGAGGTCTGACTTTACGTTGTTCACCTCAACGTATTCAACATATATTTGTCTAAAGCATATGATTGTATGGGTCACGAATATCTACTTGAAAGCAGATTAGAGTCTCATCAGTCTTCAACCTTTTCGATATCCCAGCTATCCAATTTTCAAAATATATAGCAGAAAAAGTAGCGGTCCCAGTGTTGAACCTTGTGATACTCCGACTTTTAAGTCGCCTTCTGATAAGACTGATGGGGTTTTCACAATCATCGTCCACTTTTTTAGTCCATAGAAAATTCAAGACACTTTGAAGGTTATGCCACAGATTTATTAATCCTCCAGCAATGAAGTCTACAATTTCTTACCCTCGCTTGAGACGACGTTGTACTCATTGTGAGGAACAAATTCCAAAGTCGGGTGCCGAAACGGTAAAACTTTATTTATTGAAAGTGACATTTCGAATTTTGAGGTTAAAAACTATAATGTTTGGTTTGAACTCCTTTAATAAATTTTTGCGGTTTCTCAAGCACTTAATTATCCATTTTATGACAGATCACTACACAAAACATTTTTTAGAGGCTTTATTATAATTAATATTTATTAAATCAACAGAAAACAGTTAAACAATTCAAACAAGAACACCGCTTCCTGTCACAGCTGACAATGACAACTGAAGCAAAATTCAAAGGTACGTTCCAAACGTTAATAGTTAACTTCTGTGACTGGTAGATGGTCACATTTGGTATAGAATAATCAGTTTTATTTCAGAGACGAACAATGCTGTTGAAAACTTTCGTTTTCTTCAATGTCTTACATTATTTCGGTTATTTTTTAAATAACCATTGACATTTTTAGGATATTATTCAAAAATGGAAAATGGGGATGTCTATATTTAAACATTTCGGAACACATCCGTGCCACAAAGGCTTCAAAAAAATTAAAATATTCAAACTTTTTTGCAAATCCGATAAATCGTGGGATCACAAAACATGCCGTTTTTTATTCACATTGGGTTCACATAGATGTATGCCTTGTATAATTTAATTCAACTTTCTCAAATATATTGCATCTCGCATCTATTGAAAGTTTATATATATTGAATGTAAAAAAAGTTTACGTAAAAATTGTAGAACTCTGAAAAAAGAACCCCATCAGGTTAATATTATTCATAAATAATAACAATTATAAATGGTCTTTATTTAGAGTGGCGAAGTGTAGCAGAATACTATTTTGATAGATTTTTTTCAGTTTTTTATAAACACATTGTGGAAGGTTATATACCAAAAAAAAGGCAATCCATTGATAGGGTTCCATTGAATAAATACATCAGTTTAGCGATTTTTACTCACTGTCATCATGCCTATTGTGAGTTCATTAACTGGACTACAAAACATAATATCGAGTAGTCCTATTTTTATTTTTCTCAAAAAAGTGACTTCAATGTTTTATCTCTTCTTTGGCAAATAAAGAAAATGAGTGTAGAAGTCCGATCCCATGTTTGAAAGCATCGACTCATTGCAGAATCCCCTTCCATTATAGTGGCTTTGAACTTGCAGCTAAACATGTCGTTCTTTCATGAGTTCCTCTTCAACTTTAGTACCTCGGAAGTGCTTCACATGTTTGACAGTGGTGCATTTTGTATTCCTGTTGAAATTAGAGCCGTCGACGACGCTATACGCACTATCATTAAGCGGAATCCTGAAGAATTTTGGACAGCCGAAGACTCCGAAATCTATGAAAAAATGCAAATCGAGTGTACAGCCATAGTGAGGTCTAGATGCATACCACCACCCTTCGAAAGTTTGGGAATGACCATCAAGTATGTTATGATTTGTTTCATGTTCATGCATGAAAATTACCGGGTCTGAGAAAGAAAACGCGTCTTTTTTTATAAGTTTCAGCAATAACCTCTTCATTCGAACGGAATTTCCTACCGGTGAGCATTTTTTTGAGATCTGTGAACAGCCAGTAGTCGCTGAGAGCCAAATCTGGCGGATTTGGTGGCTGAGGGCGCAATTCGAAGTTCAATTCATCTAGTTTTGCAATTGTTTTGATTGACTTGTGAAACGGTGCATTGCCTTGATGAAACAGAATTTCTCTTTGCCATGTGCGGTCGATTCATTGCAATTTTGGCCATTAAATGCTTCAATAACTCTATAAAATATTCACTGTTGATGGTATTCACCTTCTCAATATAGTCGATGAATACTACACCACTCACATCCCAAAATGTTCAAGATTACCTTCTCCTACCAGCTAAAGCCCCACCCGTTTGGTTCTATGGCTAAACGTGTTACTTAAATACATCATAATATATTCTTCCAAATAAAAATATTCTACATGAGATTCAAAACAATTTCTAATTTATAATCTACAATACTTCAACATGTTTCAGGAACATTCCGACTGATGCATCTAGATTCGAATACCTCATAGTAACTGCTGAAAGGTACATAGAAGATGAAATTTATGGTATCGTGGAGAGATCGTTCACGTTAGCTTTCAAACCAATTAAAAACTGTGAGACCTGGTCAAAGGTAATACAATATATTTACTAGTTATTATTTTTCAAGAAGTTGTGTCTACATTGAGGTCTCAATCTACCTACCCCCCAGGTAGGGGCACGCCTTGTGGGTTTCGTGACTTGTCTCCGGGGTCTCAATCTGCCTACTCCTCAGGTCTCGCCATTGATCTCCTCAAAGATCTGCCTACTTCCAAGCGTCCACTAAGAGAGTCATAGTTACGACCGCACCGGGGGGCCGGTTAGGCCCCCCAGACGCACCCTGGCGTTGGATGCGATCGGGCGTGGTGGGGTGGATTTTCGGGAAATCCATGCGGGTACCGCCCCTCGACCCACACCAACAGTATTTCGCAGGGCTTCCTCCCGCTTCACCGAACCCGGAGTTGCCTCCTTACATCTACTTAGTGTGGCTAACCAAGAGACGGCAGCGTTCGACCGAACGTTCGTACAAGTTAACTAAGCTCGTCTTTCGCCAGAGAGTGCTCGCGTCGCACACCTGCCCCCGCCTACCATGCCAAATCAGTTGGGAATATTGTCCCGGAAGTGGCCGGTCGGGATCCCCTAAGCTCGGATACTAGTAGCTGCGTCCATCCGGGGTCCGACACCTCGAACGTCTGCCTTGATGCCCTCCAAGACTAGACTCGGATACTAGTGCCCGTTGGAAGGACCGCGAGCCCCGACACCTCGAACGCTTGGATCCGTACAGAAGCAGGCGAGGATCACGGAACAGCATGAGCTGTCCAGTGCCTGAGTAAGGGGGCTGCAATGCACCCATGAATGGATTACCGCAACCCTGTATCCCTTTACCCGCTAGTGGAGCCCCTGCCCCTAAGAGGCCAACGCCAGTTGGAGATGAGGCTCGCTAGCCTCCAGCCGCGAGCGGGCACTCACCTCCCCCCTAGAACTCATGTTAGGAAAGTTCCCTTTCCAACGTTTGATGAGTAACCGTCGAGGACTCTTTCGAGCATCCTCTACACATCTTATGTCGGAGACGTCGCGCCCATTACCCTTATAGGTGCGGGATAGGGCGGTTCGCCAACAACTTTTGGGTGTACGCCGTGTGGTCTGCACCGCATACCCTTACGTTACCCCAAGGGGCACTCATGTTAGGAAAGCTACCTTTCCAGCGTTGGATGAGTAACTGCCGAGGGCTCTTGCGAGACACCTATCCCACACATCTAGCTTGAAACCGGCCAACGCCTGTTACCCGCAGGTGCGGGATTGGGTGGTTGACCGATAACTTTACTAGGTCAGTGCGGTGTGGTCTGCACCGGGGGCCTGTCAAACACCCATAAGAGAGAGACAGTGGTTCCCCCGCCACTCACCCCTTGTGGAGACCAGCGGCGGGGGAAGAGAAGTAGGCAGTTCGAGTCCTCGGAGAGAAGTAGGCAGATTCACATCTCAGTGTGGTCATACCTTTTCATAATGGCTTCAAAGTCGAAGTCGAAAAGCCAAGCAATTATAAACGCCAGACACGGTTCAACCCCGACTTCAATCATATTGCTGATATATACAGGGTGTTTCCTAATTACGGTACGAAACTTCAAAGGATGATTTTTCAGGTCGTTTCAAGTGAAAAGTTTTTAAAATATCGGAAGTCTGCTCTGCCACAGCTGACTTGTCCGTTTGACCCCGTCTGCAGTTTCATGCTCCTTTGCTGGAATTGCAAATGCTGCTTCTCAATAGCTTGGAACTGGATTCCATTCCGCAGCTTCCTGAGAACTTTTTTCCAAATGAATTTGATTTACAGCGATTCAAATCCAAGGTGAATCGCTTCTTTCACACAGACACCGCAATTAGAGTGCCTTAAAGATTTTCCTGTAGTGTTTTGTCCATAAAAAATAAACCTGAGAATAATGGATTCAAAACTTGAATCCAAAACTTCTGTTCATTATTCTTCAGTTGTTTCTAGAAAGGTGAATATTTTGTCTAATGAATTCATCAGTTAGAAATACGATAGTAATAGTCATTAGGATTCAAATTACTATCAAAGCGTAACACAGAATTCGTTTGATTAGTATTGTGACGACTGCTATCGCTATCGTATAATATCGAAACACGTGTCGCGGTTTTTTTGAACTTTCAATTGGAAGTTTCACATCGAAGTATTTTTTTAATAACACATGGGCTGAAAAAGTCCTGGGCCTAAGAATGAAAACGATAGATGAAATCTATATTGACTGTTTATCACGAGTTCGAAAACGAAATAGCAAGTCTGTTTGAAAGTGTTTTTTGCAGAATGTCATGGAAGAACTCTTAGCCTACGTCCTGAGGAATTTCAAAGATGAAGACAGAGTTGGATTTGTTTTTGAAAACCAGAAACCGCTGCCCCACAAAGCTAAAGCAAAATTTCCAATAATAGAAAAACGAAAATTGAATACCGTGGTCATCTTTGCTTGCTTGATTTGTACTTTCTACCTGGGCAGTTTGTCAAATGAAAGCGAGACGATGATATTGACAGTTTTGAGGTTGCCAAAACCGTTCCAAAAAAATTCTTTCGAAGACGACAATAAATTGTATTTTGACGACCTGGTGAGGTATATTGTTGGCAATGAATATAAATGAAAAACGACGTGTTGGTTTCGGCTATTACAAGTTTTAATGGAAGTATGACATGTGACAACAGAATCTTCTTCTTCTACTTTTTTTACAAACTCTGATATTTCTTTCACGATATTATTTTATTTCAATATCGGGGTTGATCACATAAACCGTAGAGGTTTCCTGTTTCACTTAAAAAAAAATGAAACATGTTCCATACATAGTCAGTAACAACAAACATTAATGATATTTTTCTGAAACATCCAAATCTCATGCCATTCTCATCAATCAGCATCAACAGACATGTATAAAAAGAATTATGCAGATCAATACATTTTAATGAGTTTATAGGCATTTCCAGGAATTTCTTTCATTATTTCAATAAGGCTTCCTTTCATTCTCATCTAGTCATTTATAGGTGTTTTTGTGAAATAGTTTTAGGTCCACTAAAATATTTTTTCACGTCAACTTCTTTTAAAAATTTTAGTATAGCACCACATCCATTTTTTAGAAAATCACTCATCAGAGTCACCTCCACGCTGTCAACTTTCAAAAATTTGGTAGTCTATTGCATGTTTTATGAAACTGACATGCTGTTTTATTTTAATGTGTATTTTTTTATTTTCTATAGGTCTTTATGTACTGCAGATGCGTAATTTTGTATACACGTGTTTAAAAAAAATGTGTCATACGATTTTTTTGAATTG
This sequence comes from Leptinotarsa decemlineata, assembly GCF_025532065.1. NCBI lineage: Eukaryota > Metazoa > Arthropoda > Insecta > Coleoptera > Chrysomelidae > Leptinotarsa > Leptinotarsa decemlineata. The sequence goes on along the minus strand of NW_027412704.1, from coordinate 1,344,356 downwards.
TTTATTGAATGTCATTTTAGTGAATAAATATACCATTATTACATGAGTATTTAAATGAGTGGTTTGTTCTCTGTATTTGGTAGCAGGAAACCAAGAAATCCAGCACCTGAAATAATTAACATATTTATTAATGTATATAGGTAAGCAATAGAAGATTTAAGAATAAATTAGAGAAGATGAAATCCATCTAATCTATACAAACATAGTGAAAATCTCACAATAAAGTACGCGATTAACATTTTTGCCAAAGAGCAGAAATTCATGGTGTACCCACTTCAAGACATTTCAAAATGAGGTTTTCATTCAAACTTTTTATCCGTCAACTCACCTGCTATGAAACCACCTACAACCAGGAAAAGAGGAGCGCATCCCCAATTGAGAAGGGTCGGTACAAGAAGATTTCCTCCCATGGCACCAGCTCTGGCCCAACACATCACTATGGCCACCGTGAAGGTTCTGAATCAAAGAAAAACGTTGATTGATGTGACACTGATCTTTCGAAACAAAAAAGACATCCAAAAAATTATTCTTGTCTTTTCCCCGCCAGGGTAGTTTCTGAGGAAGGTGATAACATTTTCCGTAGCCATCTATGGGTTTGACAGAAGACTCATTCCACGAATATTGAAGATGAGAGAGGCTCGCAAAGGCGGTCAGTTGCAAAGTCGAGCTTCGACATAAACCACCATCGTTTGTCTTTCACTGAAGTTTTCACTGCAAGGCAACTAGAGGTGGTGCTAGAAATACCTGTCGCAACAAAGAAAACACAAACATTTTTGTAGACACTTCGATTGTCTCACCACTTTATGGCAACGAGGCGTGTATCAGATGTTGAAATCTGAGATTCGCCACGTTTCAAAAGTTTATCAGGTTTGAAATTTGGAAGCAATCTTCTGCTTGGGTTAACCGTGCCACAAGCGTGGATATTTTTGGTCTTGAGGTCTTCTAACAGCTGTACACCAGTAAAAAAATTGTCAAAATAGACAACGTGATGCTTTTCCTCCATACCTTTCAGTAGATTTTCCACCACCCTAGTACCCAAGCTTTTCTCCGTATCTTCGGATTTCCCGGTATAAATTTCAAATTTCTGGCAATAACCATTTTTATTTGCTAACATCCACACTTTGCAGCCCCTTTTGATCGGCTTCTTCGGGAGATACTGTTTCAATGTACTCTTTCCTTTGAATTTGATCATCAATTCATCGATGGCCAACTCCCTAGAAGGAGCCATGCAGTCCATGAAATTTTTAGATATTTCGTTCAGAACGGGCCGTAATTTATAAAGTTTGTCATAGTCTGGCTCTCCTTCGGCATCAATATTGTCAATTTTCTGCATGAATTCTTCATAAGTCATACCCTGAAGTTTGAATGGTAAGGATTCCATCACGAAACGATGGAAAAAAAATCATTGTTGAGGGGCGGTGGTACAAATAAGGTACCACAACACTACACAAAATTTTTCAATGATGAATGGATAAACTCGAATGATTCCGTGCACAGCATAGTCTACAGACATCATCAAAAACAGGAGTAATAATTTACAAAAATATCCCATTGTTCTACTTACTTTTGTAGGAGTTTAATAAGAAGAGAACACAATTCACGATACGCTTCAGTGATCATAACCTAAAATGACGCGTATTGTTGAAAATAGCGGTAGAAAGGAGAACCGTGTCATCGGCGTGGAAGGTCACTGGTGTAAAGTGAGTACAGCGTCGGAGAGACCACGGCCCCTTGTGGTACCCCAGCGAGGATCTCTGTTGTCAGTCAGAGAGCCCTCTACTCTAACCTGAAATGTTCTGTCTTTCAGGAAAGATCCAATCCATCGGATCAGGCCCCGAGGCAGGTCGAACGCGATAATTTGTGCAGAAGGCCTTCGTACCATACACGGTCGAAGGCCTTCGAGATGTCTAACAGTACAATGTGTACCTTTTTATTAGTGTTTAACTCGTGGATGGTGTTTTCGACCAGCCTTAGAGCCTGTAACTCAGTGAAGTGTTCTCTCCCGAAGCCAAATTGTTCATCAGGCAGAACATTTCGGTTCTCAACTTCTTCGTTGAGCCTTTGGAAAACGACTCTTTCAGCCAGCAGGTTCTGACCCTGTTTTGGGATCATGACGATAATCGCATGTTTCCATCTTCTGAGGAAGTGTCTGAGGGTTCTCAACGCAGTTGAAAAACTGCCTTGCTCCACAGCATATGCTATATAGGTTGTGTACTTTCTAAGACAGTGATATTTTTGTAACAACTGGCGCCATCTCTTGGTCAGGCCAGATACTTCTGGGACCACCTTGGTAGATAAAATCAGAGCTCAAAATAAAGCAGTCCTGCTTGTCCCAGGATCATAGAGTTCAACTTTGGCTAGACATTCAAAATCTGCTTGACATACATACATCAAAAATATCCCCTGTACGCCGGGGTTACGACATGAGTCCTCCGATGATCCCATAGATGGTGGGGAAGTGAATATGTCCATGTTGAAGTTAAAGAAGCATTGAGAGAAAAACTATTCGTCAGAAATGAATCTGACTTAATAGAAATCTGGTGTGGTTTCCTCAGATTTTCATGTTTGGGGTAGTGAAGAACTTTTCGAAACGAATTATCTGATATTAATGGAATTGAAACAAATATCTAGCTCATTTTGAAGCCACTCGTGAACAATGTTCAGTGGAATGATATGATACCATGGATTCAAGTTCTGTTGTTTGAAGGACCTCATCTATCTCGTATATAATTGTATTTAACTCACCTTAAAGTCGTGGGAAACAAATCAACTATGATACTCAGCATCACATTTCCGCTCATGTTTCCCAGGCCGACGAAAGCTGAAGATAATGCTATGGTAGGTATCGTTCCTTGTGAGAAGTAAAGGCAGCAACACACAATAGCTGCCAATATGGTGTTCATGACTGTAAAATAGAAATCACTTAGAAGTACCTGTGTTCGAAAGGTATGTGTCATTATGTATATAGTGAAAAAATATAAAATAGAATTTTTTCACTTATATCTGGACTTTGGACCTAAGCTAACCTATCTCACATTGTCACCTGTTTGTTTAATGTAGTTTGTTTTCCGCTCCTTTATTCTGCCATTGATTTTTGTAAGTATTGTTTTTTATAACCAACAAAAAACAGTTCATCAATAAATGCCTAAGACTTTGTACGACACTTACTCAACACTTTCTTCTTTCCGAGAATTCTGATGATATAAACAGCAACAAAATATCCACTCACAGAGACAAGAGCAACTATGGAGGAATTGATATAGACAGAGGCATTGTTCACGTTCTGAAAAAAGGGGCAATGTTAACGGGAATCAGTGAATCATTTTCTTTATTGTATGTTTTATTTCTCGGGTGTCGTGTTTATCACTCTGTATGTCTTCATGAAAATAATTTCATTAGATTTCCCAACTCATTTTTCTATATAGTTATCTATCTTGAATTGTGAAGGCTTTCCTCACACACAACCACTGTTTTTTGCTAACCAAGTTGATATCATCAGGGAAGCTAAATCCAAAGAGTAATTCATATAAATCTAAATGAACCATAAATTTCACAAATAAGGCGCATATTAATGACTAATATTCCCCTGGTTCACACTTCTGATTATTACGTACGAGAGTGAACAACAAAAAATAGCGAGATTACATTCCTCTGCATACGATGCCATTTTTTGGTATTCACAATTCAAACTTTTACATGAATCAGTAGTAAACAGTTGAAACGGAAGAGGGCCTAGGTTGGAACCCTGAGGAATACAAGAGGAAGTGAGATATGTTCTACACTCTTAACAATCGCAATGAATGAACTGATCTCTGCCTGATAGAACTGATGAGTTGACTGGTTGTATTTGAAAAACCAGAACCCGTTAGCTTCTTGAACAAAATACCAAAACCAATTTTATTCAACGTCTTCGAGAAGTCAGTGTATATTATTCGTACATCAACTTGACTATTGTTGAATTGTGAAGCGATTGTCACTGTAGAGCGTTCAGAAACAAAGCCAAGTTGATGGTACCGAGCATTACAAAAAATGGCATCATAGAAATCAATTTCAGGACAATAGTGAAATGAAATACAAATGTTTATGTTCAAATCACTGGTGATTTTAGTTGACTTTTGAATAATAATAATGTTTTTATTCAAGGAAATAGTTCATAAAGAAAACAGTGTTACATGAATAATAATGAGTAAACATTGAAAACATTACGAAAGTATTCAAGATACGTGTATGTGATGATGCTAGAACAAACAAACAAATACACACATCGGAAAAGTCTAGGGATATTTTTATAACATACTAAATATCATAAAAATAAATGCATGAGGTCGTTTAATTTCGATTAAATTGGTACACTCGACCACCCCGTATATTTCTATGGGTTGAACAAAGCCTGCAAAAACGGTAACTAATCTTTTATCAAGTTTTTTACAAACTGTAGGTTTTCGGCTAAAATGAATAATCTGAAAGTGTCGAGTTTGTACATTCTATGCAGTTCTTGCTCAGCAATTAAACTGGAAATATTGTGCTTTAACATGGAACGCCATCACTTACCATTGGCTGAGATGAATAGAGCTGTAGGGCTTCTTCAAGATGGCATGCGACAAAATGATGTAGCTCTTCGTTTGGGGGTCTCCCAAAGTGTTATCAGTCGATTGTGGCGGCGTTTCCGTGAAACTGGCAGTCCAGCCAGGGCGAGGACGCGCTACAACTGCAATTCAAGACCGATTTTTGATCTTAACCGCAAGAATACAACCGACAATCACAGCACCTGAGTTGGTTAACGTGTTGCAGCAGACGCACCAGGTAACCATTGGTCGTGATACTGTCAGAAATCGACTGCATGAAGCAGATCTCCACAACTTAGATATCCACCTTTGTCGAGAGGCAATCGCGGTAGAAGGTTAGAGTGGTGTCAAGAACATCAAAACTGGGATGCAAATGATTGGGTCACAATTTTGTTTACAGACGAATCCAGATTTGGATTTCATCCAGATTCTCGTCGAGTAAGACTGTGGAGACGACCTGGAAATAATGAACGTTTGAGACACGTCCAGGAAGTCCACACATACAGAGGTGGTACAGTAATGCTATGGGGCGGAATCATGATCGGCGGCAGAACCGATCTCGTTTTTCCAAATCGCTCCCTCACAGCTCGACAGTACCTCGACACCATTCTTCTACCTATCGTCCGTCCGTTTGCTGGTGCTGTTGGTGAAAACTTCCACCTAATGCACGATAATGCTCGTCCACATGTCGCGCGTCTAGTGACTGACTGGCTCACCAACGAAGGAGTTGATGTATTGCCATGGCCAGCACAATCACCGGACCTGAATCCCATCGAGCATGTGTGCGACATGCTTCAACGAAGAATTACTCCGCATATGGGGAACATTCACACAACGTTTCAATTGAGAGAGCTTTCAATCGCTGAATGGGCAAATGTACCTGAACAAGACATTGACAATCTCATTTTGTCGATGCACGATAGATTAGCGCCGTAATAAACCAGCGTGGAGGCCATACTTGGTACTGATTCCAATTTTTTTTGTATTATGATTTTTTTTCGGGGTGCCAAAGAAGAGCCATATTTTTTTTTAGTTTTGCTTATATGCGCACTCAGTATTTTTGACCATTTAATAAATTTTGTTGTAAGTTACATTCGTTTAATAATCACCCGTCAACTTTTTTTCCCTAAAGCGATCTAAAAAAAAAATTGCCATTTTTAAAAATATCCCTAGACTTTTCCGATGTGTGTATATACATACATATGTAGTACACATAACCGTAAACACTAACTGTTTCACACATCTAGTAGCGGTAGTGATAAAATTTTTCAAGGATTCCTTCTTCGATAGTGCTGTTATGATTCGACATGTCAAAATTATTATCAAATCTGAGGTTTCTTTGATATATCTGATGTGTGGGGTGAAATTTCTTCACTGAAAGCTGGATTGTTATTTTTGTATCAGTTTGTGAATGAAACAAGCGTAATGCAATTTTTCTATGTTTTACATTTTCTTGTAATGCACTGTTTGAATTTTTGGTGAAGTAATGAATATTACATCCCAACACCGAACCTTTATTTTTGAAACATCGACACGTGTTTCAATCACTAAGTGATCATCATGAGGAAGATTGAACTCAATCTTACTCTCTAAACTTAATCTTCCTCTTGAAGATGATCACTTGGTGTTTGAAACACGTGTCGAAGTGTTAAAAATAGCGTTTTGGTGTTTGAATTTTCAACAAATTCAATTGATTGATTGAAGGGATAGCATGATTTCTGTAATTCAGGCTGAATATTAGTCTAATGCAGGCATTTTGTACTTCCTGCGTTCTTGCAGGAGTTGTGGAATTGCTTATTTCAACTAATTGGAAAAAGGAAGCAAGATTAAGTCTCACATCTTGGCCGCAAAATGTAACCTTCTAACACAGAATTAGTTATAATGTTTCAGACAAAATATTTCGTTAACGAGGACACAAATAAAGTTATAGTCATACGCATTTCTTTTTTTCTGACTTGAGAACTCACCGTTAGACAGATTTGATCCGTTGTGTTTTTAGGCTTTAACACTTCCATCATAGAACATAAGCTATCACTCGAACCATTGTTGAACATTTGGTAATCTTCAATAGCCTGGAACATTTGTGGTATCCACAAACGTAACATATTCAAGCTGAAAACACACAAACATTCCATTTTACCCTATGTTTTGAGTTATAGCAATTTTTAGAACGCTACGAAGGACGATTTCACTGTTATGGGTGTACCTCAAGACTATACGTTAGGGGCTATTGATGGATAACCATAGAAATAGTTATTTGCGTAACAATTTCGGAAAATACTGTTTTTGGAGTCGTAAGCCTAATTTATTCTCTCTATAAACAACATTCTTTCTTTTGAAAGATGCTGTAACCTTCGGGAAAGTGACTGCGTCTACATTTCTCTTCACCAAAATGGTACTTTCCTAACATCGAGTACATGCTCCACAAGGTAAAGGATTACAGAATTCTGCATCCACAGAGGTCAGTGTCAACTTGTTCAAAGAAAATAAAAGGCATCATTGGTACTTTTCATCTCCTGAAAACCGAACTGGGTCTAGTCACAAGTTTTTCAATGTTAATTTGAATATTTTAGCAATGATGGACATTTTTGAATATGAAGAAAATTCTCGTTGCTGTACTCATCAAGAAAAATGAAATGAAAGACCCCATTTCATCATTTGAATAAAGGGAATGTGAATTTCTGGAACGTCAACTAGCGTTTCCTAATATGACTAATAACCAGTCCGTGCAGAGCTTGGATGTTGTTAAATCATCTGAAAATGGAACTTTCAACAGGTGATGATCTACTGCAGTGGTCGCCAACCTGTCGATCGCGAGCTACCGGTAGCTCGCGGAAGCAATTCTGGTAGCTCTCACAACGATTTTAATTTAAAAAATACAAACTGCAAAAATCAGAGAAGCTTCCGAAAATTCCACAAAAAAATCTAATTGTCATAATATTAAACATAATCAGCGGCAACGTTGCGGTGAGTGATCTGCCGCTGACGCCATCAAGCTAGAATCGGCTAGAACCGACCAGCCGGACCAGCGCGTTAGTGTTCGAGAACGATCTGGATTGCTTTGAACAGGATAAATACGCACGGCGCGGCGACATTGCGTTTAGTTTAAAACTGAACGCGTAACCAACTTCCAGCGGTTGGTTTAGTAGAGAACAACAAAAATAATATTATGGCAAGCAGTTGTAAGAAGGTAAAGACATACCACTTTCATTCGGAATGAGAAGAACAATACTTTTTTACAGAAGTTAAAGATGAAAATGTGTGTTTGTTATGTAATACTTCGGTATCCGTTGCTAAAAAAGGAAATATTGAGAGACATCATAAAACTGTACATTCTAATTTTGAAAAATCATTCCGCCGCCAGAAAGGAGAAACTGGAACAGTTGAAAAAGCAGTTAATTGGACAACAATCAATATTTTTAAGAACAGTCGACAAAAATAAGGCTGCAACTGAAGCATCGTACCGTGTGTCCCAGATAATTGCACAAAAAAAGAAACCTTATGAAGACGGGGAAATGATAAAACAGGCGTTTTTAGAAGCTGCTGATTCGTTATTTGCCAACTTTAGAAATAAAAACGAGATAGTTTCAGCTATAAAATCTATGGAACTTTCTGCTAATACAGTGATGAGACTTGTAGAAGTAATGAGCAATGATATTTTTTCACAGTTAAGAACTGACTTAGATAACTGTGTTTATTTTTCACTTCAACTGGATGAATCAACAGATGTTGTTGACACTGCCCAGATGGCCGTGTTCGTCAGGATGGTTTTTAGTGATTTTACGATTAAAGAAGATCTTTTGAAGTTCATTCCACTGAAAGGACACACTACTGGAAATGAGTTGTTTTCTCATTTAAAAAATATTATTTCTTCCGAGAAAATTCCATTATCGAAAATGGTAGGCTTGACAATCGATGGCGCTCCAGCTATGGTGGGTTGTGATAAGGGTCTGGTGGCGTTATGTCGTAAAGATGAAACTTTTCCGCAATTTCTCTGTTACCACTGCATTATCCATCAGCAAGCATTATGTGGAAATTTCCTGAAACTAAACAACGTTATGAAACTGGTGGTAAAAATTATGAACAAGATTAGAGCTCAAGCGTTACAAAGAAGATTATTCAGAACCTTGGCCGATGAAGTTGACTGTCAATACGGGGACCTACTCCTTCACTCTGAAGTCCGATGGTTAAGTAGAGGACGGGTGCTGAAACGTTTTAATGATGTCCTATTTGGCATAGTTCAATTTTTCAAACAACGCGATGAACCGACCCCGGAACTAAAAAATTCAATCTGGCTATACATGAATGTATAGAGTTTCAAATTGATTACTTCCTTCCTTTCTTTGGAAGATTCTCTCATCCTTTTTTTTTGTATCAGATGGAGTAGTAGAAAGCCAAGACCACTATTATAATATTCATGCAGTCATTGTTCACTGTGGTTCTGGTGTTCAATTTGGTCATTATTACGCCTTGGTCAAAGACGAAACGGACTGGTTTAAGTTTGACGATAGTCCTGTCACGAAGTGTTCTGGCGATGTATTGAATTTATTGGAGCCTCTGGCGACACCCTAAATTTGGTTTTATGAGAGAGAGGACATTGGCAGATCAAGATCTTCAGATGATGTGGTGCTGCAGGTTTTTTCGGATTTTCCTGCAGCTGAAAAAGCAAATGCGCCACTGGAATCAATATAGTCGCCCTGGAGCGCTAATTAATTTTCAATTGTCATTGTTGTTTTATAATTCCATGATTTGTGTTATCAATAAATTGACATAACCTCTCAACAAAGTTTGTAAACAATATACCTAATGGTTATGAATAGAGAATTGAACATGGGAAAACGAATTCTTTCATAGGATTAGTTTTGAGCTATAAAGTAATTTACCACCAAATACATGAATTTCAGAAACTTCGGTGAATTAAAATTCAAATAATAATTCAAACGTAACATATTATTGAAGTGAGTCCCCACGTTTTATTATCCTTCCTTAATATAAACATGTGAATGTCCCATTATATACTGTACCTATTCGAATTCAACGTATTCCCACCTTTGTATAATCAGCATTTGAATGAACCCGACCAAAAGGAATTTTGTAACGTAAGGAAAACGAAATAGAGGCTTCAGTTGCTGATATCCTTCTGCAAGAGCTTGCATCTTTGATCTGTTTGCTGATACGTGTCCCCCATATGAGTTAGAATTGATTTTGGTTTCATCCACCAACTTTTTTATCTGAAATACAACACAAATGGAAAAAATGTTTTTGATCATATTCATATAGACTCACAGGACTCTCAAAACCGTTATTTTTAACACTTTGACACGTGTTTTCGATCACCAAGTGATCATCTTCAAGAGGAAGATTAATATATCAAAAATGTATATTTAAATGCCCCCTCCCCTCCGCCCCTGCTTTCAAACCGATGAATGGATATAAAAATCGAAGGCTAAGCCATCAAAGCAAGAGTTTGGCAGCGATAAGATGCTTCTTCCCAAATACAACGAAAGCTATAAAATCAACATCTAGCTGTCATTATTTTCGAATCATACTTAACCCTGCGGGCTAATTATACATCATTCTTTCAATTTTATTCACTGTCCTGATCGAAATGAACCAATGATATCAAAAATCAAATATATTTGTGACAAAATATTGAAATTTTGCAAAAATACTTCTACAGAAATTCATAGATCCAAACTCTACTGGGACAACTCAAATGAATATGTAAATCAAATAAAACACACCAGTACACTGATTTATATAACCTCATGAAAACGAAAGAACAATTCAAACTCCTTCTGGGAAACCGACAACTTATGTGTGATATCCAAAAATCTCAAGACAATAATCGGAAATTTCCAATTCGAATGGAAAGTAGTCTGTAGAAAAGATGAATATGTTTTTCCTTCAAGTCAATTCTTCAGAGAACTTTTATTTTCATACTTCTGGAGCAACAACGGGCCAAGAACAGAACCCCGAGGGAGTTCGAATCAAGGAGGTTACATACAGCACCATCTGCCCGCGAGTAGATCAAGCAAGGAGGGTTACAAACAAGCATACAACCATACATAAATTCAGGTGCAGCTAATAAAAGCGTGTTAATTAAAAACAACTGTATATTTTGATCTAACTTTTATCATCTGGACATAGTGAACAAGAATACTTACAGGAAATGTTTCTCGTGGTTTTCCTGTATTAATACTATAAACCATTTGCAGAATTTTCAAAGCTTTATCATTGTCTCCCATTGACATCAGAAATTTTGGGCTTTCTGGAAGGAACAGGTAAATTATACCGCTCACAAAAGGAGAGAGCCCGCATATGAAAAGGAGCAGATTCCATGAGTGCAATTCTGTAAAATAAGTATTTCCTTCATCAACACCACTAGCCTATATTTTAAAGAAATGAATAGGGTGTTATCAAAAATAACCCAGATACTTTTTTGAAAACTATGTGGACTGTAGAAAAGATGATTATGCTTTTTCTGTAAGTCAATATGTCAGGAAATTTTCATTTTTGTATACTAGGAACAACAATGGACCAAGTATAGAACTCCGAGGGACCCCACATGTTACTGACTACGATTCAGAAGCCTCATTATTGAGAGAGACTACTTGGTTTCGATGTGATAATAATGAAACCATCTCCGGAACGAAATCCCTTAAGCCATATTAGTCCGGTCAAATTAGACTACAATATAACAGTAAAGCTACTTAAATTCCCACCAAGCTGAAAATCAGTAAGATTGCGAAAAATATTGAAAATAAAATTTGAAAGTTTCCCATTTTCCCTCTGTATGGAAAAAATTATTCAAGGTCAAACGTCAAAAAAAGGGTTTTTCGCAATTCCCAGCAAAACTGTAAGTTTCATGATAAAGATACTAGAGACAAAAATTGTAGATCATGAAATTATCTACTAAATATGTATCAATACATTCAAAATTTAATTCAAAACTAACAGATACTAGCCAAGTGATATTTTCACCAGGAAATCACCTAATTGTCATATTATTGAACTTTTCTTGAAGTTGTCCGTATTGCCAAGCTCAAGAAAAACACCCAACTAGGAAATGTTGAAAATCAGGAATATTCGACCCACAGTTATCAGCTGGAATAGCTTTAGTTTTTTTTTTTGTTTTTGTTTTTCATCATTTTTCTTAATTTTTTCTGTTTGACTACATTGTGACATTGTACACAACTCATTCAATTCTCCTAACATTAATTTGTTTCTTTCACAAATTCGCAATCTTATATTTTTTGATTAATATTACTGAAGTTTTTTCCCAACACCAAATCGTTATTTTTAACATCTCGACACGTGTTTCGATCACCAAGTGATCATCTTCAAAGAGGAAGTTTAGAAAATAACTAAACAATTTTCAGCTATATGAAAATTAGTTTCACAATATTGCCTATCTAAATTTATTTTTGCCATGTGTCCTTATGTAGTAATCAGTAAACCCACCAATATTACTTTAACAAGCTATATAGTATGCTCTTTGGTATAGGTCCGTCATCGTTATTCATAATATTATTGTGTTTACTTATTTCTTCTACAGTTTCATAGGCATCTAGTTGCCTGTTGTTGTTAACTTTTCTAACTAATCTTAATGAACTGAAGTCTATGGAATGGTTTTGTTGCAAAATATAATAGGCGACTGCTGATTTTTCAGGTCTTCCATATTTTAAGTGTGATATGTGTTCCTTATATTTTAGAGAGTGTAGAAATAAGTAAACAAAATAATATTATGAATAACGATGACGGACATATACCAAAGAGCATAGTATACAGCTTGTTAAAATAATATTGTTGGGTTTACTGAATACTACATAAGGACACATGGCAAAAATAAAATTAGATAGGCAAAATTGTGAAATTAATTTTTATATACCTGAAAATTGTTTTATATACAGCTATAACAGTTAAACACATATTGTAGAATAATAGATAAGGAAAAATTGTAAAATTAATTTAGGTTGGTATACCTGTATGGGTGGTACATCTGGATGGTTTATCTGTATGGGATATATCTTTGAAGATGTTCACTTGTAGATCAAAACACGTGTCGAGGTGTTAAAAATAAGGATTTGGTGTTGGGAAAAACCTCCAGTAATATTCATTACTACACCAAAGGTTCCAAACAGTGCATCATAAGTATTTTTTCATTGTTTGATTTTTTTCAAGTTTCCACATTATATCCTATTGTAACAAACTCATTTGAGTATATATCAATTCTGGTACCTTTTTAGGTAGGTATTTTTCAAAAATTCCATCTTTCATTTTTTTCTCATATTTCAAATGTTTCAACACTTTTCTGGACAAAGGAAAGCCAAATCTCAAACATTTCACCTCTAATGTCTTTGGCTAATATGCCTGTGTCTGTATCTATACCCTGATATCTACATTTATCAAAGCATCTGTGTTTTGATCTATACATCATATCTTTACCTAGGAACCCATTGAAAAGGGACCATTTCCAAGATAATGGTAGAATGCCCCATGCCATGAGAGGTAAAACTAGTTGTGCAACACTATTCAGGCCTCCGTTTATCATCTGAATCATCGATCGATATTTTGAACTATGAAATTCGGCTAAGTATGTTGCCATCGCTGCAAACGGTCCGTTTATTCTGAAAACAGAATTTGGCATTACATCCCAAGTGCTATATAATTCCTTTTTTTAATAGACTAATTTACTCACATCACTCCTCCAAGGAACTTACAAATCATCAACTGTAATTTACTTTGGGAAAAAGCACTCCCAAAAACAAAGAATGCGTTGAAGAAATACCCATAAACCATCAGTTTCTTTCTTCCTAAAGTATCGAAAAGAAATCCCCATATCATTCCAGATGATATCATTCCTGGAAAAATAGAATTCAATTTCGAACTGTAAGACACTTCTCTTAAAATTCCACGATATACAGGGCGTTTTCCAACTATGGCTGACATACACTTTATTCGTGAATTAGCAAATGAAAATGTGGAAGAAGCACGGGTAATTCACCAGGACAGAGTGATTCCATGTGCTGAAATATTCAAAAGGCTACATGCTAGATTATGTGAGACTGGGAGTTTTAATAAAAATGCAGGTGGTGGAAGACCAGAAACTGTAACAACGCCTGAACTAAAGGAAACTATAGTTGATGCGATAGAAAAAGATCCTTCAAATAGTACAGAAAGATTGCACTGCGGCTGGAAGTCAGTCCAAAAACCGTATGGGCAGTACTGAAAAGAAAACTCCTATACCTATATCACGTACAGTCCAAGCTCAACTGCCCCGGCTTTTCACCCAAGATTAATATTTTGCAGGTGGTTGATTCATACGCTGGCTCACAATAATAATTCTTCACCAAATATTTTATTTACGGACGAAGCAATTTTTTCACGAGTAATTTTCACAATTACCATTTTTAAGTCGACGAAAATACCCACATTCTCAGAGAAATCCATTTTCAGCAACACTTTCTGTTGAATCCATAATGAAGATGGGTCCCCAGGCAAAAAAGTTTGTCTATGGTCATCTGAAGGCTCTCGTTTATAAATCTCCTGTACTAGATGTGAATAACTTGAGGAATCGAATATTTGACAATTGCAATGCCATAAGGAATACTTCAGGCATTTTTGAATATGTCAGACAGTCAATCTAGTTCGGGCTAAATAAGCCCCTTATTACTTCACATAATTGTAGCAAATTTCAACCTAATTGGTGTAAGGATATTTTTAGTATTTTTTTAACTTCAACACTCTGTATCTCTGTTCCTATGAACATATGTTCATAGGAACTTTTGTTCTTGAAACGACAAAAAACATCACTCGCTGAAGTTTTGTTCCGTAGTTAGGTAACACCCTGTATTTGTGTTTTGTTTATAAATACGTACCAGCATATGTTATAGAATTCAAGTATCCTTTGTCCTGCAAAGACAGATCTAAGTCACATTGAGCTGGGGCGAAGATATATGACATGAGAGTTGTTTCAAATACTGGTGCAAAAATTCCTAGAATCGATGAAATTATGAGTAGAATGTTGAATTTTCCGAAACCCGTTTCGGTAACAGCTTCTTCGAATGTAGCTGCTTCATTTTCTGAAACATTGATAGTTAAAGAGCTTCACAAGTTGATCCACACATCTCTTCTATTCTCTATGGGTTGTATCAGAAGTGAGTTTTTTGTGTTCATAGAATTGGCAATATTGAAGAGTACTTTGACTTTTCATTAGGTTGTTCAAAAAGTTCTGCCCGATGTGATGTGTTTCTGTAGGTCTATATCTCAATAAATATTCATTGTACTGTGGCGTGGTAACCAAGGGCCGATTGTGCGCCTGATCGTAGTTGTCTGATTTCAAGTAATTGACTATATATGGATAGCGATGGTAGTGGTAGCATACCCATTTTTTTAAAAAGCGGCTCACAGTGATATCTATAATTGGCATTCATCAATATTCTGACTGCTTTTTTCTGAAGTCTGAAGATTTTAATGGAGTGAGAGGAATGACCCCACAAAACTATGCCATAATTCATACGTGAGTGGAACAAAGCAAAATATGAACTTCTAAGGGCGTCAAGAGACAATACTCTATTTAGCTGTCGAAAAGCAAATATACTCTTACACAGCTTCGTACTCAGTTCATCAATGTGTCCATACCATGATAAATTCCGGTCAAGAGTGAGTCCTAGTAGTTTGGCAGTATCATCGCCATTTTCAGTGGTTTCAATATTTGAGGTCGTCAACACGACCTTCTGGGTCTGGGTCTAATTTCAACTGATATGTTGTGAACCACAGAGACGCATGTCTCAGAGTATCATTAGTAATTGATGGTAATTCGATTATGTTTTTCTGAGACATTGTTAGAGTTGTATCATCTGCGAAAAGAACACATTTACCTGGTGACATAAAATGACTGAAGTCATTGAAATACATCAACAATAGCAATGGTCCCAGAACGGATCCCTGCGGTACACCTTTCTTGATAGTTTTATTGTCAGACATGTTTCCATTCACACACACAGATTGGGTTCTGTTACATAAGTACGACTGAAATAAACTGAGTGGTAGCCCCCTCACTCCATAAAACTTAAACTTTTTGAACAGAACATCGTGCGAAACGCAGTCGAATGCTTTAGACATGGTTAATATCACATGTACACCTCTCTCAAGACCCTCGATAACCAGACTCACAGTTTTTCGAATTACATTTGTTGTTGATCTACCCGTTCTGAATCCATATTGATCTTCACTAAATAATTTATTATCGATGAAAAAGTTCATGAGCCTGTTCATCAAAATAATTTTAACAGACAGAGACCTGTCTCCTTTTTTAAAAAGAGGCAATACCTTTGTACATTTAAACATGTCTGGAAACACCCTTTTTGTATACACGAGTTGAACAAAAATGTCAGAGGATATATTAATAATTGTTTCAATTATACCCTTGATCATTGCACTGTTCATACCGTAAATATCTAAGCAAGAAGAATTTTTCAAGGATATCACTGCATCAATTATTTCTGATGGCGTTACAGGTTCAAGAAAGAATGAAGAACATGATGATTTAGCACCATTAAGTAAATCATTCGATGTGAATTGGACTTTGGGTAGTTCTGAAATAACATTTAATGAAGAATTCATTAAAATAGTGTACTTTTTACACTGATGATGGTCATTTAAATTTTTTGTCATATTTTAGCTTATGACTATATGAGGTCGTTAAGCAATTTTCGGACAATTTTTCTCTACGAATTGAAATTGAACCCTTCGGAGCTTGGTACCAAACATAGATAGGGATGAACTACGATGTCTAACAAGCCTTCTTACAGGTCACTGTCATTTGAATCATCATATGTAGAGACTAGGACTATAGGAAGACAGTGTATGTCACCTCTGCTCTGATGATGAAACAGCAGAGCACATACTTTGTGCCTGCCCCGCTGGGGATCTGACCTGAAAAACCACTCACCATACAAACTAATCGGATTTGTTAAGAAGCTGGGTTTATTTGGTAGAGTGTGAATGGTTGTGAGCCACAATAAAGCCTTGCGAGTTGCGGTATAGGATCGAATAGACCCACTCACTTTGGAGCTAACCTAATGTAACCTATGCGGTTTTTGACGGTTTAAAACGTATTGCAAAGGTCAAAAAACTCGAGAAGTGGGTACTCCACGATTTGAACAATCGACAAAATCTGTTACTTTTCGAAATATGTTTTTCTTTACTGTTGCGCAATTAAAACGATCCTTTTTTGGATCGCATCATCACGTGTGATGGAAAGCAGATCCTGTACAATAACAGGAGACGTTGAGGCCAGTGGTTGAACACCAATGAACCATCTGGACACTTTCCAAAGGTAAAAACACCATGGTTACTGTATGGTTACGAAATGTACAAAATTTGTGTTAGCAGCAGCCGTTACTGAGCAACAGAAGAGGCAAAAATGCCCTACCTCGCTTATTTCTATCGAATTGAATGCGTAGGTATTTACTGAGATTTTACAGTATGAAACAGACTCATCAAAACCAACAAAACTTTGGAAGCAACCTAATTTCACCTGATATCTTCAATTTTGTTCATTTCAGTTTTCGATTCATCACATAGAAGCAAATTAATGAAATTTATTTTCACCCACCTCTTTTAGAGTCGGATTTTCTTGGACCATCTAACACAAACACCGAATTTTCCTTTTCCATATTCGTTTCATCTAGGCACATGCGTGAATATATCAAAGTTATTTCATCTGAATCAGTTTGATTCCCCCAATTACACTTGTGATACAAAAGACTACTCATATAAATATCTGTGCTCAACAGTTTGTTATTATTAGGATAACTTCTTATCAATAACTGCGAGTATGAATAGCAAATTAAATTACAAAATCAAAACTACTGCGTGTACGAATAAACTATGTTTTGTTCTTTGGCCAGGTCAGGCTCCGTGGAAATCAATGTCTTCAAATAAATGAACTCTTCCTGAGCAACTTCTTAGTAGTATCAGCCACTGTCCCAAACATTGTGTTCAGAAGTTACTATGTCCACTACCAAGACAAAGAATAATGATAATACGATGGTCTAGAAAGATCTAAATGGTCAAATTCGTGGGATGACTTCGAGGATGAGAGAGGTGAATTGACCAAACGCTCAGAGGAAGATTGGAAGCATGAGTACAAATTCTCTTCGGGGATGGAAGAGGTGGATTACCGATATGCTCAGAGGCGGATTGGGATACAGGGAAAATAGTAATAGCACAGATAACAAGAGTTCATCCACTGGAGGGGTTTTATCCCCACTGTTATCGCCCAGATTGGCGGAAGACTTGCTAAACCACAACCGCAAGGTTGTAACCCTAAGTCATTTCGAACGCGCAGTTTCTGAAGCGGATGCAGTTTTTGAAGAAGTGTAATCCTCATCCTCTTTTTCAGTTCATTTTGTAACAACAATGTCTTTTCCGATTCAATCCTCAATAATTCAGTCTCAAATGTAGACCTATCGGAGGTTGTTTTTGTGGGACAAATTTTTTGTTTTTTTTTCGTAGAAGTGGAAGGCGCAGCAAACATCCTTCATTTCTTAAAATGTGGTATGTTCAGGTTCATCGGTAATTTGTGTTTCATCTTCACTCTCGTCGGTATTTTGAGTCGAGTTTTGAGTATTGCCATTCACTTGGCTTGATGAATCCACTCTGTCCTGTAAATTACCCTCAGTATTCCTGGGACGAAGAACATCTTTCAAAAACAACATCTGATAAAAAAAAGCTCCATTTACCGGTATATTCAGAGGCAGACTCTTGCGACAATCCCGATTTTCCGTTTGGAACTTTATTTAGTTCCTTTTTGAAGTGATCCCTCAAATTTCTCCACTTATTTTTTGCTTCGTCTTCTGAAAGAAAAAGAAATATTAGAATAGTAATAGCACTATTATTATTTCAATATTTGTTATATTAACTTATTATTTAATTAATCATTTAAGAGGTATACATGGTCATAATCTATTTATTTTTTTGTATTTCAGGTATCTGGCTACTGAAGTATCTTTTAGGCAACTAGCTTTTTCTTTCCGTATTTCAAAGACTGCTGTGTCGGCTATAGTTATAGAAATTTGTAGAGCTATGTGGAATACCTTGAACAAAAGAAGCACATGCCTGTACCAGATGTGAAAAGTTTCGAGAATATCACTGCAGAATTTTACAATAAATGGGATTTTCCTCACTGTGTTGGAAGTGTAGACGGAAAACACATAAGAATAAAAAGCCCATCCAAATCTGGTAGTATGTTTTACAACTACAAGCAGTTTTTCTCTATAATACTTTTGGCAGTAACGGATGCCAAGTACAGGTTTTTGTTAGTAGATGTAGGAGCTTATGGCAAAGATAGCGATGGAGGAGCATTATCAAATTCATTAATAAATGAAAATCTTGAATCAGGTACTTTAAAACTACCGTTCGAAAGAAAATTGCCAAATTCTGAGCTCAAAGCACCTTTCGTTTTTGTTGGTGATGAAGCATTTCCCCTGCGGTCATATCTAATGCGACCATTTCCTAGAAGTCGGCTGAGGACAAATACCCAAAAATCATATTTTAATTACCGCCTGTCTAGGGCTCGGATGGTTGTAGAATGCTCATTCGGTATCATGTCTGCTAAGTTTCGTATTTTACTGAAGGCTATCGAAACAAAAGTTGAAAATGCTGTACATATTGTGAAGGCCATAACTATGTTGCATAATGTTATAATAAACATGGAAGGAGACAAAGACGCATCAACTGACAATACAGATGATAAACATACGTCGTTCCAGAAGTAATAACCATCCATCTAATGCAGCAGTGAATCAGACTATGGGCTAGCTCCCCGACAATATACTCTAATCTCCACTGTTACTAAACTTTGTAACGAACAAGCTACTAGGGTTTTCCAACAGAGACTTTCGAACCTCGACAATCGATGACGGCCATGTTGCCTGATTTATGCGCCACAATCCTGGAAAATCAGACGTTTCTGACGCGCTCTACACAAAGAAGCCGTGCCGGACACTTGGAACTATATTATATTTCACACATAATGGCATCAATACGTCTTTCGAACTAATGAAAAAATTGAAAATATCTTACACACACTCCGTTTCAATTAAATTTTGAGATAGGAAGAGCTTAATGAAAAAAACCTATATATTTTTTGGATAGTAATAAACATAAACTACCCAGTATGTAGGAGATTGAGTCATCTCAATCCAAAGCAGTGAGGTTACTTCTGCAGCAGAGTCTATACATCAAAAGATAGACCGAGAAAGAAGAGAAAAATACAGTAGACTCAAGACACTGCAAGGTTTTGCAAATTCTTGGAGAAAATTGGCAGATGATGCCATATGATGACAAAAACTGAAACCAATTCTTTCTCTGATGACTTCAACTGGATTGGATACTCGTTTGTCAAGAAGAGTGTAACGGTTCTGGTGTTGAAAGAAGTATTTTTTTCAAACTCAGTATGATCATTTTCCTATTTGTATTAATTGTTTTGTCGATTCCAAATCGTCTAAATACAATGAAGCATTCAGATAAGCGGCCAGTATATGTATATTATTTATAAACGTTTAATTGTTGAGTATGGTTATCTATTGTTTGAACACTAAGTCGATGACAATTATTTGAATTTCTATTAATATAACGAAACAACTAAAAGTATTGTGAAATAATCGTACACTTTATGGAATTCTGCTAATGAAAAAAAGTGGGAATATTGACTTTTGAATATAATGCGGGAGCTCTCTTCACGGCCGGAAATTGAGTCCGGCAGTAGGTTACATAGCAATGGTTTTCATGGAAAACAATAGGCTAATAGGATCAAGTGGTCGTGAAACCTTATTTAGGCCTACAAAAACTATCAGACAAAGTTTGGGGTCAGCTGAGGACACCAGAAAACCTTTAGCAACACACAGGGTTAACCAGATTTCTTGTAGATGTCGGTTGGTCCACAGTGGCAGTGGCATCTTCATCGCTCTTCTCAAACTGAACGTTTTATCTTCTTATTTGTTCTTTTATATGGTTAGAACGCCTTAGTGCAGGTATTTGTCCTCTCCTTTCGTTCGGATGTTTCTTTAAATTTGCCTGTACTTGGGTTACATCAAGTAATATCATTTGTGTTGGTGTTTCTCTAGACTAGAGAAACAAACAAGAAGATAAAAGTTCAGTTCAGAAGATGATAGCAAAGCCTGGCTAGACTCTTATGTTCAGTTGAAATCCTATAACTCAATGTATTGAGATTTTTCTCAACACCTCAGGTGAATTCAGGCACAAACACAACGATTATTTACCCTAATTGGTGTTACTAGCAGGTGTTCCTGTGAATAAATTTGAAAAAGACACAACTGAATTCAGAAAATGTAGAACAATTTTTAAAAAGAGAAAATTAACTAATTCTAAAAATGTTCTAAACCTATACCGAACTAATTTATTGTGAATATCGGAACGCACTCTTTGTGAGAGTTTTCTAACCTTCGGAACTGGAACTTGGAACTTGGTTTATCAGGTTGGTTTTTTTTCGTGGTGTTCATCTTCGTCGCCTTGAGAAGAATCCCGTTGTTGATAAAAAAGTTGAAAATCTCTTACTTTCCTTATTACCAACTCTCAATTTTCATTACTTCAAATTTTCAACTTCAATATTACAAAAACTATCTATTCTATGATTTTCATATTTGTTCCTAAATTTAAATACATCTTTACGTAACAATTATGTACAGAAATGTTTAACCTCACTTATGTCTAAATATAAATATTCTTCAAAAGCATCACTTGATGTACTTATCTATATTATTGTTTACAACAATAATTTTCGAATTTTTCATCATTCCTAAATATTTACAATAAGTTTTTTATGTTTTTTACAATTTTACATAACAGATATCATTTTGCTTTCACCTGACATTTATTTCCAATCGGCTGTCTGTTTTTTGAAAATTAATGAAATTTGGTACACAAATCTTGAAATTTAAATTTCCCACTCTTTCGTACTTGTTTCCTGTCAAGTCTGTGGATTTCAATATATGTACAGGGTGACCTCGCGGTACTTCCGTATCTGAATTTTTCTGTGATGTTGTGAATATCTCTACACATTGTTGTTTTTGAGTCTTTTTATAACACTTGTTTGCCGAAATCAGGAAACAACACAAACGCACGGAATCAACAACAGGAGCCAACCGCACATTTGTGGTTCCAGTTAGAAGACCTAGAATTCCCAGAATATATATATATATATATATATATATATATATATATATATATATATATATATATATATATATATATATATGTATATATATATATATATATGTATATATATATATATATATATATATATATATATATATATATATATATATATATATATATATATATGACGGAAGGCCGTGGGTGTACATCCGCTCGTCTTTGACCCGCTCTAAAACTTGAGGTTAGGTGTTTTTTTTTGTCTTCTTCAACATTCTTGTCACTATTTGACATTACCATTAACTTTTCAATTATAACCATGACCCTCAATTTTACTGTTGTAGTATTTCGCTAGTTATATATGTCTACATATATGTTTCATCTTTTCATCTCAATTTAGATAAATACTTGAGTTTTAATATATGGATATGAAAAGCTCAAATTCTTATAACGTTCTTATTGTTATTGTACTGATAGAATTATCCACTGTAATGTACTTTTTAACAAGCGAAATAAATGAATTATTATTATTATTATCACTACGTTTCGGCAAGATCCCACTTGCCATATTCATGTGCTCTACTCGGTTCAGCTACCAAGCAGAGCACAATATTATGGCAAGTGGGTCTTGCCGAAACGTCGTGATAATGTCAAAGACGAACGTATATACACCCAGTATAACATTTCGGCATGTATCTATCTATACTATTCGTGAAGGACTACGTGTCACAACTGACTGATAAAAATGAACGAATGAATATCTATATACGTATATCTTTTATTGAAATAATGTCTCATGGCAAAAATAATTCTCTAAAAGGAACTTTTAGATAAATTTTCCTGAAAATGTCGTTATGTATCACCAGAAGAGTCTCCAAAATAGACTGTTTCAAATCTTCGTTGACCAGTTCCCAGTTGTCGTTGAGAACCTTATTGATTTCGTTACCTGAAAAAAAACAAGATTTTATTCAGCGCTAAAATCATTCAAACATAGATCGTAATTATTTGGTATTGACAGAGAATGAGAATTTACTCCATGGGCGCATCAAGCTTACTATAAAAGGGGCATCGATTTTTTTTTAAATAACGAAACTAAAATGTCATATGACAAAATATTGAGATGCGAAACTATCGGGAAATGAAATATATCGAAGATAGATAATGGGGTACTTACTGAGGATCTCGTTACCGTCGAAAAGATTCTTAAAATCATAGTGAACGTCTCGTAGTTTATAGTCATAAGAACTATTCGCCAGTTTTGCATATTCCTCACCATTTCTGTATTCTCTCTCCCACCTGAAGTTGTATTGATACAGACCATTTACTGAAAAATACGTGCTGTTATAGAACGCTTGAGGAAAATTAATGATAGGAACATTAGAAAGCATATAAAAAACAAATGCAGTGAAAAACACGTTTCTTGCTACTGATTCAGCTTCAGGAATGTCCAGTAAAAACTCCAAAAACATATAAAACATGAGTACTCTTTTTTTGTTGGTATTGAAATCTAATAGTGAGATAATTTAAGTCAAAACACCCATAAGCAATGAGTTCCCCAACAATTGGATTCTTCACCCCGACCTGTCTGAATATTTGGTACAAACGCCTTTTAACTTTTTGTTGAATCAATATCTATCCCTGAAGACGATTCAGGTATCATACCTTTTGACCATGACTGCGTAAGAAACACCATATCAGTATTTTTTTTAATTTACAACCCCTATCTAAGAAAAGTTTCAATTTGAGTTCAAAACAAAACGTAACTTTGTTAAAGATATCCTTTTTGAGGTCTATCATTTTGAGGGTACGGAACTCTGAACGCATCTCATCTCAGTGAAAAATTTCGAATTCATTTCAAAACAATACGGAACTTCTTTGAAAATATCCCTTTTGAGGTCTTTCATTTTGTTTTCAAACAGATTTCCCCATGTTTTACGATTTCCTTTTGTTCCTATAGAACTTTGAACTCATCTCAACGAAAAGAGTCTAATTCAGTTCAAAACAACACGGAACTTCTTTAAAAATATCCCTTTTGAGGTCTGTTATTTTGATTCCAACAGATTTTCCCCATGTTTTCACGATTTCCTTGTGAAGCCACAACTCATCAAAACCTCAACAATTCCAACCACCAACTTTCGATCCATTTTCTCGCCTTCCACAAATATCAGATAGCTCACATAGTGTTATATTTGCTGGCCCATGGCCGTTGATCGGGAAAATCATCAGGTGTCCAGTCATCTCATAGTCTGATAAGATTTCCAAACGTGGAACTGTGCTCAGAGTGTGTGCTTCCATTTTGTCGAAGTCAACGCTGAAAAAAAAGGGCCGTAAGAACAGCGAATTACATCATCATCCACAACAATAACTTACTCAATATCCAATACCTCTACTTTATCCAGACCAAAGACTTTTATATTCTTAGCCAGCAAGTGGAAATTTTTGCCTCCCTGAAGGTCTACAAGCGATATTCTCAAAGGGTTCATTGGGGGGATTTTCAAGTGCTTGTCTCCTGAAGAAGAAAAAGAACAAGGTCAGAAGTGCCAGAACTTGGAGGCCACTAAATCAACTTACCATTCAACAGATGAGGTATGGCCTTTTTGGCGTGGTCTAATGCACAGGCAGTGAAGTTGTGTGTCTTCGAGCATGGTTCCAGGTATTTTGCTGCAGGGAAATGTAGTCATCAGTTATACAAAAATCGTGACTGTTTATATCGAAAGAAAAATGGGCCAATTATTCTTGAAAGGAATATCAATATCAAGTTCGGCCAAACATAACTCGGAGAACAAAATGTTGCTGGTGCTACAAACAATGTGTGGTCGAAGTAAACGATATTGTGAATAGTTAAAGGTGTCGGCGCCCTCAAAGGCCAAAAAACCGTTACAATTCTGATGAAGAATGATGCCGCTGCCAATGAGTCCACGTGGACTGAAGAATTGGCAGTTCGTATTGGATAATTTATACTAACCGAAATTTATGATTGGCTGAAGAGTCATAAAATCAAATTTGGAGTCATGTTACGGCGACGAATAGAATGCGAGGATGTTTATACTCGTTGTGTTGTCAATGTTCAGTTCAGGAACTGGTCGCGATTTGAGTGTTGAAATTTGATATTGGTGCAGTTATAATTACTTAAAATGTTTGTTATCTGTTCAAAATGTAGCGTCCTTGGACAAGTACTAATAGTAACAACGAGTGTGGTAACAACGCAGACTTTTTCCTGTGTAGTGATTCCAATGGCGATGGTGAACAATGCGAAAAAGAGATACTCAAGTTTGGTTTCGAGGAAAACAAACTATTACAAGCAACATCAGATTTGAGCGAAATTCCTTTCTCAACTGTACGTAAAATAGTCAAAAAGAAACCTTATGAACGCAAGACGCGATGTGATACGGGATTACCAAAACCTTTTGATGTTCATCTGATAAAATCATTGAAAAAACAATATACGACTGTTACAAAAGCAATGAGGTACCTACAATTGAAATCATAAGCAAGAAATTGAATACTTCCGGCCATAACGTGAGCTTCTGTGACAAAACTCTTCAGAATCGGATAAAGAAACCAGGACTTAGATTTAAAATAATAAACAAACGTCAAGCAGTTATGAAAAGCAGAAGTATAATAGAATTGTGTAACAAATAACTGAATATAGACAAGAACAACGTCAAATTTTCTATTTGGACGAAACTTGGTATGACACTCACGACACAGTTATGAAAGGGTGGACTGATGGTTCGAGAATGTGTACGCCTAACATGCCTGCCAACAAAGGATCGCGACCAATCATTGTGAATTGCGGAGGAAGTAAAGGATGGGTTCCGAATTCTTTGAAATTATGTGGAAAAAAACTTGACGACTGCAATGTTGACTATCATAAGAACATGGAAGCTTATATTTTTGAGGAATGGTTTGAAAACACATTGATCCCAAATTTGGATGCGAATAATGTAATAGTTCTTGACAACGCTTCCTATTATTCACGACAGCTCATCAAAGTACCGAATAAAAATTCGAGGAAAGATGAAATACAAAGTTTTTCAATGGATAACAATTTGTATTTTGAAGATTACTATACCAAAAACCAACTACTTGAAGTTTTACAGACAAAAACATTTGAAAAAGTGTATGCCCTTGAGAGCATTATTGAAAAGTACGGACACGCCATACTGAGATTTCCCCCCTATTTTTGTGTTTACAATCTCATCGAGTTGATTTGGGGAAAATTGAAACAAAGCATCAGGCGTAAAAATAATTTTCCAAAATTTGATAAGAAGGTAATAGAGCTAATTGAAGAAGAAGTATCTAATATTACCGAAGAAGACTGGCAGAAAAGGAATGAAAAAGTAATTTTAGTTGAGAAAGACTATATGGAGATTGGACATTTCCATATTAATGGTGGAAATAAAATTATTATTGATTTAAATGACGACAGTGATAATGAAACAGAGAATATGGAAGAGGAATTATCAGAAGCTTTCGAAGAAAGTTAGTTATTGTGAGTCTTATATAATTAGAAATGATCATTGAGAAACGAAAATATTTAGCTCCCTAACTATATTATTAAAGGGGAAATATACTTTCACTTGTCGCATGAAAGCAAAACAGAATGATTATCTTATTTAAAAAACACTTCATCATGAGATTTTCACTAAACAGTTTTACAAAAACACAATACATGTTTCGCCATACAATGGCTTCTTCGGTCATGTCTCTACTCTTTACAGAAAAGATACGCCGCGCCGGGTGCTGAATAAAATAAAATAACAGGAGTTTTAGCAGAATAGTTCTGAATTCTGCTGAGTGTGGGTTTCAATAGAATTTTCAACAAAAGAAAACGACGTGGAAAATTTAACGTTGTATATTCTTTCTTGCAAATTGGAAAAAATCACTTTTGTGAGAATATAATGAGCTAAAAAACCAGAAGATTGTTTTGTTTCTCAAGGGTTGAAACGGAATCACCTACTATTATGAATATTCCGACTGAAAGAAGAATAAATTCAATAATTTCCATCAATAAACGTCATAATAATGACTGTCAATGCAGTTCTAATCACTTCTGTGATTTCCTGAACTAATCTACTCCAATTTTTCGAAAAAAACATATAAAAGAATAATTAATAACTATTCCATATTACTGGAGTTTTTTCTCAACACTGAACCGTTATTTTAACACAAACACACTAGTTTGATCTTCTTCTTCAAGATGATCACTTGGTGATCGAAACAGGTGTCGAAGTAAACAGTGTCGAAATAATGGTTTGGTGTTGGGAAAAAACTCCTAATATTCATTACTACTCCTCGTTATTTATGAAACAAAGACACAAAAACAACAAAAAAAAGGGAAATGTCCCACCATTTCATGAGATAAAGACACAATAAACAGCAAAATCAATTTAAACAAATTTTTTTTACAACAGTCACTGAAAAATAAGGATTTTTTTACCAATTTATGAGAAATGAAAGAAACAACAACATTTGATAAAAAAAATTGTGATAGCTCCAGAAAAACGTGAGGCGTGTAATGAAATTTTGGAAACCACTTAAAAAGTTAAAATCCAGTTAAATCACAAACGGATCCATTAAGAATATAGGACAAATATTTGCAAGACTCTCGAGAGCACCTTGTATGTTGTCAAAAAAATTCATAAAAAAATGCTTCAATCTCAAGGAAGAATAGTTGGCAGCATAAATCAATCATAAGTATTGTAGTTACTTCAAGGAAAATAATTTTTGACACGCAATACTGTTTTGAAAATTTGCAGTCATCAAAGGACTTGAAAGAAAGTACTTACGTCTATGTAGAGCTGTTACTGCTAGAACTAAAGTGAAACAAATCAATAATACCCGAACCATTTTCATTATTTCACAAATTGGGTCTTGATAACTGAGAACTGGATATGCCCCAACAAATTCTCCAACTTATACGGCATTAAGGCAATTAGTATGTGCTTAAATTCCAATATTGGGAATATTTTCAAATGCAGCTTTCTTCAGAGAAAGTTTCAAAGTATAATTCAGATTTTACGAGAATGTGATGGAATTTTTTAACGGCGATTGAAATTGTAGTTATTACTTTAACTTCTGACTGGATTTCTAGCCACAATTTGTCTCGGATATAATCAGTCTCAGTGGGATTATTTTTTGAATGTATCATGCAAAGAGGTAACTCCATCCACAAACTGGAAGGAAAACCCTCCTAGAAACAATTATTTTCATATAAATACTGAATTACACGAAAGAAAAATAGTTTCGAAACAAATACTTTTACATGAACGCTGAATTAGACGAACAACATTTTTTAATTCCGTTTGTATTCAAAACATTCTTAATGGAGTCGAATCAGATATCATTCACAGGATTCCTACACAATATAGTTAAAGAAATATGTAAAATTTCACTTATATGAAATACTGTCATCCTCACTGGTAGACACCTGTATGTTTCGCCTTGCCTTATTGGCTCTTCAGTACCAAATACGGATAACTATATGAGAAAAAAACACTCAATTTGTTCGTAAAGTTACGTGTTTCTATCATAAAGTGGACAAATCCACCCACCAAGAAGTAATCGTAAATAACGTCTCCATTTTATGACATATTTTCATCAACAGATTTATTCGAAGTTTGACCATGATTTCGAAAGTGATTAATTTTTCAAAATATCGTTTTTGGAAGAAAGAAAGAAAATACAGTTTGAGATCACCCCCTAAAAATGAGCAATACTAAGAAGAGACGTTCTTTCAAAGCATCTTGCTTTAGGTATCGGGACAAGAAAAAGTCAAGTAGAGCTGAATCCGGAGATCTAACCGACTGTTACTGCTCTATATTAAACCTGAATAATTTGGGTTTTCTTGAGTCGAGAGGCCTCATCTTTCCACAAAACTTTGGAGAAAAAGTATCTTCCTCTTCTTTTCCTGCTACCAGAAGAGAAACTCAAAATGATTGCCAAAATTTCGTTCCTTGAGAGTATTTATCCATTTAGGTTTATGAGTTTTGAACTCATTTTTGTGCAAAATATTTCTTATTCTCTCTCGAACTTATCGCCAGTTCTAAAGAGCGACTGTATTGAAATGAACATGAGCTGTGCTTGTCAATCTTTCCATTTCAATGGTTTCACCGCTCATTTGAGTTTTTGATGAGGTGAAATTTCAATAAACCGATATTTTTTAGTATCCATTTTAGCATGGCTGCAGGAAAGACGTGAATGAAAGGGTTTCAAATCGAATCATTGAAACTAGATGAAATTCGTACAGAAATCAAAAATGAAAACTATCGAGGATAGATATAAACGTACCAAATATTATTCTCTCCCAACTACATACACAATAGACTCTGGTAAACGTCTGTCGGAAAACAATCAGAGCCTAGAAACTGATATTTCGAAATTCATTGCGGAATTTTTTTTCAATTCCGTATAGTTCAAAGTTAATTTATTTTCCATCTGATACAGACTTTACTAATGACACGGCATCAATTATGATATTTTTAGACATTTTCAAAAACCAAATTTTCCATAAAGGTACCTTCTACAGGGTCGAAAACAAATGGTAATGAAAATGTTGATGAAGACTTGTTCTACCGAAATTCGAAAAATCCACAGTTTCTTGTGATCACTACGATTCATCTCATGGCTTCAATTATTTTGCAAATTATAGGTTCACTACTATAACTGCCTTAAGGTCTGTTCGAAAAATGAGGTGAGTTTTCATTTTTCTCAAAGAAAAATGTATTTATTGATCAATTTCCATTTTGTCGCCTTCAAATCAGCCTCCCTCAGATATAATACACTTGCGCCAGCGGTTTTTCAATCTTGGGAACAGAAAAAAGTCGCAGAGAGCCAAATCTAGCGAATAAGGTGGCTGATGCATGATTACGGTGTTGTTTTTGGCCAAAAAATTACGAACAAGATAATACTACTTATCGACCGTACGACCATGTGGAAAAACAATTACTCCACGGTAATTGAAGGAAACAATGAGCAAAACATTGACATTTGATCAACGTTGTTGTGCTTTTTTTTGTCTTGGCTTCATTGGGCTATTCCTTAGGGACGATTGCACTTTAGTTTCGACGTCATAACATCGGATGATGACTGGGTCATCACCCGAAACGTCGTGAAGTAACTTGGCTTGGAATCTCTTACCTTTTTTTTTGTTCAATTGTTTCACCTATTTTTACTTGTATTTTATTTCAGGTTTTTTTTGCTTAATATAATTGTTATTTTCAGGTATTTTTTTTAGTTTTTATTTTTCATTGCAACATTGTCAATCACCTTCAAACTTCTAACTTGTATGCCTCTCGCCAACAAACCCAACATGCTAAACAACTGAAATTGTGTACATACGTTTGAGACGGCTGTACCAACATAAAAAATGATAAATTGCCAATCATATGTACGCAACCATAATATATTTATTTTTTATTGATAATGAAATATTATAACAACTATAGAAAATATGGTATGTGCTTATTTCCCTGATTTGGAACACTAACTTGATAAAGATGCAACACTGGACCCAATTTTGCGGCTATAAAATTTGTTGTTCGCGCCTAAAGGCAATTATCAAATGATAATTATTTTTTCATTGGTTTTTGATTATTTTTTCACTATAAATGAGAGCGCTCAACCGGCTTCTTTTACTACAATTTCGGTGGGTTGTTGATTCTGAAGTATTAAAATGATACAAGTGTTAATGTTGCTATTTCCTGTTGCAGTTTTTGGCAGGCAGATATCACTGCGTAAGATTTTTTTTTAATTTCTCATTTGAATCTAAAAATGAATTTTGGCTCTGGAAGTGTAAAAAACCAATGGGCTTGAATAGATAATTAAATAGTATTTGATAACGTATGATAATTACTCCGGATAACTCGGCAGACGACTCACAAACTTTTAGTTTTCATTATTGTTGTAATGTTAACTATAAAATGTGTGTACCAGTTCATGGGTTTTTTTTAGAAAGACTTGTGGTTTCCAGGAATCATTCTGAAAAATCTCACGTAGAAAAATAACAGATGTCGGGTGATAAAACATCGCATTTGATTGAATATTTATTTACGTAAGTATTCATATTGAAATGCCTCTTCTTGGAAAACATTTGAATCTTGAGTCTGATTTGAATGCACAAACGTACTTCTTTCTGGGTAATGACTGAATGCTTTTTAAATAATAAATGTATTGCAAAGCAACGCACGAACAAGCTTATATAAAGATCACTAAGAGATGAATCAGTCGGAGTTAGCTATTTGTTTATCCAAGATGAAGTTCCTTTTATACGCCTTTGTCTATTGTTTAACATCTTGTGTTGGGGCATCGAGGATTAATCTACGTAAGTTTTGTTTTGAAAAAAATTGCTATAGAATGTAAACCGTTTGATATTTTACAAAATGCCAACTTCCAAGAATAATAATAATGGAGCATGTGCTTCCTATGGATACGGTACCACAACTTTGACAGACTTTGGCAAAAAATTATTGATACTTCGGAGGAGTTTCTAACAGATTTAACCGGAAGTCATATATTTTACTGATAATTGACCAAAACAATCACCTGTTAATAACCTTTGATAACTAACCAGCAGAGTATTTCTCTCAACTAACTGGTACTAGATGTGAGTCCATAGCCACAGGCACATTATATATCTCCGATATATAGGTAAGAAACCTCAGAACTGCGTTTATATGCCACATTATCAACATATGAAAAAAAACGTACGAGTATAAACACAATGCACAATAGTAGGTGAAATAATAGACCCAGGATTACTTCTTGGAGGGCTATTGAAGCATTGTAAAGTTCTGAGGGATAATTCTGGATAAAATTTTGTCTCACCTGCTCAGCATCTTGACTAACAGACAAAAGATGAATTTAGTAGGTTGACATTGAATTTGCGTGTATCAAAAATAAAACTGGACCCAAAATAGACCCTTGTGGAACTCCGCAAGTCATAGTTTTCAATAGCATTTTTCCTGGGCACACAAACTTTTTGCTGTTTCCGAAACAACAGACCATTTATGAATAATCCTTCCAAAGCTGATGGTAATGGAGTTTATTAAAAAAAATTATGAGTAACTGTGTATGTCTTCCACAAATTGAGATATAATAGTCCACATTTCATATCTCTAATTATTGTTGAGTATCGCTAGATCTGTGACAGACTTTGAATATAGGAGAAAACCATGAAATTTTACAGTTACTGGGGAAGGTGCCTGATTTTGATGATTTGTTGACTATTTCCTTCTTAATTGGGGTCAATTCTGAACTCACATAGCTT
Organism: Leptinotarsa decemlineata; assembly: GCF_025532065.1. Lineage (NCBI taxonomy): Eukaryota > Metazoa > Arthropoda > Insecta > Coleoptera > Chrysomelidae > Leptinotarsa > Leptinotarsa decemlineata. Next base: position 1,312,337 of record NW_027412704.1, on the reverse strand, counting down.
ATACTCAAATTTTATCGTATACAGAGGCAGAGGTTTGAAATATTGTCTTCAATTTCTTCTTCACTTGAAACAGTTCAGAATTCTGGTCAGGACCTTCTGTCTTTTTACCATCTTAAGTGATAATTTCTTCTACATTTTTGTTTTATCATGTCAAAGTTTGTTAATAGATTTCCATATTCATTTCACTTATTTTTCAGTTTCTATTTATAGAAAAATAGGTGATGACATAGTTGAAAATGAAAAAGAGTCTTTGTGTCGTTGTTTAAAGAACTGCGTATCGCCGGATGTCGATTCAGCAAGCCAGCATTGACATTGATCCATGACACCTTGGGTGACATGGATCAATGTCACCCAAGGTGACATGGATCAATGTCAATGGGTATGATTAGAGAAGACCAATGAACAACATATAATATACCTATTGATGAAGTCGCACCTCAATAACATTTTCTATTTATTACAGCTCCATACCTCAAGCCTTGTTCAATCAGTTCCCCCGATTTTGAAGCATGTTGCCTTCAGCATGGAAGAGATGCATTGCCAATGATTTTGAAAGGCGACAAAAAGTTGGGTATCCCGAACCTTCTTCCTCTAGTGGTGCCGCATATCCTTGTAGATGCTGGAAAAAATTTGAAGATAGCTTTTGAAGATATCCACGTATTTGGACTAGATGGAATCGATTTGAAGCAAGTGAAGTGAGTAGTTTTTCCTCAAGTTAATCTCAACAAGGTAATATCGATCTTCTCTGTTTCGGAATAAATGAAAAAATATTCAATATTTCAATTGGAAAAACCACTACGCCTAAAACTTCATGCAGTATATGCGAATCCGTTTGCAGCACTTTGATCCTTTCACACATTTTTTCATTTCGAAAATGAAACCGACGCGTAATTTCAAAAATACTGGCCAAAAAGTTTGTTTGAGTGAATACAATGCTTTAGAAAACCTCCCTTAAGAAATGGTTCAGTAAAAGAGGGCGTGACGTCACCAGATATACGAAATGCGGAACCGGCTAGGAACTGCATTAGTTTGAGATGTTTCTGTGTGAGCGGTGTGGTTGTTTAATTATTTTTCAGTTGTTTGTTTTCATCTGCTGATTTTATGGATGTATGGAGGATAAAAATGTCCCAAAAAAGTATTGTACATGAGATATACATTTATTTATGAATATTTCTTGTAATGAGCCTATACGATTAAAGAAAAATTGGCTGAAAATCACTTAACGACATCATATAGATGGGAGGAGGAAAAAATTAACATTTAAACGGACCAAACTTTTAAAACAACTAAACAGTTTCTTGAGAATGAATAAATGTTTATTATTCAATGTCGCCACGGAACGGTACAAGCGTGTTATTCATCAGAAAAATAACTGAAACCACTGGTATTATTTCTTCAAGCGTCAAATTCTAGACCAATTTGATATGGGAACTCAATATTCAGGAATTTCAGTTCTGTAGTCATCAAGTTTTCCTGAATCTCCACCGAACTAATCGATTCTATAATTTTTCACAGAATTGATATAAAAACTAGGAAAGCAACACTGAAGTTGGATGTCCCTCAATTGGAATTGATTGGAAAATATGAAGTAGATGGAAAACTCCTGGTTCTACCCATAAAAGGAAAAGGAGATGTGAATATGACAGCAAGTAAGTTTTAAAAAACAGTACTAGTACTTGAAAACTTATATTGAGCACTTCAAATTTTCTACCTGTAGAACAATATTTCATTATTTGACGATGCTATTTATTTATCAAATGGTAAATAGACTTCAACTGAAAAGTTTTCATGATTACTATGTATTTGATGATAATATAATCAAATACGTCAGTACAATGCAAGAGAAAATCATCAACTCTTTTTTGTTAAATATGATCCGTACTTATTTTATAATTTTTTCAAATCCAACATCAAACTCGATATTGCTAGGAATACAACAAATATGAACAGTTTCAAAATAGTATATTATGCAACGATCATGTAATAATGGTTATTAAGACACGAGCATTAACCGGGATACGAAACGAGCCGAAGGCGAGTTTTGTATGGTGAATGCGAGTGTATTAATAACCATTACATGAGAGTTGCATACGCTATTTTTTCTAAATCCGATAAATAATGAAAAACTATAAATATTATATTTGTATTGAACACATTCACAGTAATTAACTCATATTTTTTTAAAAAAACACAAACTTAATGGTATTATCATGGATATATGAAAACTATAAAGATTCTAATTATATTTATATTGAATATAACAACTGTAATTAATCTGATCTTTTAAAAATATTGGAGTCGATGGTATTGGTTGATAATCTGTATCGTTATGAAAAATCTGTATCATAATGGATATCATTATGAAACGGATTATGGTCATATAAGTGTATTGTTAGAGTACGGGTGTAGAAAAAATAATATTACCACATTAAAATGTCTATTACATATTACAACAGTCGTTGTAATATCTTCTATAATAAGGACGTACTCAGTATATCGTTATTATATATGTACAATAGTTCATCTGTCTGTGCTACTTTAGATTTTGTGAATTTCATAAAGATTAGGATTTCCTATTTGAAATGAACTATCTATCTACAACTCATAAAACTTTTTTTCCAGTTGGAGGACACTACCAATATGACTTCGAATTTTCCACTGAACGAATCAACGGCATAGATCATTTAGTAGTTTTGGACAACGACGTTTTGAAATTCGAATTGGAAGGTGCAAAAATCAGACTTGATAACCTCTTCGATGGAGATAAAGTATTAGGTGAGTATATGGAACAATTTCCGATTCATCAACTCTCGATTTTCAGCTGGTATTGATGATAATATTTCGTGTTTATTTTCTGAACTATCGAGAATGGGATGGCTCCAAAATTACCATTTTCCTATTTCATCCAAACCTAGATATTAACAGTTAACTAGTAGGTTAGGTTAGGATACTCCACCGCAACCCGCAAGGGATTATTGGGGCTGACACCTATTCACACTCGACCAATAAACCCAGCTTCTTAACGAAGCCGATTAGTTTGTATGGTGAGTGGTATTTCAGGTCAGATGGTTCGAGTACGGCTCTGCCGAACTCTTAAAACCTGATTCAGTCCCCAGCGGGGCAGGCACAAAGTATATGCTCTGCTGTTTCATCGTTAATGAGGTAGTCGAATAGTCAAGGTGCAAGATTCTCATCTTGATACCCGCGACAACTTTCCATATGAGGAAATTTGATGCAACGCGGTTTCATAAGGTAGCTCTCTCTTGAGGAAACGACTCAGTCGTTTCCTGGCTGTATCACCAAACCTTTTCTTTTAGGTTCAGTTATTGGATCAGGAGTTGAAGAGTTGAGAAGCTCTCGCTCCTGATCTAAATTTCAGGGAGGTCAGTTGGAGTCGTGAGCTCGACATCCGTCTCCTCTGTAGACTCAGCGTCAGAAAGAATTTTTAAGTTTACTCTGTCCATAAAAGTCCCACGAGTAGCTAGAGAAAGAAGGTCAGTCACGGCAGAGCCCCCCATTACCGTGACAAGGATGCTACGATGAGAGAGCGCCCGGTATTTCGAAGGTTCCGTAGAGATAGCTGATAGGCTCACCTTACACACACTTTAGGATTAATCTATCGTTGGGATGCCATTCAGATAGAGGATAACAGAACGACAAGTGATTCTGTCATTCCCGTATCCAGCGGGGCTACGTGGAAGCAGGCAGTTGAAGTTTTGAATAAAACTGATATTAATCTTGCGTTTCATGCATTTTTGTCAACATTCTCGAATTATTTTGAGACAAATTTTCCAAAATTACCTACTCGTTCAAAAAATCAGAATGAAAAGAAAAGGATCACACATGAAATAAAACAATCTAGTCAAAATTCAAAAGACCTTTTTAACCTACAAAAATGTTGTCCCGAACTGAAAAACATCTATAAAGTCAGAAAAAAGAGTCACGATAATTTGATAACTAAAACAAAAAAGGAATATTTTCAAAACAAAATAAAGAATTCAGACAATCCTCCAAGATCTGCAAGGCAACTGCTGTCAGAGCTATCTAATAAACCGAAGGCTATTAAATCAGACATAACTATAAACGATAGTAACACCATTATTGACGATCCGAAAGACGTTGCTGAACTTTTCAATAAATTCTATACAGATTTGCCTAAAAAGATATTGAGCAATATAGTTTCTTGTGACAAGGACTTCAATCATTTTCTGCATCACTTCCAAATTCTTTTTTTCTCATGCCATATCAGGAGCTAAAACTATTTCAGTTAGTTAAATCAAAAATAAAAAATAAATTTTCTTCGGGATCGGATGAGGTACCTACAATTCTATTGAAAAAGTGCCTATCACAACTTATTGTGCCACGTACTTTTATGGTAAATATCTCATTTTCTTCTAGCGGTTTTCCAGAATTGCTGAAATGTGGTAAAATAACACCTGTGTATAAAAAGAACTGTCGTCAGAGCCTTGAAAATTACAGACCAGTCACAGTACCTTCAACTTTTTCCAAAGTATTCCAGTATTGTTTTTTAGATAGATTAATGTCATTTCGTCATGAATATGATATAATTTCGAGAAACCTACATGGATATTTGAACAAATAATCTACGAAGACTGCGGTGTTTTCTTATTATCAAAAAATAATAGAATATATTGAGGCAGAAGAATGTCCTGTTGGAATCTTTTGTGACCTCAGCAGGGTATTTGACTGTATCAATCACGACATACTACAGGAAAAGCTGTATAAGTATGGTATCAGAGGCTGTCCTCTAGATTGGATAAAATCATTTATACTCAAACGTACACAATATGTAGCCATCAACACTCATTTCTCACAACAAACTGAAATTCAAAATAACTCACCAATCTCCCAGTCATATGGCTCCTAAAATATACAATTCTCTTCCTTCAAATGTGAGAAACTGCATAACAAAACAATCATTCAAATGTAATTGAATGTTCTGTTTGACAGAACAGTGTTTTCATAAACTGGATGAATATTTGTCGTGGCAATTTGCGGTGAAATCAATTTCTTTTTATTAGTATAAGTATTAGTATTATTGTATTTTAAATGTAAACAAGTGACTTTTTCCATATGGTTTGTAACTGTCTTAAGGAAATAAATTACTATTATTATTAAGCCAATGTACTCGCCAAAAACAGCATGCACGGTGGTTCCAACTAACCCAGTTAACTGGTAAAATAACTAAATAGTTTCTTTTCGTTCATACTTATTCTCCCTGTCATTGATTAAAACATAGACACCATCTTATCAGAATCAAAAATGAATCCATTGGTTTGTTTCACGTCATTTTGTGTTGGTCTAGTCCCGAAAATTCGGTTGCTGCAACCTTTTTTATTTTTTATTATGTCCGTTTCTATGACACGAACAAAACTTTGGAAACGATCTCATACAATGTATCCCAACCAAAACTTCTCCCCCACCTCATATATAGATCTACTTTCGACCAATCTCAAGGAGTTTATTCTAGTCATAAAATATTTCTCAACATTTCAGGAGAGCAAATGAACACTTTCCTTAATGACAACTGGAAAGACGTTATTGATGAGCTTGGAGGAGCTGTCAGTCAAACTGTTCGCTCTTTGGGTCGTAACATCGCATCTAGAATTTTCAAGAAGGTCCCTTACAAGGAATTGATTTTGGATTGAAAACGTTTTTGTATGTGATTTGCTACATAATTTTCAATAAATGTCGTAAATAAGTTGGGTTTTTGTTGAACACCTCAATGAACACATAAAAATCTGATCGAAGTTGGCAGATCAATATCAAAACATATTATTTTAAACAACAAAGCACAAGCACTACAGAAAAATCCTTTTTTGTTCTGATTGCTGCCTGTACAGAAAGATTTTTGGGGAAAACCATTCAAGAAGGCAATCTTGTTGTTTATTCTGCAACAAAGGTACCTTTACTTCTCCGCCTCACCACAATACTAGACAAGCTTGCCAACATATAGTCAAATCAAGAACTCAATTATTTATAGTGCAGTGAAAAAGTAAAACCAGTTACCTAAAAGTTTAATAGAATGTTTCACGGTACTATCTTTAAGGAGAAAATAGAAGGCAATTTTGGTCAAAAAGGCTTACTATACATTAAATGGATTTTTTGAAGATAACCTCGACACATAATAATATTCATGTGTAGGTATGTACAGTGTGACCCATTTTCAATGGAAACACCCCCCTAAAATTTGAAGTTGTGAATCGATTTTGATAATTTTTTTTTAATGTCAAGTACTAAAAGGTCTACCTTGGGACAAAATTTGAAATGTTTATTAAAGTTTCAAGGCATACTACGATATTTTTTCTTAGTCGAAAATCGGGATTTTTTATTAGCGATTTTTTTATTGAAAAAATCACTACGCCACTGGATTCAGAGTGTCTCTAAATAGGTGTGACCAAAATTTCATGAAAAAATATTCATTATTAACAAAGCTATGACACCTCAAAAATTCGAAAACTCACACAGCTAACAGTCGCAATATATCATTTTTTTAATGATTTCAACGATAAAGTGCAACCAGATAAAAAAAAACCAAATAGCGTAAATATTTTTAGTGAAAATAACGGAATTACATTCACACAATTCAACTAACAATAAAGCAAAAAATTTTAATAAACGTAACTAATAACTAATTATTGAAATGTTTCGATTCAGTGCAACAATTAATTCTAACTCATATTCTAGTAGCCTCTACTAATCCACCACGTATTTCGATACATGTATCATAGCGCTGACGAATGTTTCTGATTACGTTCCTTAGTTCTTGAGGGCTAATATCTGCACATACCGGTCGAATTCTTGCACAAAGTTCATTTCTATCTCTTGAGCGGTTTTTGTAAACCTTTTGTGTGAGAAGTCCCCAGAGAAAAAAGTCCAAAACTGTGAGGTCTGGAGATCTGGGTGGCCACTCTATAAACGGACTATCCATCGGATTGGAAAATGTTCGTTAAGCCATTGCCTCACAGCTCTGGTATCCATCTAACTAGACAATTAACTTGGATCGTTCATTGATTGGCAGCTCGTGAATAGCATCCCAAAACTATGTGTTTGAAAATTCTAGAAACTTCTTCGCATTAATGTTTTCCTCAAAAAAGAAAGGACCAATAATTCGTTCGTTCAATATCCCACACCAGACGTTGATTTTTTTGGGAATACTGGCTTTTACAGTTTATTACTCAGTTAGGATTATCCGCTGCCCAATAGCGACAATTATGTGATGACACTACTCCATTTGTAGTGAAAGTGGCTTCGTCGGTATATAAAATATTTTTTAGGAAATTTCTATTGTTTAAATATTCCCCTTGGGCCCATAAACAATATTCCAGGCGTCTTGCTTCGTCGCCTTCTTGAAGTGTGTGTAAAAATTTTGGCTTGAAAGGTTTAATATTCTTTGCCTTGAAACATCTCTGAATAGTTTCTCGTGGAATATTCAAATCTAAAGTGGCATTCCTTATACTGGCATTAGGATTATTTCCGAAATAATCTAAAATGATTTGATCATTCATGTCATTCCCGTTTCGTCTTTGTACAGGATTACTTTTTGATATCATTTTTGATACTGCACCAGTTTCATTGAATATTTTATTTATTTTATTTACCGTACCGCAGCTAATACGAGGACGATCTGGATGTCTCTCATTAAATACTCTACAAACCTCTCTAGCACTTCTTACGTCATCTCCCGAAAGGCGTACAATTTCAATTTTCTCTCTTACGCTCAATCTTGCAGCCATGACACAAAATAATTTGAAGAACTGTAAGGTGAATATTGTTGACAATAGTACACTTAAATCTTTCACAAGTGTCAAACTGTAATATAATTTCCATGGCAACTAAGATTTAAATTGAAATATTAGCAATAAGTCGTAAATTTACTAGAAATGGTCTCATGCAAATAAACTTATAGTCAATGCCGAGAAAACGGTGTCAGTTCAATTTTTCAACCGAAGACTCTTAGAGCCTATACAGGTTGATATAAATAATGTCACTATATATCCGGTGGTTGAGTTGGTAAGTTCACATAAATTATGTTTGCTAGGGAATCAACACCACTCAATGAGTATTTTAAGTATACTTCCAAATAATTGTGATCAATGTACTATAATCTCTATGTTGTATATTAACTCCGTATTATACATCTACATGTTTTTTTTACTTGACGTTTGCTATTTCATTGTTAAATGATCATTTCAAAGGAATAAAAAATTATTATTATTGAATCAACATTCAGGTATGAGAAAGCTGTCCGCCCGTTGGGTGCCGCGTTTACTCACGTTAATACAAAAACGTGTTCAAATGAACATTTTCAAGACGCTGTTAGAGCAGTTTAGGTGCAATAAATCTGAGCTTTGATGCCGATTGATTACTGAAAATGGTACTTAGATACACTATTATATGGCCGAAACATAAATATAGTCCCTGACCCTGAATACGGCACGTGACTTAGCCCAAAGCGACTTCTTTGTGATCGTTCATCTTGAAATTGCGCTCGGAGGACAGATACTATCGTCAAATGAAGAAGTAAACACCCTCGTGAACAATTATTTTGCAGAGAAAAACGCCGAGTACTATTTGGACGGATTAGAGCTGAGAGCATCGCTGAGAAAAATGTGTAGAGTTTAAAGGAGACTATGTTGAGAAAATTGAAGAAAACATTCTGAAAAACTGTCTTGTATCTTCGTTAGGACGAAAACTTTTTAAACTACCCTCGTATATATTTTAATCTCGGAAATTTCCACTCAATCGGCTTTCTGTGCGCATGAGGGTGCAGACTCCAGCTGCTGTTGCCGAAATCGATAGGAACTCGATCCGACAGTAACTCAGAAGCCTTCAGACCGGCCTTTTGTTTTTACTTTCGAAAAATTTTAGTTTCAACAAAAAGAGTTTTCCCGTGAAGCCATCCCCGAGCGGAAGGGATGGATCTAGTCATCCGCAATCCGTTGAGAAATGCCCGGAAAAACCAAAGCACATTCATTTCCAAGGCTGGAGGCAGCAGTAGTCATACAAGGTGGGTCAAGACTTAGAGCAAATTGGGGCTGGTTGAAATGTAGCCTGAGAATTTCGTATGCTGGTATTATTATTATTATGATTTGGGGAAATGATGTGGGAACGTTTTTGGTATCAGTATCATACAGGGAGAACGTGAAAAGTCCCGCCCGTCTATATTTTTGAAAAGGACGAAATGTCAAGGTCAGATAAAAATTACGTGAGATTTCATTACTTTATGATGATTATTTTCTTGCAAACCAATAAAACGATAATAAAATTGGAGGCTAGGCCAAAAAAAAACAGAATTTTACGTTACTGCTACTTATACAATAAACTAACAATGATTCATTACATTACGTAGAATGCATTTTTGTGAATTCCTTTTGATTCATACACAGGGAGATCGGGAATTTTTGTCAAAAATAATTTGGAGCGACGAATCAAAATTTACGAGGGATGGTATTTTCAATAGAAGGAATAAAAATTTTTGGGCTGATCATAATCCTCATGTTACAAAAGAAATGGATTTTCAAGAAAAATTTGACCTGAATGTTTTCTGTATTCTGAAGAACAATAAAATTAACTTTTTTATTTATGAAGACACACTGAATGCAGAGAGATATCTCCAAATATTAAGGACGACTGTAACCGATTTTCTTGAAAATTTGCCTTTAGAGGAACGGAGCGATAGCTCATTCCCCCCAGGAAGTTTCCAGGAAACTTGACGAACTCTTCGACGATCGTTGGTTTAGGCGTTTAGGGCCGTGGGATTGGCCACCGAGATCACCCGATCTCACGCCACTTGACTTTTTTATGGGGTGTTTTAAAAGAAAGGGTATACAGTACTCCAGTGCTTACCAAAGAAGAATTGCGACGGCAAATAGTGCGGAGTATTGAAGATCTGGATCCCCAGGAAATTGAAAAAGCAACCACAAGTCGCGTACAAAAATCATTTTAAAGTGTTTAGAATGTAACGGACAACATTTTCAGCATTAATTGTGAAAATGTGATATTTTGTTTACATTTTTGTTATTTTGAATCATTCTATTCTGTTATTGTCTGTACTTTCACATGTTTTAGCCCACAAAATCTTACTTTTCACCTAGAAATGACTGATTTTTGGTACAGTTGTTTCCTGGAAACTTTGAGCCATAGTTGCGGAAATTATTTTGTAACCTTACAAACTTCCTCTCGTTCATTGGTGTTAATTCAGGATACATTTGGTTGAATTTTTCACACGTTCTGACAATGATTTGATCACTTTGTTCATGTGTATAATGAATAATTTCATAAGAACTTCGTTCGAATAATCGATATTCATTTTGGAAGATGATTCGAAACACCGTCGATAACTCTTTGTAAATTACTTATAAAAGTAACCGAACTGCTATAAGCTTGATAATTCCACTGCTACCTAAATCCAAATTCTAAAAAAAAATAATGTTTCTAGAAGAAGCGACTTTATTGAGAAAACTTGACGATTTAGGTATAGGGGCATGAGTATCATCTTGAAGCATTCTTCACCATCTTTCAATTTACCGAGTAATATACAGGGGGTTTCATTTGAAAAAATGAACTTTTGACTACTTTTATGCACAATGGAAATAATAGTAATTTTAGCACGCCCTGTATGATATAGAGTCGATTTCTTGGTGTTATTTGAATCAAAATATCAACTTTTCATGAATTGAGAGTACTGATGTACTTAATTTCAATTAAGGCTATGTTTTGGACCATATTTAGCACAATTTATTTTTTATCTCGAAAACAGATAGAGATAGGTATAGGAGATTATCAACAAAAAAGTATTAAAATACCAGAGCGATTCCAAAAATGTATTAATATACGGGATGTTCTATTTAAAAAAAATAAAGTTGCTAGGACTTTTTGATGGAAGTGGCAACGCCGCAATGCTGAAAATATTTCAGATCGATAGATCAGGTAAGGAAATGTGAGAGGTGACATTTTCAGAAAAATCATGCTTTGGGTTTTCCAGAAACGTCTAACCTTCCATCGACCGTGAGTCACGCTGTATAATTACAACTTTTTTTCCACATTTTTCGATTCATAAACTTTCAAAGGCATCTCAAAACTTTTCAAAGCAATTAAGTTCGTAATAACTACTCTCACACCAACATTGAATACATGAAAAACACTTTTTCCTCCAGTCTATTCTTCAAAAATTCGACATGGAATTGTAACAGATATCATTGAAAGGGAAAACTACCAACTTCATGAATGGAAGAGCATTAATATAACAGTAGTGTAGATGGCCAGCGACATTGGTCCATAAACATATTATTGAAAATATTACTGATTCAAGTGGTGAGACTACAAATGAAGGAACTATCTTGTCAGTATATATGTTTACTGCATTTAATCACGGGGTGGGGAACAAGAATAGAATATTAGAATCGTTCAATGAAGGTTACGATTCAGAACTTGGTGCTGGCAAAAAACAAAGAGTAATGAATGATTTCCTTGAAATCAATGGTTATTTCAGATGCAGAACCTGCAGATTTTGAACGGGCGATATCAACCGCTGGCTATGGAAAATTCAACGTTATCCTGTACATCGTTTCGACAGCTGCGGGATGGTCATCAGTATTCGAAACAACGACGATGTCGTATGTGTTCCCGGCTGCAGAATGTGATCTACAGCTCACTTTGAACCACAAAGGGATCCTGAATGCGATCACTTATGCTGGTAAGATATTTAGTATAGTTAATAAATAGAACAGTGAAACAAGTGAATTGAATTCTGGTATTTGTACATTCTCCGCCCGCCAAACATAAACTCAAACTACGAAATCTCATATTATGTATTACGTGATAACTGACCGAAGACGATTGAGGATACTAACAATCGAAACGTCGTGAAGAAACTTGGCTGGAAATCTTTTAATTTTTAATTCAAACAATTATTAAAAGTGTTCTAGTTCACCAAAAATGGTAATCTGATAAGTCATATTCAGTACAGGATTGTGGTTGCACATTTGTTGACATAGATACCACCGCCAGGAAAAATATATTATGTATACAGGGTGTTTTCCAATTGCGCAAAAAATGTAAGGAAATAATTTTATGGAAAAAACCTAAATATAGGTCAAGGAATGAATTGTTTCCAATATACAGGATATAACAGTATTATTATTGTAAATATCCCACATCCGATTTTGGTGAAATTTAGGAATGTTATTCTCAATAGAAAAGTTCATTCAGATTCAATTTGATACAAATTATTGAGTCCAGTGGCGTCTCTGGACACAGTTTAGCCAAAAATATTGACAAAAAAATGCACGACACTGACGATTCTTGTAACATTCAATTTGGAGTTAGGTGAAACTTCTAAAACATAAACCCTTTCTATCCTTTGGTTAATTTTCCTAGCACAAAGAATGGGAATGAAATGAAAACGAAATGAAGCTGGAAAAAAGAGATATGCATTAAAAAGGCAACTTATGTTTGCCAAAAAAATTATATTAATTCAAAAAAAACATTAATAAACTCCGACTCCTTCACAAAAAAGTCTGTCAAAGAATATCTCATATCGGTATTTTGCTTTATTTCCAGGAATGATATCCAGCGCATGTCTATGGGGTTATCTATGCGATACTTTGGGAAGAAAGAAACTTTTATATATCGGACTACTACTGGATGGTCTATTTTTCCTGATGGCAGCATCTTCCCAGAACTTCCCGTTGCTGATGGTGGCCAAATTTCTAGGAGGGTTCATGTAAGAATGTGATATTGCTTAGATTTTTCAAACAATTATAGTTTTTCGCTGTTACAAATTTTAGAAAACTCAAAATGATGTCCCTCTTTTAAATGCAACATATCCGTAGATCAGTTTCGAAAAAATCATTGAAATATACAAGGCTTTTCATGATGAGCGTTAATTAGCCGTTTCTGGCAAACTATTCCACAGTATGCATAAATCAATATGACCTACACGCCTAAAATATTTTAAACGAAGCGGCGTTGTCGCTTCTACTATAAAGTAGCGGCTTCTTTGATTTTTCAAATGGAACACCCCGTATATAATATCATATTATGATTCATTATCACTTTGTCAACAAATTCATATCCTATTTCCCTATACCTATCTATTACCGTTCAGAAGATATAAATTAATTTCGATATTTTTTTTACCAAACATGAACTTTTATAAATGCTGATAATCTTGAACTCTCTTGTACTAAAATGATCAAATTTGAAATGGAGTGGAGTGATACTATGAGGATCTTCACTCCGAGTCATATTTTCATTTTCCTCATACAGGGTCTTCAAAAAATGCAGATACTTTGATCTCATGAAAAAATGAGTGGAACTCAATTTTTTCAAATGGAACACCCTGTATATTTCAACATTTTTGAGCTCTACATCCAATTTTAGATTAACTTTGTTCAGATAATACTATTTCTATTTTGAACCGTTTTCGAGATAAACTGTTTCAAACCATTGACATGGTTTCCTTGTTCATCACTCATTTCTGTAAAACAGATTTCGTTTGATGTTTCTCAATTAGTCACAGATAATACAATGAAAAGATAATTATTAAAATACGCCTCAACCATCGAATGAAACTTCTCTTCAAACAATAGTTTTATTAACGCTGAAACACGAACTGAAAATAATAAACCCATAAATTAATGAGTTAATTTATTCGTCAGTGTAGTTCAGAATATGTTCAAACACATCTCCACCTCTACTTAAACAAACATGTAATCTCTTCAAAAGATTGTCATGTGTAGCGCTTCTGATGATGTCTGGAGTCAAACTATTGAAAGCAGTTGTAACTCTCGATTTCATATCTTTCATTGTTGTTATTGGAGTAGAGTTAACCATATTTTTAATGAAACCCCACACGAAATAATTTAATGGATTGCCATCTGGTGTTCTAGGAGGCCAACGAAAAGGTCCATTGTTACCAATCCATCTGTCTTCGAAGATTTCGGTTAAAGCTTCGCTGACTGAATGAGAATTATGGGGTGGAGCACCATCCATTTGGTACCATACACGTTCTCTTCCTGGTCTATTATTTAAAATCATTTGAATTCCATTCCTCAGTAAATCTTCATATTTTGATGCATTCAAATTATCATCCTTTAACTCGATATAAAAAATTGACTCATTCCTTATGGCACAAAATACATTGAATTGCCATCTTTCTCGAAAACTCCTTTGGCGGACAACATGGGGATTTTCTGGCGCCCAATAATGACTGTTGTGTCTATTGAAAACTCCATTTTTTGTGAACTTGGCCTCATCTGTCCATATGATATTGTCAAGGAAATGTTCACCCTCTTGAGTCTTGACAAGTAACCATTCAAAGAATTCCACTCTACGTGGTAAGTCAGTCTCTTTCAAATGTTGGACACAGTAGAACTTATAGGGATGCCATTTATGCTTATTAAGAATTCGACAAATTGTCACGTAGGGTATACCTATCTCCCTTTCAGCCTCGTGCAGAGAAGCATTTGGAAATGCATGAAAGTATCCCAAAACTGTTATACCATTGTCATCATCATCCACTTTAGTATTCTTACGAATGATTTTTGGACGGAAGATTCCATTCAACCTACAGTTTTTTAGTAGTCGATTCATCACATTATTATTCGGCTTCGGAAGTTGTGGATATCTTTCATGAAATACTCGGCATACCAATTTCGAATTGACTAATCTGAGACAGTTAAAAAACTGGATCAAAAAGAAATATTACTAAGTATAAAAAAATGTTGAATATCCAAAATAAGTGATGAATTCAAAAAAACGAGCAGGAAAACCACGTCAGTTTCCGTTTGAAACAATTTATCTCGAAAACGGTTCAAAATAGAAATAGTATTATCTGAACAAAGTTAATCTAAAATTGGATGTAGAGCTCAAAAATGTTGAAATCTACAGGGTATTGCAATTGAAAAAATTGAGTTCCACTCATTTTTTCATGAGATCAAAGTATCTGCATTTTTTGAAGTCCCTGTATGAGGCAAATGAAAATATGACTCGGAGTGAAGATCCTCATAGTATCACTCCACTCCATTTCAAATTTGATCGTTTTAGTGCAAGAGAGTTCAAGATTATCAGCATTTATAAAAGTTCATGTTTGGTAAAAAAAATATCGAAATTAATTTATATCCTCTAAACGGTAATAGATAGGTATAGGGAAATAGTATATGAATTTGTTGACAAAGTGATAATGAATCATAATATGATATTATATACGGGGTGTTCCATTTGGAAAATCAAAGAAGCCGCTACTTTATAGTAGAAGCGACAACGCCGCTTCGTCTGAAATATTTCAGGCGTGTAGGTCATATTGATTTATGCATACTGTGGAATTTTCAGGTTGATCCGTTAAATAGTTTTTCAGAAACGGCTAATTAACGCTCATCATGAAAAGCCCTGTATAGTTGAATTTGTCTAAACGTTCTTCATAGCTGAAAATGTGGTTCTTTTTTCAGTATCAATGGGCCGTTTGCAGCACTAACGGCCTACCTTTCCGAATTCCACTGCGCTAAGAACAGAGCCAGGGTACAAATGATTCTAGGGGCGATTTTCAGTCTGGGAAACCTTCTACTGCCCGTTTTGGCACTAATCATACTCCCCGTCCAGATGAACTTCAATATAGGAAACCTAGGTATGTTCCACCACCGAAACTTATGGTTATTTCAATGACAAACTCGAAATAATTTTTTCAGAATTTCATTCCTGGAACATCTACTTGATGGTGAGTGCTCTTCCAGCACTGGCAAGCGGACTCGCTTTCATTTTCTTGCCGGAAAGTCCCAAATTTCTGATGGCCATGGGAAAAAACGAAGAAGCTCTTGAGGTCTTCCAGAGAGTTTACAGGATCAATACAGGAAGACCTATGGAAACTTATCCGGTATCAGTTTATTACATTGTAATGGAATTAGGTAGCTTAATTTGAGCCAAAACTGAAGTTTTCAATCGTTGATGGAACACTAAAAAGTTTTCTTAATGAAAAGTTTTAGCTTTCTACTTCTCAATCTTCACACAAAAAAGTGCGGGATTCTTCCACAGAAAGAAAGCTATCAACTGTCTGACTGACTGACTGACCCTATGACTGACTGACTTACTAACGGACTGACTGACTGACACTGACTGACTCACTGAATCTCTGACTCATTCACTGATACACTTACTGACTGACTCACTGACCAACTCACTGGCTGACTTACTAACTCATTGTCTGATTGACTCGCCGACTGACACGCTGACTGACACGCTCACTGACTTACTCAATGTCTGACTCACTCACTGACTCACTGGCCCACTGAGTCACCGACTGAATGATTCACTGACGAACTCACTGAATGACTGGTCCATTGATTTACTGACTAACGCACTGAATGATTCACTGGCTGGCTGACTGTCTGACTGACGGAATGACAGACTGTCTTACTAACCCGCTGGCTGACTCACTGAATAACTCGCTTACTGACTCACTGACTGACTCGCTTACTGATTCACTGGATGACTGGCTCACTCACCGACCCACTGACAGACTCACCGACTGGCTCACTGATGGACTCACTGACTGATTCACCAACTCGCTGACGAATTAACCGACTGACTCACTGACTGTCTGATTCACTGAATGGCTGACAGAGTGACTCACTGAATAACAGTCTCAACGACCATCAATTTCTATTTTTTCACTTTCAATGTAGTCTCCTTCGGATATAATTCACTTGTGCAGGCGATTTTTGTTGCCTTTTCTAATAACTACTTTCCTTCGCAGATAAAAAATCTGGTCGATGAAATCAAAATATACACTATCGATGTAAATAACTCGGAGGATAATGATTCTGTCACAAAAACAAAGAACACTGGGTTCAGGGATGGCTTCCAAAACATTTCGCCGACTTTTTTTTGGCCGAACATTACCAAAATGGTTTTAGTTTCGCTGTTACAGTTCATGACTATGATGAGGTGAGTCAAAACTAGCAAAGTACATCGAAACTTTTATTGCTGAAGAAGCATCAGAGGGGAAAGTCCATAATAGACTTTTTTGGTTAGGTCGATTTTTTTTGTAATTCTGTCTGGATGTTTTCGACAGATTTGCATGTATTTAGGTGTTCTGAAAATATTTTTATCACTGTTGTATCATTACTTTCTAAATAAAGATCGTCCTGTGCCCTGTATCCCACTTTGCCCAAGAGGACAAGTTGGTTCATTTGGATACATTTAATATTCTCAAATGACCCAGCACAATGGCATAACGGTTTCTATGCCTCCATTTCTATCGGTCACTCCGTACACCTCCAGGAAACCTACAAGAACCTGGAATTGATTCTTCAAAAATTAAAATATAAAGACCACGGTTGGAAAGTGTGCAGGCATGTTGGGATAGTAGAGACCGAGGGAATCACTGGACCAAAACTTTGGTGCCTCCTCATAAAGTTCTACCACCGCTTCATATAAAGCTGGAATTGATGAAGCAATTCGTGAAGTCACTTCCAAAACATGGACATTGATTCAAATACTTGATATCGAAGTTTCCAGGCTTCTCAAAGGCAAAGTTGCAGAGGGGTATTTTTGTTGGACCAGAATTAGATGGCTTATGGCTGATCCACAATCAATCACAACCATGACGGATCCTCAAAGAGAAGGGTGGATTACCTTCAAAGAGGTCATAGAGAAAAAAGACCCTAACTACAAACGAATCAAAAGAATGTTGAAACCATTTCAAGCTTCAGAGGTTGTCTAATAAGTTTGAAAGTACATTTTTTTCATTCCCAACGCGACTACTTTCCAAAAAATTCAGGAGACGTTAGTGAAGGTATTAAGGAGATGGGAAAAAAATCAGGAAAGATGAAGCGTCTAATTGATGGTAAACTACTGTTGAACGCTTCAGCGAGACCTTCCAAACGAAAAGGAGTCTCGGTCTCGCTGGGAAAAACAATGTGTTTAGTGCTCACTACTGAATTTCTTCTAGATACAAAATAAGTTTTGTTACACAATTATAAATTAAAAAAATTGTTAGTATTTCATATTTTATTTTGAGATAATAACTTGCTCAACATAGACACCTACATTATAAAAACATAAGAATTACACAACTGAGAGCCTGCATTGAGATATGTACATTTTGTACACACTGACTAGGATTTTTTTTCAGTTTGAATACTTTACGTTTGTGGTTACCTCAGATATATCAGGCGATGAATGACTATCGGTATTACAACAATGATGAGGAGGCTACACTCTGCGAAATGCTAGAAATATTCCAACTGACAAATGACAGTATGAACACGACCAAGGCGTGTGAAGTGGTAAGATTCAAAGTTCAACTTCAGTTGCGAATGGAAGTTTCCCTTGAGATATTCATCATAAAATATCAAATAAGGATTTTACTCCAATTCCACTTCTGTTGTTTCATTTACAGAATTCCAATAACACAGAGGTGTATATAATTTCTATGATTGTGGCCATAACCAGTATTTTTGGCTACATAACCGCTGGAACATTGATCAACTCTATTGGAAAAAAGAAACTGTTAAGTAAGTAAAATAGTTTTCCCAGTATCACCCCGTATATTCACATTTCGGGCTGGGTTAGCACTTTATTTGCAGTTAATCAAAAATAATACTGTATTCCACAATCTAAATGTAATCAACACTTTTTATGTTCCAGGTATTTTGGGACTTGTATCTGGTTCTATGGCAATGACAATGTACTTGTCACGAAATGTTCTTTCCACGATCATATTTTCTGCAATGTTCGTGACCTTTGGCAGTATAGGAATAAATGTTATTCTGGCCGTGGTAGTCGATCTAACTCCAACTTCTTTGAGGTAACGATAAAGTTATGAATATTCAGAGTTGTGTCAAGTACTTGACGTTCTGGTTTCAAGAAAAAAGTACATACTTTTGATAAAGTACACTTAAGTACAAGTACAAATACTCACTTCGAAAACGTACTTGAATTCATTTGAATACAATTTCTTGCAAGTACTTTTTAAGTACGTTTTTATTGCGAATGAAAATATCCAGTTGGGGTTGGTAACCATGATGAAACACTTACGAAACCAAAAATGAAACTACGTTCAAAATTCAGGTTGTTTTAAAAGTTTTATTCGTTTTTATGATCCTACTTGGAACTGTAATACTTATTCAATTCCATCGAAATAAGCGGAATTTCAATCAGTGCACTTCTCCACAAAAAAAATTACTTTCGTTCAATACTCATTGCGTTATTTTTATGTTTTCAGAACGATGTCCGTTTCTTTAACAATGATGTTTGGGCGACTTGGAGCGGCATTGGGGAATATGGGTTTTCCTTATTTATTAGAATCTGGATGTGCTCCTCCATTTTTCTCCGTAGGATCTGTGATGATAGGTGAGTTTGTCACTTGAAAAATGGATAATTCTGCTCCAAGAGAACGCGCAAAATGGTTCAGAGTTACGTCTCTCATCAACATCTGATGATTTTATGCGAATTCAATATATTTTCAGAGTTTAAAACTCTACTTGGATTCGTTTTCGAAAGTTTTTCAAATATAAATGAGGAAAATCAATAAAATCACATGGATTCTACTGGCTTCATAAGATTGTTGAGATTTTGAAGAATCCATCAAATCCAACTCAACCTAACCCATAACCCAATCCAGTGACGTCGTAATATGGACTGGCCATTAAAGAGAGAACAGTGACTCTAATAACTAAAAAAAGATAAAGAGGTTCACGTTGTCACATGGAGTGAATTGTGCTAGTCCTTGTAATGAATACTGAAATGTATGAGAGTTTACAAAAAAAAGTGAAGTTTAAGGGCCCTTTTATTCACGCCGGTATCCAGGCCGGGTGGCATGGATAACCACGTAAAGGAGTCATATATGTGAATTCAAAAATCAGAAGGTCTCCCGAAGAAGAGGCGTCCCTCCCGACGAAGCTTCTGTCAAATTGATAGGAGGAGCCTGGACAAATGCGCCCGAGTCCATAAAATTAGAGAGAGAGAGAGAGAGAGAAAGTTGTCACATGACGTTATGACGCAGAAGCGAAGACGTTGTTATTCACAGGTGGAATTTATGTAAAAGTGACGTTACGAACAGTCCATATTATTACGTCTTTGGCCCAACCTAATCTAACTGAAATTTTGAAAAATCCAAGTGGAATTCTGTATTTTATTCATAATGACCCGTAACAATATTTATTTGTAGTTGATTAACATTCATTATTTATTTTTCAGGCTGTTCTTTCTTGGCATGTTTTCTTCCTAATACTGATATGAAAGCATTGCAGTGAGGATTATTATTATTATTTTTGTTCAATAAAGTCTTTTTACTCCATTTCTTTCATAACCTCCTTCTACCTTTGTGCCAAATTCAAATTACATGAATCAAATGATAATACTGCCAAATGTTTTTTTTTTAGATAGATGGACTTTATTAGCTATTTCACACAGTGGTTTACAGCACGTCACATAGCACAAAAAATATTGAGAGACAATATGTCATCCCCAAAGTACGCACCATATGGGAAACTAATTTATTAAGGGTTTTTCGACAAAGAATTATTTTTAAAAAATGGGTAAAAAAAAACTTCGCTTATATGGCCATGACTTCAAATCTAGATATATTTTTTAATGCTGAACGTAACCCTCATTAGAATCTGACTTTTTTTCTCAATGACTCATGCATATTTTATAAATATAAGGGAGGTTAATGAAACCCTTTTCTTTTGGGTACAAATAGTTAAAAAAAAACTCAAACTATAAGCGAATTCAAATCAATTCACAATGACATCATTTTTACTATTCAGTATTAACTTGCAAACTCCTTACAAAATCAGAGAAAATCATACTCCAGACTTTTTGCGATTTTATTTACAACTGCAATATCTTTTATTTCGAACATATCACAAACTTTGTACAAACCACAATTTAATAAACTCCTGAATGTTATACCACTTTATCCTTACCCAGAAAACAAGTGATCATTCTTCTCAGTATACTGTTATCTATGCTTTTATCACTTGAAATGTCTCTTCATGGAAGAATTGCATTATTCAGACGGGTATGCAAGCCAAAAGGCTATGAATAGACCCAAATTGATGAGGATCTGATATTTCATGCTTTTCAGTAGGTTTTTCCTTGCTAAAAATAAATTCCTTTCAGTTTTTGAACTTCAACCAAGAAATATTCACGTTTTCTGAAAAAACTAGGGTACACAATATGTTTCTGAGTGTTGCTAGCATTCCTATGTTTGGAACGATAATATCACGGCAAAAATAATTAAATGAAGTTGTGAGTATTGATTACAAATCCCGTGAAATTCCTATAGTGGACCTCCTGGACCTTTATAAACGTTGAAACCTCGGATCTCTCGGGAGGGGGGATGAAATTGATTCATTTTTTTCGAGAATGTGTTGTGGATGCCACAAATATGGATCTCTACCTATTCAGAAGTAGTGCATTTGATTTTAAAATCGAAGAAACTGGTGATTGTGGACTTTTGACAAAATACGAATTTCTTTTTGAGAAAAATGAAAATTCACCGTATTTTTTCAACAGACCTCGTAATTATAGACAGGAATTTTTAGTAAACCACTTACCAAACAATGTCAAAAAAACTGCTTTGTAAAAAACCGTTGTAAATGAAACTTGCCTTAGAAATATGCAACGTTTTCAAGTTGCTTCGATGAATAAATAGCTTGGGAAACTGTTTGAAATGTTCAACAAAACCATAGAATTTTTACTATTACGTATACACAACATATACTGGAGACTTATCAATTATAACTGAACTAGCCAAAAAAAATTCGTAATAGGGTGCAACTGCCGGTCTCCCCTCCACATTTATCACCTGCTCAAGATCCCTACGACCCTTTAAATAAACAGGAATGTCGGAAAATGTCCTTTTATATAGGAATGTTGGCTTTCACGGCTAGCGTCAATGTTTTGGTGATTTTGAAGAAAATATTATGCTCCAAATGCCAAAAAAAAGGTACAAGTTGCAAAAAAATCCGTTGGTTTCATGTAAATTCCTTCACCCCTCGAGAGACACCCGAGTTCAAACTCCCAAGGGTTCCACTACAATGTAAACTCTTTTTATTTATTTATTATCGTTCCCTCTTCAGCTACTGTAAAAAAATATTCAGAGGAATTACGTGGTTCAACAGAAAAGTGCAACGTCGTGTCAATTTTTTCTTATGTATTTATACTTTCAGATGTGAACAATACCTCATCGATATACAATGTTTATATATTAGAGAAAAAATAACCATATAAAACGAATATTGAAAAATTTAATGAACTCACCTATATATGAACTGAACAACATATAAAATGGTTGATAATGGTAACAATAACAGTTTGAAATGGCAGATATTTTATGTACAACCGGTGGATTTTTTTTTACATTAAAGTCGGTATTTGTCTACCTATGATAGAAACCAATCCCATCAACATCGAAGCCATCTATTAGGAATGACGAAGTTTCAAAATGATTCAACCAAGAACTCAGACCCATTATCACAATCCTATCACAACAATTCCTGACTAGAATTACTTGAACTAATAATGTTCTTTGGCTTCAACAATGAACCGCTGGTACTGCTACCAGTACCAAGTACTTTGTGTTGCGCAGGTAATGTGTTCGTCTCAATATCATCAGGGATGAACTCCGTATTAGCTAACCTGTTGAAAAATATTTTCCCGTACTCGAAGGAGGATATCATGATGGCACAAGCCGGAGCTACTTTGATCAGGCGGGGTACTACACCGGTAAATAACCCGCGGATGCCCTGCTCCCTGTAGATTTGTCCGATGACTTCGGCTGTCGTCCTACTTTTTTGTGGTTTATCTGAAAAAAATATTCAATTCGATGCCATCAAGCGTGTTTCACCAACCAAGTTGTAATTTTTTTTTCAAAGTTGAACGTGAAAATAGCCTTCAAAACTGCTTCATCACTTCAACAAATGTTGGGTAACTCTGAAGACAAGAAGTTGGAAGTCGGGGATAACTGAAATAACTGGTGAGGACTGACAAAAAATGTATCGGTCAGACTAAGTGAGCCATCAAAACTCGTTTCAAAGAAGACACAGCACATATCCGATTTGGGAGAAACAACAAGCCTTGGAGAAAGTATGTAAAATCAATGAACATATGAACACTGTCTAAAATTGATGAGATCGGTATATGACACTAGACTTTTTGATGCTTTCGAAAGTACGAAAATAGCAAAGGGTGCCCTGTTAGGCAAAGTTCAGATTTAGGAATTAGTCTACCTATGCCAATTTGGTTGGTAAAATGCGATACGATGTTTAGGAGCAGTGTTGGTTTTGAAAATATGCATTTTTATGAATATTTTTTTATCCAATTGAAGATAAAACCAATTAAATTATCAAATATGAGGATTATGCCTTAGGGTTGAAAAATAATTACACAGAAAAAGAAAATAATAATGAGTAAAATTATTCCTAGTGTTAAAGTTGTGGAAAACTTGTTTTTTTTTTAATTTATTCAAAATTTGGATAGATTATTGCTTATAGTTTTCATCAAATGTATCTGTACCCAATTAATAACTGATCAGATAGATTTGTTATTGAGGAATATACTATTTGTTTTGAATCAAATCAATATACAACTGTGGCATTTCATTTGTTAGAAAATAGTTGTGGAAAATGGCAACTGTTTGAAAACAATTTTGATGAATGTGAATTATCTGAAGAGAATTGTGAATGAGGATTTCATTTGTTGAAGATGAAGACAATGATGACAAATTTCATTTACCTGAATACAATTATGACAAATATTTGTTCGAAGAAAATTTTAAATAATATTTTCAAATTTGAGAACAATTGTGAATACAAGTGTAAAAATTTTATTTGTTCAAAGATAATTGTGGCAAACTGTCATTTGTTTAAAGATAATTGTGACAAATGACATTTATCTGAAGAGAACTCTGTCAAATGTCACTTGTCTGAAAACAATTATGACAAATTTCTTTTACCAAAGACTAATGTTTTTTATTTGAAGAGAATTGTGACAAATATTTGTTGAATAAAATGTGATCAATGCCATTCATCAGAGGAGAACTTTTGCAAATGTCATATTTCTAGAAAAAATGGTGGCAATTGTGACCAACTCTTTTTTGTCTGAAGACAATTGTGACAAATGTCATTTGTTTAAAGATAATTGTGACAAATAGCATTTAGTTAATAAGAACTCTAGCAAATTTCATTTGCCTTGAAACAATTATGACAAATCTCTTTCACCAAAGACTGCTTTTATTTAAAGATGATTGTTGTGACAAATGCCATTTGTTAGGAGACAATTGTGACATTTTTAATTTTTATTGATTATCTCTATCAAATTTGAAATATTCTCAATGAGTTAAAGAATTGAGCATGTCACTGATGAAACTTACCGCCGTATAAAGTTGTTTCTCCAAATTCAATTTGTTGATGTGTTTTCACAACATCAAAGGGTGTGGTTATAGTAGCGGCAAGCTGCAAAAATGCAAATGGTTATTTGAAAAATGACTGTCTATCAATGTGAGAAAGCATATAAATATACTGAATACTGAAAATTTACTATTTTGTTCAAAAAGCCTGTTCAAATTGATAACTCAAAGTCAATATCCAGTGGAATCCAAGCTGAACAATTTACATCTTCAGTATGCACATCTTTCAACCTGTGAGGAAATGATCAACCAAGTAGAACTTACACCTCCTGATATACCCCCCGATATAAAGCTTCTCCAAAAGGATGGCTGGGGATCTGGACCGCCCAATAATACTTTAATTGTCTCATAGCTCATCCAGTATATGGCAGAAAAGGGTACGTCTCTGTACAGCGTCGGAAAAATACCTTTCCATAACCCTCTAACACCGTCTTGCTTCACAAGAATTTTCAGGGCTTCCCCAATTTCTGAAAACATAACCTCAGACTTATTCAAGTAATACAGAAAACCGTAAGCCTACCAACTTTTCAGCCAACTGTTTGATACAGTGTTACAAATCAGACAAAGCTTTCGAATTTTGATACAGAAGAACCCAATTAATTAGTACCTAAAAACTTACCAAGGTAACTAAGTTTTCTTGATTGCATTTTAGTCCTTATCAATTCCAAAGGACTAACGATGGAAACGGAGAGGGTACGAGCCGTTGCTCCGGATATAAGAGGTATCCAAAACGGCTGCTTTCGAATTGCATTATCTCCATTATGAACGTCTTTCAATTTTAGCCTCAATTGTTCATATACTACAAAATACACTATAGTGGCAGGTACTGCTAATACAAGGGTTGGACTCAAGCCACTCCAAAGAGAGCTTATTCCTTCTGTCCGACTTATTTTTATAAAGGCGTCCTGAAAAATTTTATTACTGAAATTACTAAACAACAAAATCTTGGTTCATATGAAAGAACAATGAACTTTTACTCAGTGCCTTTTTAAAAATTTGAAGATACTACTAATCAACTCATCTACTGTGTTTTACTACTCAAGAAATCACTGATTCACGACTAGAAGTGAAAGTGTATCCTTTTAGATATATACAGAAAAAGTTATACTTAGGCATTGGTATAATCAATTTCTAATGATGCAAAGTGGATTGGTGAAACACGTCAAAAAGAATGTTACAGTTCTAGGGAGGAAGCAGCATTCGGTTTTTGATTTATTCCGTGAGAGGTTCCAGTTTCTTCTACACTATACTCCAATTGTTGATTAAACTTACAATGGTTCCGTTGAAGTGGCCAGGCCTTTGTAACCATCGAGAGTTAGGATCATCGGGACTACACCTACAAAAGTGGTCCATGAGACCATTGCAATATAGAAAGCATTTCGACTGGGATTTCACTGCCTTTTGTTGAGCCTGCAACCTGATTTTCACAACGTCCAAGGGAGTAACTGAAAGTAGGAATCGTTATTCGAATTGTCAACAATTACTGTACATTATTCTTGGTGATTACGGTGTGTAAACTAACCAAATAGTGAGGTTACAACAGCCCCGGTACATGATGCAGCTGCCTGTTGAAAAGGAGTTATTCTGAATTTAGGATCATCATAATCTATTGTATCATTGGAGTCTCTGTTAGACATTCTTGTGTAGTCCGGTGAAAGTTCGGTTCAAATCTTACTCATTCACAAGGGCAGTCGGTGACAGTAATAACACATGATTTTCAAATATTCAAACAATAACCTAAAATTAAGCTGAAAATTGAGAACTGAATATCAAAACAAATAATCACAGAACAACGAAATGCTTCCATATAGACCAACAGGATGGACTGGTCATGAGATAGGTTACAGAACTTTATAGTTTATAGTTCTGTGAGATATGTAGATAGCAATATGGCTGGCATACCGGTAACGTTTCATTTTTGCTTTCTGATGGATGGTTTATGCATCACTGAACTTTTGTAATCCGGTAAAGTTCGGTTCCGGAAAGTCGGTGACAGTGATAAAACATGATTTTCAAATATTTAAGAAATAACCCAAAATTAACATGAAAATTGGAATGTTATAAATAAAAAGTCAGAGCACGATGAACTGCTACGTATCGACTAAGAGGATGGACTGGACATGAGAAAGAGAGCATTGATTCGCGGACAAAAAAGAGATAGGTAGATAGCAATATGGCTGGTATACCGGTAACGTTTTATTTTTGCTTTCTGATTCAATTATTTCTAGGAAAAAAGTTATTGATAAGGAAATTAATGGCAAACAGTGATGGAAAGGTAACGATAATGAAACGGCTGTAATTATTTTATTTTTAATAAGAAGATTCGTTGATGATACCCTAATGGTTACTTGTCCATTATGTGTTCTGAATATAACCTGTCTGTTTATGCTTTCATCTATTGCTACTCTCAAGTTACATCTTATACTGACAGAATGATGAAATGGCAACTTTACAGATGTGACAATAATTTACATGACTCTATCTATGAAAAATGACGACGGAAATAATTGGCGCAATCGAAGTCCCCGAAAAATCTTCTGGAGATCTTCACACTTCTTCTTCACTCAGAGACATCTCCACCATTTCGTAAACGAGGCTGAATCCCTTGTTTACAATGGTATCATCGCTTCTGAATCTTACAAGTAATGCCCCATGGGTTGAGTAAACATCTGCAGGTTTCTATTGACCAAACAATACTGATTAGTAAAAAGGATATTAAAAATTGGAGAGCCAACATACCTTCGACCCGCAGTTTTTCGGATAAGCAGGACCACTTGAGTCTAATCCATCGAATATTTCTACGTAATCGTATCCACAATCCTTCTCATCCTCGATGTCGAAGGTTAGGAAGGACAACTTCACGTTATATCCTTCAGATGCTTCTATAGTCCACTCGCAATCGGCTCTGTTATCGTAACTAGCGCTCCCAAACTTAGCGTGAGAGTAAACATGTTGCTTCTGGAACGAAGCTTCAAGCATACCACCACACACAGTCGAATGGGTCGCCCAGAATCCGTTTCTCTGAACGGAAGCATCGGATCTGAATGTCATATACAGCTGATTACCCGAAGCTATTATAAGGTGCGGAAGTTTCGATCCGCAAAACCTTCCTAGCGACGGAGATTCTGGTGAAGACCCGTCGTAAAAGTCTACGTGATCGTATGAACATTCCTGGTGCGGTTCCAGTTCGAAGAACTGAAAGGAAACTCGTATTCTGTGTCCAGGAGTCGTCGTGAAGTGCCAAACGCAGTCTTTTCTCGCCGGGTAGTAGTCGGGGTAGTTTGGACTACCGATTGTACCGTATGGGGTGGAAATTTCGTATTTGCATCCTCCTTCTTTGCAGTCTCGTCCGTTTTCATGGAGAGTGTAACCGTTGTGGCAGGTACAAACGTAAGAGCCCAGGGTGTTCATGCAGTCGTGCTGGCAACCACCATGATTTATGGCACATTCATCCATGTCTGAGGAAAAAAAAGTCGAGCATATCTAAAGTGTAACTTGACTCTATCAAAGTCGTTTACCTGAAAAAAATACAGCAGCGAATCCAGTTTTCTGTACGCTACTATCGGAGTAAAACACGACTCTCATCACATTTCCTTCGGAAGTGATCAGTCCCGGAGCTTTTGGCCCACAGTAGGATCCATGCTTCTTCAGTCTCCCTTCCTTCAGTTTACTATAAATTTCCACCTTGTCGTACTCGCACTGTTGTTGCTGCGTGTTGAGATTGCCTTCCAAGTCAAAGTGGGTGAAGTTGATAGTGATTCTATACTGTGGTTGCGCTATGATTTCCCAAACGCAGTTTTTGTTCAGCGGGTAGTAATCCGGAAAAGAAGGAGATGTGATTGTGCCATTGGCAACATCAAAGGCTCCTCCACAAGCATCTAAAAGGACACATTATAAGTTTGGGATCAGAGAGAGGTGACTACTTCATTCACTGATATGAGAAAATCAAAAGATAGAAAAAGGTTTGCATTAAAGATCGATAAACATGATGAGGTCATCATATTCAATATAAACCCCAAGTTTTCGAATCTACTGTAATACGTATCAGTAGAATATTACACCAGGTTATAGATGAAAGAAATCTAACTCCATAACACCATTACACTACAGAAATTCAGAAGCCTAAATCTATCAATAGATGGATTTTTCAGAAGTACTAGTCTGGAACTCAGCCAAAAATATTTTGAAACGGCGCCCAACGTGGGACCATCGATACCCAAACTCAATTTAAAGATGTCAATCTAACAATAAAATCAACAAGTACTCATTAAAATACCTATTGACCAAAACTGTTGAGAGTGAAGACATATTGTCGATGCTTTTTCGACAGGAATCCCAAGTTCAAAGGTTTTGAGTTGTTTTTCAAACAATCTTGAGAGAAGTGTTTCAAGATTTGAAATGAAATTTTTATAGTTTGTTTCAGTACTTGTTTGTGTGAATTGCGTTCCCTACCTTCACAATTTTTACCATCGGAGTGTAGTTCGTACCCGATCTTACAGGTGCACACATAGCTTCCCAGTGTGTTCATGCATTGTTGTTTGCACCCGTGGTCGATCATTGAGCATTCATCGTACTCCTTCATTATGATTGCAGAAAATCCCCCCTTCTGAACCGAACCATCGGAAACAAACTTGACTAGCATGTTGTTCGAAGTGGAAATGACGTCTGGAGGAACTTTGTGACCACAATGAACTTTGATGATGGGACTGTCGAGGGTCAACCCGTCACGGATTTCTACGTAGTCGTAGACGCAGCTGTCGTGATTTTCTACGTCGAAAGATTGGAATCGTAAGGCAACTTGATGGTTTTTCGGGACCGTCAATCTCCAGATACATTCTTTATTAGGTTGGTATTCCTCCGGGTAATTTGGAGATTCCAGATGGCCCTCGGTATCTATGAAGAGGTCTCCACCACAAATGGCTGCGAAAAAAATTGAATTACTTTCTTTCAAGTGAAAATTATCAAATACAAAAGTATTAAAATTAGAATGAGCTAAACAATACTTGTTTCTCCGGATGAAAATTACTCTATTTTGTGTTTTTGTTCCCTGGAATTGCGGAAGTAATTTATTCTACCTGTTCATTCCTCATGTCTATAATAATCGTACCAAAAACATTACTCTCACAAATTCACAATTGAATTACTCAAAACTCTGCAAACCCCAAAACAATAAATTTTAACCTTTGTTTTAAATTCACTTATTCTGATCAACTGCTTATCGTTTGATTAGCACTCTCATAGATAAAAATTCTTCCCTATTCTTTCACTATTTTCAAATCATCTAGAAAACTACACAGTTTCCTGAATATAAATGTTACAATATCATTATGAAGATTTGAGTTTCACATTTGAATAAAGGAAGTTATCAATGAATAAGTAAAACGACCAATATTTGAATGCTTTTGTTAATTATCGGCAATAATTCATGTCCCCCGAGTTTGACGTTCGTATTATAAAACCTAGATGTCGCATTTTGCAAGTATGAAACATTTATAGATTGCTGGGGCGTTTGAAGTAAACTGTCTGCTAATAATGATGACACAAGATAATAAACAAAAGAATCATCGATATTTTCCGGATTCCTATATAGCTCATACTAGTGAAAAATTGCATTTAACAGACATTTTATATTTCAAATGTTTCCGGCTCAGCATTATTCCGAAAAAAAATTCATACCTTTTCCTGGCTATTTCCTCATCTCACCTTCATAACTGGCCGTGAATCCTCTACGTCCCTTTGGATTTTTTGCCACGTAAGTCACAAGCATTCTACTCCCGGATGAGGTTATGTGATGGAACTGGCCGGTCCCGCAAAACAAACCGAGCCTTGGAGACTTGTGCCAATAACCGTCGCGAATTTCTATGTAGTCTATTTTGCAATCGGGAGACTTCTCAATGTCCAGGTTGGATATATTCAGTACAATTCTCTCTCCGTGAGTAGCTGTTATCCTCCACTCGCATCTAACACCTTCCTCCGGTATGTCACCTGTCAGCATAGGAGGAGAGAACGTAGCAGAGTTGGTTTGATATGTACGGCCACATTCTGAAAAAAAAGTTTCATGATTTCATGATTCAAGTGTCACAGCCACAGAACTATAACTTAAGTTCTGTGGTCGCAGCTATTTTCCATGTTTGCGTTCCATGGTACAGAACACTTCACAGAAGAGATACCCTAGTGGTGACACTTTAACTACGAGGAGCCAAGTTTCTGTGTGGTGTTTAATGTCATTATTTAGCAGTTAATTTCAAACCATTCGAAACCTATCTCACCATGTTCAAGTTGACTTACAGTTCAAAGAAATTTTTGGGTTGACAACTTTCATCTCTAAGATTGACATCTGTCAAAAAAATTCTGATTTCTGTTCCGTGCTGGGTGTCTCTTCTATAAGGTACTCTGTGGCCGTGATCTGCAGGTTTGTATGTCTCTTTCCGTCTACAACTGCCCAGAGATTTACAAAGGTGATGAGAACGCATAGCTCTATTTGTCATCACAGCGCATATATTACACCCTTCGGGTTTCATGCCTGCATGTATTTTTAAATGTAAGGAGGAGACAATTTCTCTTCTTTTTTTAAGTGCTAGGTTCTTGTTCTTGTATTCCTTCTCGTGGTACTCTCTGGCTGACTCGCTCATTATATTCAAGCTTTACCATTGACCTACGTTGAAAAATGTTACGGGCCGTATTGGAGGAATGCATTAATTGAGACAATAAATAAACAGGAAAACACAAGAGAAATTTCCGCCTCGAACATACTGATGAATCAGCAGTACCTCAATAATTGAGTTCAAACTCTTTTCAGAAATAATTACCTGAAGAACTGTGATCATTTAAGGCAGAACCTCTCTTTGAAGCATTCACGTTCTCGCGTTCGAACAGACTCAAGTACTCGATAGAATTTAAAGTTAGGTACTACCGTAAATTGAATAGAGAGGCGATTGAAATTCAAATATAGATACAATTCCAACTGAACGGAACAATGAAGTGACATAAATGAAGTCAACAACATATGAATCAAGTCAATAAATCCAACCAGAAAAACGAATCCACACTCAACACCGATGGAATAAAATCAAAGGTCCGCGGCAATTAAACCCGTAAAATAGTTTCTACACAGTTATCTCCAGTCGTGAAAGTTTTCTTTTTTTATGATTTACTGGGGATGTTTCTGTTTTTCTTATTATAATAAATATCTAGATTTGTTAACCGCTATATTAGATTCAAAAACTTTCGCCTACGACCATCTATTATTTCGCGAGGTTGTTTTTATTGAGGATCCACCTTCGATACCCGCTCAAAAATTCTACTTACTAGGGCATTTGTAAAGCAGGTTAGTCTGGGCTATGTCACCCTCGCTCAACCTCACCCTTTGTCCTATTTCAGGTCTCTTACTACCAACCATATCGATGGGCTGTATGGTATCCAAATATGTTCCTTTTGAAAACGTATTTCTGGCATAATGCATAATAGAATCATAATCGTATGTTAGACCTAAGGAGTTTACTTCCTCATCGCTGAGTTTGTTGAAATTATATTCTTGACCTGGAAAGAAGGGACTTATTTCACTTACTGAAACTGATTGAAAGAAATAATGTAACGTGTGAGTTATCTAAAAGGCTGATTGGAAATTCTTTAATCAGTCGAAAATATATTCACAAGATCTTTAGAGACGTGATTTGTTGCTTCAATGAAGATACTCACCACTCATGATGTTACCTCTGATGATATTAACGTGCTTGTCTCTGTCTGGCCTAGTATGTTCGTGCCAGAACCCGACAACGTGGCCAAGCTCGTGAACTATTATTCCAAATTTATCACAGTTCTTGCCTATACTGATGGCTTGACCACCATTGCCTCTCTTTCCAACAAATGAACAGCACCTGGAAGAAAAGCGATATGTAATCCTCATATTTCCATACAGAAGATATCAGAAGTTCTTTCACTTGTATTAAACTAGATAAAATATATAGTTACCCGCAAGGTCGTTCGGTAAAGAGAATATAATTCTGGTGCTCGTCTCGATTTCTCTCTACAAACTTGATGCAAGTGGAATTTTCCCAATGTTTCATGGCTTGCTTGAAGAGGGCCTTGTGCATACCACTGAAATTTCCATCAATTTCATAGGGAATAACCCCATAGTCCCACACTCTTTCTTTTCTCGCAGTGGCAGCTCTGGTTGATCTGATGAGGTTTCGGGTTTTATCCTGCAAAACTTGAGTTTTCTCGTCGCCCACTGACCTGGAATCCAGAGTCACTTCGGAAACTTGATCACTGAGAAATAATGAGTGTAATCACATGCAGATAGAAAAGTGACACAGAAAAACTTGAGATATATTCAATTACTATAAACTTTTGGTGGAAAATCAACATATCAATGCATTTCAATTGGAATTAACTTCAGAATTTGACTCCAAAATCATCTTCAGATAGAAAAATTAATCAACTAAATATTTTGTGAAATTAATATTTGAGTAAAATAAACATTTCCATATTAATATTACATGAAATTAAAGCAGAAATTTTGATTCCAGATACACAAAGTCCCAAATAAGTCATGAAAAATATAAATAATCACGATCTTCAACAGAAAAATATGGTATTTCAATTAAAACGATTGCCTTTCGGACTCAGTAAGTCATCGCAACCTGGTAACCTGGCAACTACCATCTTCAACTAAAACGATGTTAATTTGCGGAAATTCGTTTCATAGATTTTAGCCTCGAAGATAAGCCACGAAGTGGTCCGCCATCAGTCTCTGGTGGAGACTGATGGCGGAAAAACTGAGCCCCATGCGGTTTTTGATGCTTTGAAAGGTCAAAAAATTGGGTGCCCCACAATTTAAACGATCGGCAGAAATAATCGCGTTTCGAGGTCTGTTCTTTTTTGATTTTGCGCAACCAAAACAATCTTGTATGGTAGAGAACTGGAATTGGAACTACTGTTAGTAAAATGAATGATGCGGAGAAACTTATCATGAACAATCATTTGAATAACCTGTCTTGGCCTTTACACTTATACAACGGACTCAGTAAATTAGTTTTGAAGTCCAAGGTCTTATTGAAATCTAACCCTATAACAGTGTTTCAAAAGGTACCTAAAGGTAAATATTGATGGTAGTAAAAGCACCTCCAAACAAATTCAGCAGTAGACTTCCAGTCTACTTTGAACTTGACTGAATTTGCATTTGTATTTCGTCATTACGCACAGGTTTGGAAAAAACATGTATTTCAGATTGATGTTTTGAGAGTGATCCATTGATTTTATCATACGAATATAAATAACCTTTAATCACAGTGATAAGAACGTTATTTTCGGTTTCTCCTCATAAATGAGTTCAAGGCAAATTGTGTTGTTTGAGTATCAAACATCTATTTTAGAAATGGTTACGTTTTAAAAGAAATAATAAATATACACTCACAAGCCGTCAAATTGAACGGGGAATGTTTTTAGGAAAGATTCGTTTTTAGAAAAATAAAAGCTTTTATGGAGCAGTTTTTCTTCTTACCCGGTTTGTCTCCACGAACTTTCATTTCTCTTCTGTTTATCAAGGGTAGTTTTGTCAATTATTGCTTTTGTTACTTTCTCTGTTGTTGCCTCTGATTTACCCTTCGAAGGATTTTCTGTACGATTCATTTTATTGCCTTTAGCGAAAGGATTTTCCTCTGATTTCGCCTGATTATTGAGATCTGAGTAACTTTTCAAAACTTGTCCGTTTTTATGACCCGTATCTATTGATAAATTATCAAAGGGATCGTTGTAATTCTCAGAGGGTAGCGATGATGATAGTTTAGTCTTCTTGCGTAGAAAATCAGGAAGTCCCTCTTCCTCGATTTGAAGGCCATCCAGGATGTCTTGTTTGTATTTTTCGATTTCTTGCTGGATATCTTCATATTTTCGCTTTGGCGACTGGTCGTTTAGTGGTAGTGCGATGTCTCCTAAAAACTGATCTGCAA
This sequence comes from Leptinotarsa decemlineata, assembly GCF_025532065.1. Taxonomy (NCBI): domain Eukaryota; kingdom Metazoa; phylum Arthropoda; class Insecta; order Coleoptera; family Chrysomelidae; genus Leptinotarsa; species Leptinotarsa decemlineata. Next base: position 1,277,951 of record NW_027412704.1, on the reverse strand, counting down.
CAAAGGCTTAGTTTAGATATGGCGTTATGGAAGAACTTGCTATTAGATAAATAGTTTGTATTATTAGCTTATACTTAATAAATGAGTCTGTGCAAACTTTTTCGAGAGAGACGCAGTATATCATCCTCTATGGACGAAACAGTAATTTTCTGTGACGCTCATTGTAAGAAAAAGTCATATAAGATGTAGAGAAGAACCTTGAAACGATCAAAATCTGGTTTGGTGAGAGAGCTTACTCTCATTCTGTACAAAACAAAATGCATGACTGTCATTTACGGAAAATTGAGCTAATAACTTTTACGGAAAATAATTCGTCTTGATATGAAATCCATAAGTTTTCTTGGATTAGAAATTGGTATGCATGTAAAATGAGACGTTCCCATCAATGAAGTTGTCATAAACTGAGATCTTTCAACAGTCAATATAAAATAAACGTTCTCTTTTGAAAAACTCTTCGGAGAAGTTGATATTTTTGGCATAAACCCCCATTCCGATAAAATATTGAAGGTTTTGCCATGGTTTTGGGGTCAAAAAGTTTGTTGATGGAAGGGACATTTTCCACGATCCACTCTGTGTATTAATGTATGTTATTTACGTCGTTGACAATAGTTAACATGTACAGTAAAAAAAATTTTAATATAAAAACCATCCCTTTTATTTTAATGGCTTCCATACCAGAAACTATTCATCAAGAACATAAATGAACCTTTACAGCGTCATTGGGATAACCGCAATGGTGCAAACTACATATATGATAGTATCCTGCTTTATATTCTTCACGATTTTTTGTTGGTAGTTTTGTCAAAATCGAGTAAAAACGATGGTGTGACGTCACTGACATTTGATAGGAAATCGGCAACACCTTTAAACTATACATATTGCATAAATTAATTTTTCTTCTTCTTAATGTATTTTTGTTGTTCTGACTATGTGTGGGACATTACCAACTTATTTTTGGGGTAGATTTGATGATTAGTTCCGTAATTGAGAAGCATTTTATATTACGAAACAAAGACTTGAAATTTAGAATTTTGTTTGAGAGGCATTTGATAGAATAGTACTAATTGAATGGTTATGTCTTATATTCTTTCATGTAGATTATTCTGCTTCAGAAAAAACAGACATTTTGGAACGTAGTCTAAGTGGTAATGACGTCACACTCATTTTTGAAACTTTAAGGGCCAATTTGGGTGGTACTTCCTATTGAATGAACCATTTTTTCGTAGAACTAACGAATGTTATTGATTTCATTTTTTTTTTTTGGAAAGTACATATGTCTATCTACTTATCACACATTTACCCACAGAAAAAAATTACTGATGTTAATAATTACATTCACAAAGTGCTCTTCCCGAGTCTTCGCTGTCATTGTCTAATTACTCAAACAAGGGATAATCCTTCCCTACTTTGAATAACACGAATAACGCAAACCGAAATTTAGAACCAGATTAGTTGGTAAATACAGGCTTTGAACTCGAAGGGTTCAAGGCCGGATGAGCATCCCTTCAGAGAAAGATTGATTAGTTTTGCGAGAGTTGTAGATCACGTGGATTTTCCGGGCATATTTGCGACTGAGGGAATCATATTTCATGGAAAACTAAGGGAGAATCGAGCGAATAAACTTTGAAAACGTACGTTGCTTTGATTTCAAAGACTCCGAAAAAGTAGTCTGATCTACACAGCTTTGGTAAGAGTATTTATTTGAATCAATTACCTTCTTCTTCGGAGGAATAGACAGTTGAAAAGTGTCAGTTTATTTTTTCAAAAAGGAATTTCAATAAACGCGAATTAGTCATAAATAAGATGTTAACTCTGACTCAGCTTTGTTGACATCCATCCAAAGACTGAAGTATAGAAACTGATTATATTTTACATTTCGAAGATTCCACCGTGGAACATTCCACTATTATTATCAAACGGGTTACTGACATTTCGTGGCGAAAGAAAATTTCTGACTGAATAACATTCAATAACGAGTCCACAATTCCTTGTCAGAATCTGAATTCGAGGAAAAGCTGATAAGAAATCGTTATGGATATCGTATATCTATAAATAGTGGGAAAGTTTAAGAACGATTTCGGTTCGAACAGCTGTCAGGGTCAAGGAAAAAGGTGAATGGTGTATTCACATGATAATTCTTTGTTGTTCAGGTTTGGTAGTCTTGGTGGCTCTCGGGATCGATCTCCTACTTTTTGGTTTTCATAATAATTTTTGTAATCGTTCATTATAGTTTTCAATTTACACATTGTAGTCTGTACCAAAGTCTGTAGAAATATTTCACTACAGGGTATTCCAAACGAGGGCGTCCAATTTTTATGGGACATGTCAAGGCCTATCATAATCACCTCTAGGCGATTCATTGTGGTTTTTGAGCTATTAATATTTCATATGACAATTTTTTTCTGTACTGGCTTTAATATTTGGTCTTGTTTACAAGTGGATTTTTTTATTAGAAATTTAAGCTCTCGCAGCCATTTTCTGAAACTGTGCCTTTCAGTTTTAGGCTGAACTTTGAGAATAACAAAAAAAGTGGTATTACGCAAAAATTATTCAAAATGAAAAGAAAATTTCCTCTAAAGTATTATTATTATTTTTAGGCAATTGAGAAAGACGACGCCTTTCGAAGTTTCATTTACTGTTTTATCTTCCGCTAAACCTAAAATTGAAATTTTAGATGATTTGTCTTGTTTTCTGAATCACCTTCTGTAATGACAAAATAAGCAATAAAGTTATTTCAAAAGCTAATAAATAAGTAGATACCTCTGAAAATTTTCATTTAGTTACCTTTGAAGCTCCCATTCAACCAATGATAGCCTATAAGATACCAATTATCATTTTGCGAACCTAAAGTTCAACAAAGTTAAGGATTTCCAGTTCATGGTTGAAAATTTTCCTGAATATCTTCAACTATCGATTGAAATTTTCGTGGAAAAGTGATTCATAAAGAACTCCATTGAAAAAAATTGGGGAGAACCTTCAAAATTATTCAAAGACTGGCAGACTGGCAGATACAGTGAATCACACAACACATATGTGAGTGATCCTGATATGTCTTGAGATGTTAAATTATAACAAGCAGAAACGTCTTGGAAAATGACGGAACAAAACAAAAAAATCGTTTGTTGAACAAGTTCTAACGACGAATCATGACATATCAATTGAGAACATCAAAAGATCTTACCCGCTTTGCATGGGTCCAAGTAAACATCCTCCGAGGTTTTAGTTGGAAAGTTTGACGTCAATAGTTCGTCAACGGTGTACTTGAAGTACGGTAATGAGGTGTATTTAGTCCTATAATTCTCCCTAGTTTTATCAATAACAGAACTAGACACTAGAGCACCAGTAAGAAAACAAATTATCACTAGAATCTTGGACATGTTCACGAACCGAATAATTATTCGTGGTCTTTTATCACAGAAACTTGTCAATCGTCTTCACATGCTTTTTCATCGAAGTTGAGACAGTGGCAGTTTCTTCATTTACTGTTTACTCAACCATATACATTATCAGCAATGTTTATCCGCTGGAAGAACAAAGATCACTGATCGGGGAGCCATGAGCCTCGGTAGCAGATGTATCATCTGTTTGTTTGATTGTTCCCTGGAAAATATTAAATTTACAATGATACAGATCATTAATACCAACTCATCCAAAACATCAAAAGACCATTCAGCAATTAAATACCAATTAAAACGCATTAATCATCGACACTATGCTCTATTGCATTAATCTCTAGATTTGTTGTAAACAGCGGTTCGGTTTCATGTACAGGGTGCGAGCGATAACCAACTTCAGCTTGAGGAACTCATGAGGAATTTAAATCTGAGCAAGGCTACCAGTAGTTATGAGATTTTATTCTGCCTTTTGGAGGTGAACGTGAACTGTTCAAAAAATAACGTGAATGTTGAATTAGCGATTTTTTTATGGTGTTACACTCGTCTCGAATATAAGTTCACAGTTCCAGCTGTTTAGCATATTTAGTTTGTTGGTGACAGGCATAAAAGTTAGAATTATTTCGCGTGGATCAGCGATTTCCTGATATCGGAAACAAATTTGCATCAAATTTTGTGAAAGAAATGGAATAATTGCTCAAAAACACTTGAAATATTGACAGTGGCCTACGATGATTGTACTCTGAGTCGGCTAAATTGTTGCAGAAGCTTTTCATAGAAGTGAATTGACCGTACGACGAATTTTGACTGAAAACCCGTCGTACGGTCAATTAGGAGTAATATCTCTTTACTGTCTTTACTGTAAAGACACGCTTGAAGAAGCTATTGCATGGCGAAACACATGTTTAGCTTTTATAAAACTTTGTAGTGATAATCTCACAAAAAGTGTTTCTTGAATAAGTATCATGACGAGACATCACCTCATCACAATGTGACTATTATTCTCATCATCATCATCATTGTTCGTTAATATCTGCTGAAGTCACTCTGTAACTGTGAGCCCGAGTTGATAAATTTCAAGTCTAAAAGAATATTATTACATTCCACCTACATTACACACAGATAAGAGCGTTTATCAATATTTATCTGGGGTCAAGCAATATCTTCTGAAGGCAACTCACCAAGAAGATGGCTGTTGTAAGTCTGCCAGAGACAGTGAACTAAAGACAGCAGTTTAGTTGTTGACACATGAACTAGTGATGTTCATAATAGTCACAGAAAAGAAGGAAATACCCTAGATTTCAGACACTTAGGAATTCTCACTCTTCCTTTTCCAATTACGTACATACAAAAATATTTTTATACTTTAAAAATGAAGTTTCAAACGCAGCTGTAGATCACTAGCATACATTAAGCGTTTCTTTCATTTCTCTATCGAATTAATAAGCCGGATGGAACCTGTCTTAACCGAAAATTTGTTAAAGAAAAGATACAAGCACCTCAAATAGGGCTCTGATATATCACGTGTCCTATATATCGACTATTTATTTTTCAACTTCAGCAAAGTTTTTGATTGTGCTTCGAATAAAGCGAAAACAATATATCTTTCACGATGACATCTTTCGCAGCAATACATTGGTCGCGGATGGTGTTCCACAAAAAAGTATTCTTGGACCACTGCTTTTTCCTGTATTGTACGTCTTTCTTTTGTGAACCTTTCATGTGTTAAAGGGAAAGTCAAAAGACGATGCACTAAAAAATTTAACCCAGCACGTTTGTGCTGTCCACAGTGATGTGAACTGTCAGGAATACCTATACCTGTACGTGCTTGTTTCTTTTCTAAATATATCGTATTATAACCCTTCATATTGGCTCATCATTACCAAATCGTCAACAAATGGTAGTTGTCCCTTATTTTGTAACTCATACGTGAATTTTATTGATGGACATCTATTATTTGAAATGGAAACAAAGTCCTCAATATTCGATTTTTACATACACATACTTTAGCCAAATCCGAGGAAAATACTTCGACTTTCCTTAGGTTTCCATTTCGAATCTGCTCATGAACAGGTCTGCCAGGTAGGGGGACAAGGGGTTTCCTATGGCCGTTCCTTCCTGTTGTTCATAAAAGCAACCTTCTACCTGGAACCGATTTTGTTTCATACACAAATTAGTAAGAGAAACGAATTCATCGATTTCGTTATTATTGAAATTATTTTTCTCTAGTAATTCCCCGAGGTATTGCAAGGTCTGCGGAATTGGGACGCTAGGTTTGATGTTAGTTCCTTATTTCCTAGCATAAACAACATAAATAGGATTAGCTCGCAGTAGTCTTTCTCTGAAGATGATCACTTGGTGATCGAAACACGTGTCGAGGTGTTAAAAATAACGATTTGGTGTTGGGGAAAAAACTCCAGTAATATACATTGTACCCCGTCAATTCTTTTTCCTATGAAGTGGTTCTATAAGTTTTTTCGATATGTTCTGTGGTCAATTTCAACTTTTCTCTCGTTCGAGAAAAAGTCTCCAGGATTTCTGCTTAGAGGCGATGATTTATCACAGTCGTTTCTTCATCAACGTGAGTCACCAACTTCGAAAATAGTTCCACGAGTGAATATAATTTCAATAGTTATTTTTCAGTCTTGAAATCACAAAATCGTTTTGAATGATCAAAAAGTGAAGTTGTGTGAGTTAGCTGACATTATAAAGATATCAAAAGAACGTTCACTTTATATTGCATGAGCATTTGACTTTGAGAAAGCTCGGTTCAAAGTGGGTGCCGCACGAGCTCACTACTGACCAAGAACAAGAACATCTTGATGATTCTGAGCGGAGTTTGGCCATGTTTAAACATAACAAACCAGAATGTATGCGTCGATATGTGAAAATAGATGAAACATAGATCGTCATCTCAGTGGAGAGCAACTGGTGAACCTCGTCCAAAGCTCCCGAAAGCACAACAATCGGCTGTGAATATTATATAGGCATTATTGGAGCGGTTGAAGGCCAAAATTGCAAAGAAACGATCGCATACGGCAAAGAAAGAAATGTTGTTTCATCAAGATAACCCACCGTATAAAAGTTAATCAAAACAATGGCAAAACTACATGAATAGAACTTAGAATTGCACCCACATCCACCGTATTCGCCAGATTTGGTTCCCAATGACTACTGGCTCTTAGCAGACCTCAGAAAAATGCTCACCGATAACAAATTTCGCTCCGATGAAGAAGTTATTGCTGAAAGTGAGTCCTATTTTGAGGGAAAGGATGAATCGTTCTACAAAAGTGGTGCTGAAATGTGAGAGTGGCACTAAAATGATTGTATGGCTCTCGATGGAGATTACGTTGATGTATAACGCCAATTTTGAACAAAAAAAAAACGTGTTTTTTCTTTAGGCTCGGGACTCCTCAACCCAGGTGTTGAAATGGAAAAATAAATGGAAAAATTAAAATTCATTGAACAGAAATTATTCTGACCTTCAAAACTCCCGCATAAAATGGATTTATTGAAGACATTTTTCTCCCACCATTGAAACACAATCTATTGGAATGTTTAATAACTATAATAGATTTCAGAATTTTGAAAATTTACTAAATTCCCAAAGAGAATTGCATTCTTTCCTTCTTCCGAATGTTTTTTCTTATGAGAAAATTGGGAATTAGTTCATTACATGCAGGGCCGTCGCCATGGGGGGATGGGGAGAGTCTATCTCCCTGCTTTTTCGACTTTGGTAAAAGTTGGGAAATTTTGGGCCATGAAGATAGAAAAAAATAATAGTAAAAAAATGAATAAAAATTTAAATGAGAGAAAAGAAAACGAGAGGTAATAAGAAAAGGGAAAGAACCAGGAGAAGGTTGGGATTTCCCACCGTGCATAACTTGAAGAGAATTCTGAGTTGGTTCAGAAAAGTTCAATTTCTCCCAAGTAAGAAAACAGTCCTGAACAGTCCACAAATTTTGAAGTGACAATTTTACAAAATTCCCAACTTTTCGCTGTTTTTTCGACTTGGAAAAGTTGGGAAATTTCGGGCCTTGAAGATGGAAAAAATAATGGTAGAAAACAATCAGCACAATATTATTTAAGTGTTGTTTCCTTTCATTTGTATTGAATATTCCTATACATGGTGGAAGACCAAGAACCTTGGTCCAAAGTAGAATAATTCCCATTATTATTTTCATAATCACCAACATTTATTTTTGTTTGTGCATACCCTAACAGGCATAAGCATTCAGTCAATCTTTGGATAGCTAAGTAAGAAAATTAATATATTATAGTAGTAACACTAATCCCTCGGCTTTCATTTTTTCGAAAGTTGTGAAATTTTGATGCTGGGGTTGGGTAAATTTGGATTCCCTCCCCCCCCCCTGGTTTTTTTGTTCGCTACGGCCCTGATTACATGTTTATTTCATGAGTTAGTAATCTTTTACTACATTTACATTTTCACTTAGTTTTTACCTAAGTAATTGCGATAGTTTTATTCTTCTACACAAGTTCCATCCAGCCTATTATTTTATTAGAACAAAAACAGGGTCAAAAAAGTTATTATCAAAAATGTAACCTTTCCAAAGCCACTTTTTCCATAAACCCTGTACATTTTTCTCCTCGCCATACCCATTTCAATTTCCATAGCAACGTACATCATCTGCAGCAGATTACATTCGCGACTATCTATTATATTACATTCCCAACAAACAGTTGATAACGAGCCGTGACCCATTGAGCAGACAACAATAAAGGAAGAAGTACTTACTTCTCGATTTCCTGATCCCCTCTGTCCCGGTCGAAAATAAACAAATTAGTGACCGCGTGCGTTGATAATCTTACAGCACATCAAGAATGATCTGTTTAGAGCCGACACCAGATTCAAACTGAATGAAACTATTCGTGAACGCGGCGTGTGGCCAAACGCGATATTCTCACCCTTCTCTAGGGGGTGGGCATCGTGAAATGACGGCAAATTAACCCTCTGCCAGCTCCCGCTAGTTGTAGACGGTGAGAGGGAGAACCGAAATTTTTTCTAATGATGAGAATTGATAGGTGGGTTGTTAATTGGATTGGTGGTATTAGACTGTCTAGGTCGTTTTCCTCTTCCTAAAGTAGGGGATGAAAGGGTTCCCACTTTTGGAAAAGGTAACAGAGGAATCGTATCTTTCACCGTAAATTTCAGACAGATATAATATAATATATTCATTTGATTTCTTTAGGACATCCTAATATACATACAATATACATAAAATAACAATAAATGGCATGAATAACAAAAATGATAATATGATAGAAGAAAAAAAATAATGAAAACAATTTTTCAAATATTCCAGAATGATTTCAACATGAGGATATACATAATAAATATATCAATAAACAGAAGAAAGAAAATCAAGGATAATATTTTATACAGGGTGATTCAAAAGTACTTTGACAAACTTCAGGAGGTGATTCCTTACAATATTCAAATATGAATTGTCCAAATAAATAAATGTCCGGAAACGCTTCGTTTCCAAGATACAGGATGTTGAAGTTTTATTTTTATTTTCGTTTTTTTCAAATAACTTTTGAAATACTGAACTTAATTAAACGAAACTTGGTAATAGGAGGTTTTTGAGGTGTCGAATTCGAACCTGATGTTCTTATTGCTCTTACTCGTAGGGGGCGCCACCTACACGTCTTTTTTAAAGATTCATAACTTTTTTGGGCGTACTTCTAGCACATTTTTCAGTAAAAAAATCGATTCCTCTATCATATCTACGTAAATAAGCTACCCTTGTTACTAGTCACTGTAAGCAACCGTTTTCTGAATATTTGGACTTAAAAACTTCAAGTCGATTATTTGATAGTCATTGAAAAATTATTGGTGTGTTTCTTATTGTTTCATAGGCGTCTACTATTCGGTTTCTTAGATCTTCCTCGTTCACTACTGGAGTCTTATAAACTCAAAAATAAAAATCTATCGGGTTTAGATCTGGGGACCTTGGTGCCCACGCCTGGTTAGGTTCTTCTACACCCCTACCGATCCATCGATTTGGATAGACTGTGTTAAAGAAGTCCCTGGCTACAACGCTAAAATGGGCCGGAGCCCCATCATGCATAAACCACATGCGGATACGAATTTCTAATGGTACATTCTGAAGTAGTCCCGGCAATTCATTTTCTAAAAAGTGTCTGTAAGTTGCGCCATTCAGTCGGAGCGGAAGAAAGAAAGGACCTATCAAGTAATTATCAATTATTGCCGCCCATACATTTACAGAAAATTGATACTGATAATGCCTTTCACTAACTGCGTGCGGATTTTCGAGAGCCCAAACATGGTTGTTATGAAAGTTTGTGATAGCATTTCGGGAGAAGTTTGCCTCGACCGTGAAGAGTACATATCTTAAATATTGAGGATTTCCAAAAAATATTCGTAATAACTTCAACATGCATCGATTATCAAATAATCGACTTGAAGTTTTCAAGTCCAAATATTTAGAAAACGGTTGCTTACAGCGACTAGTAACAAGGGTAGCTTATTTACGTAGATATGATAGAGGAATCGATTTTTTTACTGAAAAATGTGCTAGAAGTACGCCCAAAAAAGTTAGGAATCTTTAAAAAAGAAAAAGACGTGTAGGTGGCACCCCCTACGAGTAATAGCAATAAGAACATCAGGTTCAAATTTGACACCTAAAAAACCTCCTATTACCAAGTTTCGTTTAATAAAGTTCAGTATTTCAAAAGTTATTTGAAAAAAACGAAAATAAAAATAAAACTTCAACATCCTGTATCTTGGAAACGAAGCGTTTCCGGACATTCATTTATTCAGACAATTCATATCAGAATATTGTGAGGAATCACCTCCTGAAGTTTGTCAAAGTACTTTTGAATCACCCTGTATAGTTCACGAGTTTTTTTTTAATTGGAAAACATTTATTCAATCTTTCAACGAAAGTGGGAGATTTATATATACAGAATTCTTCAAAATAAGCCATGTGTTAGTTTGAAAATGAATATCATTGCTAACTCGTACAGTCTCTGGGAAACAGACAGCCACTGCAATGTACTTAACATGTTTGATATACTAGCTGAATAACGGAAAAGCAGATTTCAAACAGATTTTTAAACAGACTAGAATACCTATTCACTTGTGAAATAATCCTCATTCCACGATTCTGTAACTTTTGTAGAGCCGATACCTTATTTTGGTCAAATGACTATAAAAGACTAGCACAATAATCAAAATGGGGTTGGATTATACAATTATATAATGTAATTTTTGAGTACATCGAAAGCTGAGATGAAATTCTTGAGAAAAAATATATTTTTTTGGTAATTTTTCTATATATATATAATCAAAACGAGCATGAAGAGATGAAAGATTATCCACCATCAAACCTAAGTATTTGAAGTCACTTACGAACTCTATTACATCACCTGCAATTTGTAATCTTATGTTGAGATTGTTGATGAGTGATAGCTTATAACCAGTTGATAAAATCATATTTTTTGTTTTGGAGGTGTTGAGTTTTAGTTTATTGCGATTCATGTACTTGTAATCATTTCTTAGTTCATTATTCATTTGATCAGCTACCGTTTCTATATTACCTCCTGAAATTGATAACAAAGTGTCGTCTGCAAAAAGGTTCATGAAATCACAACCATGGATGGTATCGATATCATTCAGGTAGATTAAAAATAATATAGGTCCCAAAACACTCCCTTGAGGTACCCCGAAAATGACATCGCGAGATGATGACACTGAATCCTTTATTTTGGTTACCTGTTTACGTTGTGATGAATAATCAATCAACCATAACAAAACAGTTTCATTAATGATGATTATACAGGGTATTTCATTAATTGCTTCCTATCTTCAAATGAAACAAAGTGTGACATATGTAGCCGTTATCAATCCACTGTTTTAGGAACCTCGGATAATCGCAGAATTTTTAAATTGACCCAATCCTAAAAGATACGCAGGCCATAGCATTCTTCGCACTTCAGCGAAGTTATTTGCTGAAAACATCACTAACTTGAAAAGGTGGCTGGAAGTCTACCAATGTCGCTGAAGGATGTATAGACAACTCACTTACAAACAAAATTGAAATTGCCAAGGCCTACGGCTCGTCCTAGAATTTTATCTACTAGTTAAAAAAACTGTTTTTTGGACTTGTTATGTAAATTTCTATTTCCTAGATTCTCCAAGACTAGAGAGATTTCGAAAAATGTTACACATTATATTTTATCCCCCAGACATGTTTTATGAAAATGTTATACAATCCATGATTGTTTTTTCAAGATTTAGTGGGTTTTTGTTTATGTTATGGATTCTTTTCGGTCCTATCCCAAAATTAAAGATTTTTTAATATAGGTAATATCCAAAAAAATAAACACTAGGTATGCACTAGGATGAACCACGAATGCATTACTGTTCTCTACTGCCCTAGAAGCACAGGCCTTATTGATAACCTCTACCATATCACGAATGGGATTGACAAAATACCCCCATCAGGCATCTTAAATAAAACACTTTTGAATTGTTGTATTGTTGAGTTGTTGATTGAACCCATAGAAATGACTTCATTTTTATCATCTGCGAATGACTCAACGTTTGGCCACTGCGTCATATCACCATGGAACAAATCAAATCCCAAAATTTTTGTAATAGAAATATGCAACACCTAAAACATCGTGACGTCGAATATGACGTTAGTATATAAGTGACGTAATGCCAAAATATGAATCTCTTCATCTTTTTTCAGTTGTTGGAGTCAATGTTCTCTATTTAATGGCCAGTCCATATTATGACGTCACTGGTGGTGTATTCAAAAGAGCTCGCCACGTGATAGCCGTGAAGAAGTGTACACTTTGTACAACAACTGAAAGAATTTAGATTCCTGACAACTGTTCAATGGAATAATTTCAATATCTTTTATTGTTTTTTTGGGGTACTTAACCTTACCTTTCGAAATCTGAATCAGTGTTGATGCTAGCAAAGTTATCTCTAGAAAAGCTTCTGAAATCCCAGGTCACTCTTAACTTGTCCTGATTTGTTAAAAACTGATAACAAGTCTCCCATAAGAAACATACGCGATTTCCTTGAAAATTGATGACATAACTTATAACTCAGTTCTGCATGAATCCCTAGAAAATCACCATTTAAGATCTGTTTAAAAAAAAAATCTGTTTAAAATCTGTTTTTCCGTTAACCAGCTGTCGCATCCTTACGAACGACAACCCTCAGAAGTCGAAACTTGTGCGAGCTAAGGATTAACGAGGTCTTACCTTTTAACGTGTGATTCCTAACACGTTATGGATGGAATTTCAGGCCCTTTTTTTTTATTACAAATAATCTTTCGATATATAAAAAAGAATTGAAAATAAATGTTAATTATTATTTAATTTATTGTCTTTTACAATTACAACCTATTTTTGAAAACATCTTGTTCCTTTTCAAAATGACTATTCACAAAATCATCAGAAACTTTGGTTATGGCTGGAGGATCCCACTTTGGATTCTGATCTTTGTCAATCAAGAGAGCTCGAACACCTGAAAATAGTTTCATAGTAAAACAATAATGTGTTGATGAAAGCAGAAACAACTGCTATGAACAAATGATAAAATTGGAAGTCAAATAATATATAAAGCACTGGAAACAATGCACTTCATTTACATTTGATGTTATCATACAAATTGTGTTGTCACTGAAACGGTTTTTACAGCTCAATATCAGCTTCAGTGTTGTTCCTGGCGTTACTTTAGTAATGAAACATTACTTTTTGACGTTTAAAATGATCACGTTGAACTTACAACTGACAAGTTTAAAGTTTACGCGCCAGTACTGACAGTTGACGTATCAAAACCGAAGGTCAGAATATTTTCACACATCTTCTGTCAGTTTTGGTATGTCAACTATCACTTTCGAATATAAATCAGTGTTACCAATCTCTCGAAGCGAAATGCCACGCGTTACAATTCTCTGTCAAATGTGGCATATCTTATGGATTAAGTACTCTGGACAATTCGATATAGAAGTAACATTTTCAGAGCTTTTTTAAATATAATAGAAATCCCTGTTGAAATTATGCAACATATACTTGTTTCCAATTTAATAATTGGACAGGTAAGTAAAGCACAAGTGCCAAGATATGAAATATCTTTGCATTTAACCAAAAATCTTCCAGAATATATATGATAACACATTAAATACCAAACTGGTGGCTTACCTTCAGCGAAATCTTTATTCTTAACGAAATTCACACATATGGTATATTCAAGATCCAAGCAATCATCCAAGTTGATTTTGCTTCCTTCCTCAAGCTGCCTCAATGTAACCTTCAAACTAGTTGGCGACATTTTATCCAGAATTTTAAGAGTTTCTTCGGCCCAACTGGAGCCATCTTTTTTCAAATTCGAAACTATTCCTTCCATACTAGGAGCAGAAAAACATTTGTCTATTTTAGCCAAAACTGGTTCCAAAGAAAACGGGGGAACTTCTTTTTGTTCGAAATTACTCAAGACGGTGTCTATATCCCCACGATTTGAGCAAGTCAACAGCGCCTGTTCTAGATCATCCAAGTGTTTGCTCTCACAAAAATGGGTGGCGATACCTGCTCTGAGCACATCTGATCCTCGTAACCTCTGTCCGGTTAGAGCCAGATACCAACCAAGCTTCCCTTTCATCCGGGGCAGGAAATAGGAGCCTCCAACATCTGGGAAAAACCCTATCTGGGTTTCTGGCATTGCAAACAGAGTTCTCTCTGTAGCTACTCGATAATGACCATGAACAGAAAGCCCGACACCTCCCCCCATAACTATACCGTCAATAAGGGCGATATATGGTATTTTATAGGATCCAATACGTGCGTTGTTTGCATATTCCAGTTTGAAAAAGTCTCTCCATGATGTTTCACCTCTTTGATGAGATTCAATTACAGCTCTCACATCACCCCCTGCACAAAAGGCCTTTCCTCCTGTTCCCTTTACTAAGACAAGTTTTTTCTCAGATTCCCAATCTCTCATCTTTGGGCCGATTTTTTTAATCATTGATAGGTTCAAAGCATTCAAGGCTTTTGGTCTATTCAGTATGATGACCCCCTTATCTCCCACGTCTTGAAAAATAACGTCATCTTGAGCAGAAGACATTCTTCGTATGAGACTAGCAACAACTAGCCTTGAATTTTTCGAATGGCTTAGGGCAAAGGTCGTCGTCATCTGAAACTTGAGAGTCACCCAACTATTTAAATATTTGATGAGATATTACAACCTACCATTGATAGATTAAATGATAATTGTGATACTCAAAAGCTTTAAGGTTTTTCAACCTAATAAAATCAATAAATATATAGACTGAATCTTAATGCAACGAAACTTGGAACTATAATAAACAAGATAAGATAAATCAAAACATTTTGAATATTAAATTGATTATTGATAGGCTGTGTCTAAGCACCCGTTGTCGTTTAGTAAATTCGCGCCTTTATTCAAAATATAATTAGGATTGGGGGCAATGTCGCCAACATTGATTTTTCGTGTTGAAACATATTATTTTATAATTAGCTTTACTAAATAATAATGAAACTGGTAGTTAATATTCGAAATAAAGATCTCTCCTTTCTCGATGATAAATTCTTTTATATTCGTGCTGCATCCTTCACCTGCCATATTGTATAAATAAGCTCTTTTATTATCAACTTCAAATATGCTTCTAACACCTTCAATAATTATCTAGCTCTCTACCACTCCTAGAATTTATATATACATTTTTCAATTGGAATTTTAATAGTTATTTTCATATTGAAACTTATACATGTATATACATTTTACATATAAATTAATTTTAGATTTTCCTATTCAAATTTTGACCTCTTATATTACTCTGAATGTTTATATTGTTATATTATTTTATATTAGCCTCATATATGTATGTATATCCACACACAAGCAGTACTGCTTCCGTAGTATTACTATATTCACAATCTGTACCCTTATATTGCTGTGAATGAATAATTATTATTATTATATTATAATTTCTATGGTCGGTGTCAAAGCTTGACTTTGCAACTAACTGCCTCGTTCATCTATGACATTCTATGATATTCATGGATTGAGTCTTCTGTCAATCCCACAGATGGCGTCACATACATGAAATGTATAAACATACCTGAAGAAGTTACTGTTTCGTGAAACACATTTTGCGGTTTTCTAAACTGTTTCGTGGGAATCTCACAATACAGTGTTACTCAAATACGTAATTTAATAATGGATGCAAAAACAAGTTACCCAAAAAACCTGTAGGGAATAGACAGTGGGCTAATATCGGTTGATAAAACTTTCAACTTCAAATGAGCAGTACTTTTTGTTATAGTTACAACGTTTACGACAGAGGTCATATTATAAATCGTCATAAGTCAGTTTAATTTCATTGTCAACTTCAAACTTCTACCGGAAATACATTCGAAATTGACGTAAATGTCTAAATAAAAATTCAAAACAAACTACTGAGCGTCAATTATTCTCAATCTCAACTTGCCTTTATTCAAAAAAGTATATTTTGTCATGGCAGAAGAAACAGATTTTAGGTAACTTTATCAATAATTAGTTGTCCTCTCTCAAACAAGAAAAACTTTCAGCAAAAATGAGTCTTCAAATTCGAACCAAACCATCTTGGATGAAGCTGAAAATTCTGAAAAACCAAGCACTGACGAAAACTCGGAAAACGAAAATGGATTGAAGAAATTCGACGTAGAGAAAAGTGAAAAGAAAAACGAGTATTCTAGTTGTTATTGGTAAGAACGTGAACCCAAAGGATTGGGAAATTCAGTAAGATATCTGTTTCAGTGGTAAAGAAAGGAATCCAAACATCGTAGAACTCCTTTGTGCAAATTGTTCGAGGTGGTACCACGAATCATGCATAGGTTATCAGTTAGGAAAACTCGTTCCATTCATGTCTAACTACATATTCCTCTGCAAGAATTGTTCTCCGACTGGGTTGGAAAGTTTCAAGAAGAGTCAAGCTCGTAAATATGTTTTTTTTCTCAAACTTATTGCAATAACTAATCACATTTTTTTACAGAAACCCAACAAATGTGTGTTACAGCCATTGCAAACCTTCAGCAAACCAGCTGCAAAGAGGGAACCAACCGTACAATGTTCAGCAAAGACAAAGAGATCATACCCTACATCGAGTACCATTGGGAAGCTTTAACGACCACATCCCGGAGAGTGACCCAGTCGTGGCATATAACCGTCACTAAAGCCCTTATCAAAGACATCCATATTCTTTTTATATTCGAAGACAACGCGACGAACGGTCATATGTATGGACTGCTGAATTCGGATTTGTCCCAAATCAAGCCAAATTACGGGGCTATGATTAAAGGTGGGATGTTGAAGGTTACTGATATGGGTATACAGCATGGTAAGTGAAGATTCGTGGGTTTACTTTTGTGATTCTTGATCTTAGTAATCTTGTAGTAGTACCTTAACACACCCAAGACATATAAAACCTCCCACATAAAAATATTGATAAGATCTGGTAATTATACCATGCCGCCCATGCCATACAAATAAACTGCCGACGTTCGGTAACTATTCAGTTTTTATGCCATTCGAATTGACTTCGTATATACTATACTTACCCAATTAAAGTTGAGAATATGTACCAGAGTTTGAGAATGAATCGATCAACATTAGCATAAGAAAAGGAGAGAAAGTGTATAAACTAATTCAAATAAACTTTTGATGAATAAAATTTCCTGAGCTTATGTATGAGTTAATTAAGAGTTTCCACATTTGAAAAAATATTCAGTAACGGGGTGTTATTCAATTCTATTTGGTCATCAAAATAAATGACCCAAGTTCTCAAGTCTATTCATTTCTGAACATTATAAAAGATCGAGTTTCAAACATTTCCCTTCCAAATGTAACACGTCATAGTCATGTCCTTCTCCTTAAAGATGGTTTGCAAATGTAGAATTGGTCTTTCCATTGAAAAAACTACTTGTATGTTCTTCGATTCTTTCAGAAAAAGTTCAGCTCGTTTGGCCAATATAAAGTTTAAGCAACAGCCACAAATCACTTTGAATATTCCTGATCTATTCGACACTGAAGTTTTGTCTTCATTGTTTTCTAATGAATTTGCTTTGATTTTATCACTTGTTCTGTAAGCCCCTTCTAAGCAGTCATTTTTTTAAAAACGAGCGATAATATTGGTGGATTCACCAAGATTGGCAGTGTCCTATAGCGGTCGCTATTATTTCTTGAAGTTGGTTAGACCTGGTCCATGGCTTGTTTTTGTAATGTTGCTAAACCAAAGCAGAAGCGCTAACTAAAAAGTTGACAAATCCAGGATAAAGAGTTGTTACAAGGAGCAGAAATAAATAGTGCTTCAGATTGTGAAAACTACCCTAGTTCGCTTGTAAATTATTATTACCATAGAGTATAAGTATTAAATTTTTACCTATTTCAATTTTTTTCAATGATTTGATATCCTGGGGCAGTAGTTATGTCAATAAAAATTGATGGTATAAGAAATATTATAATGCTTTTGTCAGAGGAAGCCTTATCTTTGTTTTGAACAAGTAAACGCCCAGATAGCTGGGTGTGTGTCATTTATTTGTCAGTTCTAGGAATTCTAATTTGTAAATATGTTTTACTGGCTTCAGTTTGTAATGATTCCATCGGTTGGAAGGCTCATTTTTCGTCACTACTCCAAACAAGAACTAAATAACTAAGTTTCAGATATAAAATTGTAATAACTTGTGACGTTTTTTTAAATCAGAGTTTGAACATGTGTAAGTATTATATGGCAAAATTTGATCAATAACGACACAAAGGCTTTGACACGAAAAAATTATTTCAACTCATCAAACTAATTTAGTGTTGACGTCAAATGTATGTATAGAAGAGAAAAGAATAGAGCCTTGAGGTACGCCGTATAAAATAACCAGCTGATGCCTTCATCTGTATGATTCAATTCAGCGTATTTTATGTGGTTCTTTCAGTTCCAGTAAATTCCGGCGTTAAATCCAGAAACGCCAAAAGGAAACTTCCTGGCGATTTAGGAACCCAAGGAAAGAAGGGCAGGGGCTCAGACGTTGGCACTCCCAAGCTTCCTGCTCACGGGTACCCCCTGGATCACCCGTTCAACAAAGATGGGTACAGGTATTTGCTAGCAGAGCCTGATCCGCATGCACCTTTTAGGCAGGTATGTCTTTTTTTTTGCACGTTTTATATTAGCTTTACCTGTATGTATGTTTGTTTATAACTTTCAAGCTCGGGATCTGTATTTGACAGAATTACCGACGTTATTGATTGATCTATTCGCTGGCAGATGGCGCTGTACGAAACCTTGATATATCGACATTATTGCTTTATCTATTCTAAACACTGAACTGTATACAGTTCAGTGATTCTAAATGATAGTACATCCGAATTTTATGTAATAAAATCTATGTTCTTCACTTATTCAAACTCACGAAACCATTATTTTTGATAATACAATCCGGGAAATCGTTACGAATCAATTAATTTTTGTTGGTTGAAGATTTCTAATAAGATACTGTACTGCCATCTATTCGCCAAAATGAAAACTTTCTGGTTTATAGTCTAATGTACTTTGCATATGTGGCAGCACTGGGCGGTCTATAAAGTCTTTTTCGATTGATGATTGTGTTAATAGACTGTTACTTCTTGTTGATTTTTATTATTTTAGGAATTCGATGAAAGTTCCGATTGGGCGGGAAAACCGATTCCTGGGTGGTTGTATCGGACTTCTATCCCAAATACAGTTCTGTTGGCGTTGCACGACAGGGCCCCTCAGTTAAAAATATCTGAAGATCGTTTGTCTGTCTCTGGGGATAAGGGATATTCTACAGTACGAGCAACACATTGTGAGTAACATTTCTTCCTTACTTTGAACCTCGACCTTTATAGTGTTTTCCTAAAAGTTGAAAATTCTTTGGGTAATTTTACTGATTTTACAGCGGTGAAGAAAATAGTAGCTTACTTTGCCACTTAATTTAGCTCGAATTTCAATAGCTCTGTGTATTTTGTCAATTTATATACCTTTTTACCTTTTTCATAACGAAGTATTTCGAGTGTGTGTGTGGTTTGAATTTGTTGGCTTTGGGAGAACCAATTAGCCAGACTATTTCAGTAAAAAGTAACATTGATTAGTAGCTCAAGCATTAAATTTTTCTTTTTTTACACGGTTTATATCAGCTTCATCCGTATGTATGTTTGTTTGTAACTCTCAAGCTCGGGATCTGAATTTGACAGAATTATCGACGTTATTGCTTGATCTATTCGCGGGCAGATGGCGCTGTATGTATCCTCCTTGATATATCGACACTATTGCTTGATCTATTCGCGAGCAGATGGCGCTATAATTAACCTCCTTGATATAATTCTAAGTCACTACATGTATTACTTCATTTGAAAACAGTATTTTTTTTATTAACACGCGCGCCTGCTACCTTATTTGTAACCCTATTTTGCGCGCATGTTGTCTTGGCTGATTTTCAGGCTCCCTTTCCGGAATCGGAAAATATCAATGGTCATTTTTCTAAACAATATACGGATTTTTCCACAATAATATTAGTATGTTTCGTGCGTTATTGTTTTAAGCTTATTTTAAAAACATATACAGGCTGATTCACGGTGGATGGCACATTAGACGTTTCTGGTGAACCAGACAACGGATCACTTTGAAAATTTAATGGAGGGCATATTCGGACATTCTCTAGCCAACTAAAATATTTTCGACAATGCGGTGTTGCCGCTTCTATTAGAAAGCAGTAGCAACTTTGATTTTTCAAATGGAACACTCTGTATATAATATTATTTTTGGAATCTCCAACAATTGCCCGACAACTTTTCTTGATATTTCCCTATACCTATCTGTTACCGTTTTCGAAATAAAAATTAATTTCAATTTTTTTCTTCGAAAATCATGACTTCTAAAAATGCCGATATCTTTTAGTTAAGAAGTACTATGATATCGAAATTTGGTTTGGAGTTAGGTGATACTTGGACACTTCCCACACGTCAGCCTAATCTCCGTTACTTCAATACAGGGTGGTAAAAAAATACAGTTTTTTCGTTTGCTTCAAAAAGTTGCTGAAATTTGATTATTTTAAATGGAACACCCTGTATATTATTAAAAATTCGGAAAGCTGCTGAAATTTGCTTTCTTTCTATGTATATCATACCTATACCTAACTAGTCAAGTTTCGGACTTATGAACATTTATTTGTGAAAATGTCCCTTCAGAATGGTATTTCCATTCGGTATTTGGTAAGCAGGCCATGATTACTATTTGACAGTAGCGTTGTGACATTCTCCTAATAATATCGACATTTTCGTCACTTCAGAAGTTGCAAATACCTTCAAAACGATGGAACAAAACTATTCAAACGAAGTTCTTATGAATTTGTTTATTATTTTTGGACAGTGTGACAAAATTATCAGCAGAACATGTAGAAAGTTCAATGAAATGTATCCGAATCTACCGCCAATGAACCTTAAGAAATTTATTCGAATTCAGAACAATTTCAATATGTTTGGATAAACTTTAAAAAAGCACCAAGAAACTTGAAATTGGAAATATTGATATGAATAATTATAAGAAAGTAAAACAATCATGTGGAATATTTCAAAATATGTTCGAATCGCTGGCCGTTCACTTCCAAGCACTTCAAAATGCGGGTGTTGACTGCTTTCGTGGTGGCAGATCTGATTTCATTGGGATCCAAATCTTCAAATGTTTGGGCAATCCTTTCTAACAATTCATCTCTCGAACGCACGGGTATTTTGTAAACTTTTTCTTTAAACATTCCCCACAAATAAAAATCTAATGGATTAAGATCGGGTGATCTCGCTGGCCAATTCCATGGTCCCAAGCGCCTCATCCACCGATCGTCAAATGGTCTATCCAGTTCTGCGCTCACTTCTCTTGTGCAATGTGCAGGAGCTCCGTCTAGTTGGTACCAACAGTTTCGATAATCTTCGAGTGGCAGATTATCCACGAAACTGTCTACAGTATTCTCCAAAATATTCAGGTAGCTTCTGGATGTTAATGACTCCTCGTATATCACGTACCTCAATTTGTTGTCCATCAACATGCAGAAGACATTAAAACTAAATTTTTCTTGAAATACGGCTTCTTTTGTGACGTGAGGATTTTCACTGGACCAATAATGACGATTTTTTCTATTGAAAATCCCTTCTCTCGAAAATTTCGATTCATCAGTCCAAATAATTTTATTTAAAAAAAGTGGATCTTGAATGCGTGTCAACAACATTTCACAAAATTCTACTCTCTGTTGAGGATCTTGAGGCTTCATTGCTTGAATTTTGGTGAATTTATAATCATGCATTTTATGTCTTCGCAAGATTCTTTGAACCGATGAATATTTTATACCCAAATCTTCTTCAGCACTTCTTATCGATGACTCGGGAAATGCGTGAAAATATGCTAAGACATTAATCTGGTTGTCTTCGAAAGTTACGGGTCGAGGCAAGTTTCTTGGTGCTTTTAAAGTTGATCCAAATGCATTGAAATTGTTCTGAATTCGTATAAATTTCTTGAGGTTCATTGGCGGGAGATTCGGATACATTTCATTGAACTTTCTACATGTTCTGCTGATAATTTTGTCACACTGTCCAAAAATAATAAACAAATTCATAAGAACTTCGTTTGAATAGTTTTGTTCCATCGTTTTGAAGGTATTTGCAACTTCTGAAGTGACGAAAATGTCGATATTATTAGGAGAATGTCACAACGCTACTGTCAAATAGTAATCATGGCCTGCTTACCAAATACCGAATGGAAATACCATTCTGAAGGGACATTTTCACAAATAAATGTTTATAAGTCCGAAACTTGACTAGTTAGGTATAGGTATTATATACATAGAAAGAAAGCAAATTTCAGCAGCTTTCCGAATTCTCAATAATATACAGGGTGTTCCATTTAAAATAATCAAATTTCAGCAACTTTTTCAAGCAAACGAAAAAACTGTATTTTTTTACCACCCTGTATTGAAGTAACGGAGATTAGGCTGACGTGTGGGAAGTGTCCAAGTATCACCTAACTCCAAACCAAATTTCGATATCATAGTACTTCCTAACTAAAAGATATCAGCATTTTTGGAAGTCATGATTTTCGAAGAAAAAAATTGAAATTAATTTTTATTTCGAAAACGGTAACAGATAGGTATAGGGAAATATCAAGAAAAGTTGTCGGGCAATTGTTGGAGATTCCAAAAATAATATTATATACAGAGTGTTCCATTTGAAAAATCAAAGTTGCTACTGCTTTCTAATAGAAGCGGCAACACCGCATTGTCGAAAATATTTTAGTTGGCTAGAGAATGTCCGAATATGCCCTCCATTAAATTTTCAAAGTGATCCGTTGTCTGGTTCACCAGAAACGTCTAATGTGCCATCCACCGTGAATCAGCCTGTATTTTTAACTTTTTAGTTTGATGTTCTATGAAAACGTGTTTTTTAGTTTTTTAAGCTATATTCATTTTTAATTTTTTGAAATTTTTCCTTTTTGCATTTTCATTTCTGTTTGTTGTTGTTTTTTTTTGCATTTTCATTTATTTTTGTTTTTATTTTTACTATGAGTTTTTTTTTTGTTAATTTGTTTTTCATTTTTATTTTATGCTTTTTTTCCTTAAAAATATTTTTTTGAACTATTTTTTTATTAATTTTTTTTATTTTAATTTTTTTCACGATATTTCGAGTGGTATCCCAATCAACATTATAAATTTTCCAGCTGTCACAAAAGGAACTTGGTATTGGGAGGTAACCATAGAAGAAATGCCCGAAGGTTCCGCAACTAGATTAGGCTGGGGACAAGACTACGCGAATTTGCAAGCGCCTTTGGGCTACGATAAATTCGGGTATTCGTGGAGATCCAAAAAGGGGACGAAATTCCACGAGTCTGTCGGGAAACATTACAGCCCTGGTTACAGCGAAGGAGATACACTTGGTTTCATGATAGTCTTGCCTCAAAATAGTAAAACTATGTTGACGCCGAACACGTACAAAGATAGGGTGAGTGGAAGAATCGCTATTTTACATTTTCAGTCTGCAAGAAAAATACTGATTGCGTAAGGATTTTTGTTTTGAGTTTGGATAGGCTGCACGTTCCGATTTTGAAAAGAAAATTGGGTGTAATTACGGATTTTGACGTGTAAATTACGAATCTGGAAGGAAAAATTACTGCTCTCCCTTATTTCCAGACTTACACCCCTCTAAAGCTCCGAAAATTGCAACTTTTCATCAACTTCTCAGACACTTTTCAGTTCAATAATAATCTACGGTCTAGGTACAAACTAATAATTATATTAAGCACTATAACTGATTGAAAACTTTGGAGTTATAAAAGAAACTAAAAGTCTGTTGAAAAAAATGAGCTGACCCTTTCATGGGTCTCTTGAATCTTGGAAGCGGAAAAAAGTCGCAGGGGACTAAATCTGGTGAATACGGTGGCTAGCTAAGGCATGATTTCGGAATTTTGCTGGATCTGCTGCACAAACTACCTTCATCAATAGGAAACACGGCAGAGGGTTTGAAAAATTCTGGAAATTTCCCTCAAGCAAATACAATGTGAATGAATTCAACGTATGAACGTTATCCACACTATCACCGGCCACTGAACTCAAAAATCCATTCTGATGGATCCTTTCCGGTGCGCTTATCAAGTTTCAATGTAATAACGAATCTTTTGTTGCAGCCGCTGGTTAAATTCAAAAGTCACCTCTACTACGAAGACAAAGACCACGTTCAGGAGAGACTGAAATCCCTCGAAACGCTTCAGGGCAGCAAGATCATTTATTTCAAGAACGGAAACAGCCAGGGGGTGGCTTTCGAGGGCATTTATCGGGGTTCGTACTACCCCACAGTTTCTTTACATAGAAACGTGACGGTGTCCGTGAATTTCGGCCCCAATTTCAAATGCCCTCCCTCCACAGAGAAGTACAGTTATAGGGCGGTGAGTATATTAATGGCTGCTTTCGTTTATGAGCTTAGCGATGGAACATTTGATTTTTTTGCGACTTTCACTGTTCTGTTTTGAAATATATGTCTTTTTATGTTTCCCCAGATGTCAGAAAGGGGGGAAGAAGCAATCAGCGATCAGACCTTGGCCGATATTATCTACTTAACTGAAAACGAAGGGAAGTTGCGGCTGGATAGCTTTGTTCTCTGACATTAACGATTTTGTTTCATTTCGTGTATTGTGTTTAATTTAAGAAAAATATGTTAAGTTTTTTGGTAAAAGGTTGAAATAGTTGACTGCATTCGTTGTATTTGTGCAAAAAAACGTATTTGATGAAGGTAGATTTTTTTTTATATAAGACGAGGAAATAAATATAATGTTAAAGTCCAGATTGAATCATCATCGTCTGTTCAACGCGAACTCCCACATGTAACCATTTGACTTCAGAGTGTTACTTCAAAATGTGAATAAAGTGTACACAAGCTATAACAGTACTGTATTTATTTCATCGAAAGGTCGTTTATCGGGCTCGGGCAAAATCCAATTTTTCGCTTGAGAAGCATGTTTTATCCATAAATCACGAATCTTAACGTCCCACATTACCAACAGGCACCTCTGCAACGACTCCACAAACACTACAGGGTAGGAGTCAGACTAATAAACATATTTTGGAGGAGTGCATATGACATGCCCAAATTCAGGTGAAAAACCACCTCACCCCTTGATTCTCATGTGAACCTGCAACTTTGTAGGTACGTGTGGCAGATATCAGACGGAAAAACAACAACTAACCCAGTTTCGGGACACCTGCCCCTCGTTAGTACCGGACAGGTATATATATATATGCCTCATTTGCCATCTTCTGGTGATGTCTGGATTTTAATTAAGTTCTTGTAACTTACTCAATTTGTATAATTGATGATTTGAAATTTTACACTATACAGATATCAAAATTATGCAGATATGGCACCTTTGAATATGGATAATTTAGGCCCAAAACCACGGCAACAAACAAAGTCTAAATTTTATTAAAAACAAAACTTAATAATCACATTCATTTTCCGAAGCCTCCTTTACAATTTGGACTAGGTTCTATAACTTTATCGCTCTCTTGCCACTGCGCAGGGGTTTTTGCTTCTATTGATAAAGCATGGACACCATTTTGTAGTTCGTGACTCAGAATTTCATTCACCATTCTGTGTCTCTAAAACAAACATTCTTATGGCTTTAAGGTATGTATTTATTTTATTTTATATACCCACCTTGATTAAGGGAATATTGGTGAACTTTTCAGAAACAACCACAACTTTAAAATGTGTTTCGGAACCTTTAGGAACGTTATGCATGTGAGATTCGTTAATAACATCTAAATGCTGAACTCCCAGTTGATTTTTCAGCTTGTTTTCTATGGATTTCTCAATAGGATTGGCGATACTCATTTTTGTCAAGATATTGGATTTCTGTCGGACACCTAAAATTGAAAATTCTGTAACATTTCAGTAACTGAAATCAAAATATACACACAAATTTTTCAAGCTAACTTCTAACCCATATATCTATGAATATGAGACATAAATACCTACTAAGATAAACAAAATTGCAGACTCTGAGCATAGGGATTTGGAAATATCTGCAAAAGTCAAATTCAAAATTTGCTAAATTAAATCCTAACCCAATAAAAATCAAACAATTTTTTTAAGTTTGTTCGTTTGTGTGTGAATCACAGAACTAGTAGTCATTTAAATGTGTTCTATGGTGTAAATTTTCCAGTTGCGACGTCTATCGGACAGATTACAACTAAGACAGATGGTAAAACAAAGTCCTGTCAGCTGTTTTCATATATTGTAATTATTTGTGCTTCCGTGGTAGAAAGTGTTTTATTTTACCTACTCATAAGTTTTCCATATCTATAATAATCGAACCAAAAACATTACTCCCAGAAATTCACAATAAAACAACTCAAAACAAAGAAACACCTAAAGAGTGAATCAATCAGTTATTCCGATCAACTGTTTATCGTTTGAGCAGCGCCAACATTGGTGGACATTCTTCCCAATACACAATATATTTTTAAAATTGGAAAGAATATCCAGGAGGACAACGACATCTAAATTTTATAATTCAGAAGTCAAACACAAGGAAAAAATTATTATTGTCATAATAAATTTCAGTCACAAACATTCGAATATTTGTTGTTTCATTCATATATTCTTCATACTTCATACTTACTTCGACAGGAACATATATCTTGAGGAATTGAAGTTTTATTCGTACTTGTTGAAATCGAATTATAAAATCAAGACATATGCGTGTTTCCTATTTGTACAAATCCCACTATCACTCTAGCATCCCAAAGAGCGAGAAATCATTTTGTTTTCAAATAATGGGGTTACCCTCTTTCGTATGTATTTAGGCTTCGCTATGACCTAAAAAAAAGAATTATTAACGATTCAATCCAGAGAACCAATCTAATTTTTTTATATAATTCGTATAAAAATCATATACTGAGATCATAAACTTCAAATCCATAAAAAAATCGACATAACATGGAAATTGTAAGATTAACATCTAAATTTAAAAGAGAAGCTTAAATTCGCTATTGAACTGCAGAGAAAACCTTGAAAATCAGCTAAAGCCGAATTTGTTATATTAAAAAGACCTCAATTTTTTTGAGTTACCATATAAATTTTTCCGCGAACCTAGAGACTAAAAGTTTAGTTGTAATTTTTTTTGGTGACGCCTTATTTAAATGAAAATAATACGAATGTAGAAAAAATATTATGGACACAATCCCTATGGCAAAATTGTCAATAATCAGAAGTCGATTTGTGAAGAAGAAATTGAAATGAAATAATGACACGGAACAAAAAAAATACGGATATAAAATAATTAATACAAAAAGGGGTTTTGATGAAGCAGCCATTGCAAGTCAGAACATAAATTCTCTATGCAGTATTTTTCACAAGAAGAAGAATTTGTTGAATTGTTTACTATAGTCTATTTATCCAAATCTGTTCTTTCTCCGTGTCTGTTGGCGAAACGGTAGCCGGTAGCCACCCTAACGTTCAATCCGAGGTAAGAATCGCACGTTGAAATGTAATCTCAAGCTCGCACAAGATTCGACTTCTGAGGGTTGTTGTTCGTAAAGAGCTACAGCTGGTTAATGGAAAAACACACATATTATAGTATATTTTCCTTTTTTATCTCAAGGTCACGCGAATTTGGATTCTCCATTTCTAATTCTCTTAAAAGTACTCTGCAACATCGCAATTTACACGTCGCCTTTATCCGTCATTCTGCCAACTTCTCCTTTACTGTCAACCATAAGTAACAGAACTGTTACTATCAAATTAAAAAACTCTTAAAATAATAATTGGGCGATTTTAAAGACTTTTCTGTAGTGAATATCAACTTTACATATTTTTTGTGGGATAATTGGTCGTTTCCAACGTTAGTTCAAATTACGTAAGTTGATTTCAGTACTCCAATGATGAAGCATTTCTCATATAAATTAGGGTGAATTGGGCGAAGAAAAAATTTCCCATGTCTTGTCTTGCGTCTTGTTGACGCAATTTGTTAATTCTGATTGTGTTGTTTGTTTACGCGTTTGTGGCTCATCTACACATTTTCTAAGGAGTTTTATTCAATATTTTTTTTGTTTTTTTTTTCTTCTTCCTTTAACAGATCGTTTTTTATATTAACAGAGAACTTGAAACTCCAATCAAATTCAGCAAAGAGATTTTAGCTGCTTTTTTGTCCATGTCTATGCTCTGACTATAATTCAATGCTTTGAAGATTAAAAACATAATATTTTCTAACTAATTATTGGATTGATATGTGAGAATGTCTTTGAATAATGGATACTTCGCAAACCTTCTGTATTTGAGGTGTTCCTGTTTTCTGTCCTCCTGTATACAATGTGTCTTTTCCAATCTGAATTAATACCTAAGTATTGTATTTTCCATTACAATTCCTATTTTTTTTCCAGAAAAATGTTCATCTGGGATTGGTTTACCGGTGTACTTGGTTACTTGGGTAAGTTTTCATATTTTTGTTTTTATAATGTGATGAATACTGACTTGAAAGGTAGAAGCTTCTTGGCAGTGATTAGTTGAATCAATAAATACTGGTTGTCATCCTTTATAGTGGCAATTGGGGGCACATTTGGATTTCGCCACAAAGAGTCATTGCAGAAGTCCATCAATTTAACGAGAATGGAAACTAGTCCATAAAGTTGAAAACTGAAATATACTGATTTCTTTGCGTTTTTTACATTCCATCCATCTAGAAAATTAATAAATCTAGATCAACAGGCAATTTGTTATATTGTAGAATGGAAAGTTGCTGCTTATTTGCGAATTTTGCATATCGAATAAAAAAGATTGTGGAAAAATAAAGCATATACTTTATGAATACGAGAATAGAAATTTGATGTGAGGTCTCATTGCAAAATTCGAATAATTCTCCCAGTTCAAAAAAATATGATGTAAAATTAGTATGGTGTCTTACAAAAAAACCTATTGAGACTGATTAATATTTGAAAAGTACTTGCGACTCAAAATAATCAATAAATTGGACATCTCTTTGAAAAAATTCTTGTTGAAAGTTAACTTATGCAAAAATATGTTTAATTTTCAGGAATTTGTAACAAATAACTTTACTAATCATTTTGTTATTGCAATTTTTCTACAAATTTTAAATGTGTCAATATTTTTTAAGGAAGAAATGTTTTGGCTTTCTACTTCTTCATCTTCATAAAAAAAAGTGGAGAAAAGAAGGAAGTAATCAATTTCGAATTGAACTCTACACAACGATGTTTATTTTATGCAGTGACCTAATTTTCATATACTATATTGTGTAGTAACTCTGTGGATGATATCTGATTCAATTCCATAACGAATATTTGCAGTAAAAACTGAAAAGAAAAAGTGTTTTTTGTGTGAGTCACTGTTCATATGAAAGTGGTTATTTGGAGAAGGCTTCATTTCCAATTTTTGTGTCTTAGTTGCTTCTTTGCACAGAGTTTCTTTTGGAAATAACTGCTTCCTTTCTTTCTTTGTAAAATTCCCACTTTTTTGTGTAAAGATGGAGAGGTGAAAACGTTAGTTAACAAGACTTAACATCTTTTTTATTCATTTCGAAAAATTGAACCAAAACCATCCTAATTTCAATACTATTTTGGAACGTTATTACCTTATCATTAGTTCTTGCAATTAGGTTTGGTTCGAAGAAAAAGGAAATATATTTTTCTTGGTCTGCCGGGAAGTGGAAGAACCACTTTAGTTCAACACTTATTAGAGGAGGGTCAATTAGACACCATCCCTTATCTTCTCGATGATACCCCAGCAGAACACTCTTTTTCACACAACGGTGAGTTTCAAATATTTTAATAAAGTTTTTTGCATGTTTGCGCAGGATTATGGAAGAAATCAGGCAAGCTGCTTTTCCTAGGCCTGGACAATGCTGGAAAAACAACTTTACTGCATATGCTCAAAGATGATAGGCTGGCACAGCATCTTCCCACTTTACATCCTAGTAAGGCTCTTAACATTTTTCATTATTCCTAAAATAATCTACCGTTACTTTTTGCGAACATGGCTGTTATATCTAAAAGCATCACAGTGCTGCATGGTATATCAAGATTCTCAAATCGATTTCAAACTCTCGCTGTATGAGCAAAACCACGTGCTGTAAATTCGTGAATATTCTTTGTCTCAGTCTCTCGCTAAGAAAAATGAAGAGGTCATGAAACGGTTGTAATTTCAATTTGATACTGTGAAAGAGGAAACCAGTGACAACCGGAAAATAAATCACAGACTCTGTCTTGTAAATCCTTTGTTTTTTGTGTCTCAAAATTGATAGAACAAGTTTCACTGAAATTGGAAAACTTCTGGACATGCAGAGTTTTAGAAAGTTCATAAAATGCAGTTCTTCGTAATGATCGTGATAGTTTTATTCGTGTCAAGAGATTCATATACATTGTATAGACATTAATACATAAAACTTATCGAACTAATCAAGGGTTATTTGACTAAGAATCATAAATATGAGGCCTGTTGAAAAAAATAAGGTAATTTCCATTTTTTTTAAATACTCATTTATTCATCAATCTCTATTTTGTCCTCTTTAGAGTAGTCTCCCTCAGATATATTACACTTGTACCAGGGTTTTTCCAATTGCCGAAGATGTTCTGATATGCATTTTTTTGTATTTCCTTGACCTCCCTCGGCGTTTGGTTTTTATCTCCTCAATCGTCGCAAAACGTCGCCCTCTCAAGGATCTCTTCAATCTTGAGAACAGGAAAAAGTCGCAAGGGGCCAAATCTGGTGAATACAGTGGTTGAGGCAAAATTTACAGTATATAAATCAATAATAGCACCCCACTTTCACTATTGCAGTACATTGCTCTGTTTCGAAAGTAATGAAAATCTTAACAGACTACAGAAGCTGTGACACAGATCCATGAGGGCAATATTAAGTTGTAATAAAGGCTTATTTGTGAAATACATGTTGGAAACACAATCTCTTATGTCTGCTGAACGAAGGATAACACTGAATATGCTAATATTTATGTTTAATATTTTATATTTATATTCTGATATATATTTTTTTAAATTTTAGCATCAGAAGAATTGTCAATCGGCAGCATGAGGTTCACGACTTTTGATTTGGGAGGCCATTCACAAGGTAAATGTTACGTTCGCTATGAGTTTGAAATAAAACTTTTTCGCATTTTGAAAAGAGCTATCGCATCACTAGCGAATTCATGTTTATTTCTTCTGATAAGATATCTTGCAGCTGATAACACTAATTTTCTGATTTATAAAATCATACATATTCATTATGATAAGGAACATTTGTTATGGTCATGAACATGTTTCATTTATTAGATTATTACCAACTTCCGACAGTCTATTCATTGAAAATAACAATATATTTTTTTTGGAATCACTTCAAATAATGGTTTCAACTATTCATATTGTATCGAATTAAAGAATTTACTGCCTTAAACAAATTTATTTTTAACAATATTTCACTATCACAACTAACTTATATTCAACACTTAGCAACTATCGCTTAATTTATCTTCACAGTTCGAATTCTTTGTTTAACCGTTCGATTCGCTTTCTGAATACATACCCTCTCTATGAACGAGGAGCCGACCTTTTATATCGGTAACGATCGTTCTAGATTCCTATAGTGGTCTCTGTTCCCGCCTAGTGTTTTCCCCGCGAGTCATGTGTTTGCTGGCTGAGATATCGGTCAGGGCCGGCTTCGGTTTCGTTACAATATGTTTTATGAAAACTATTGAAAAATAAAAAAAAAACTCCTACCTACTAGATTATTTTGAGTTTTTATAATCGACTTTTGGTTTACTGATGCAAATCATTTATAACAATTTGGTAGTTCAATTAGAAAATAAATTAGGTGATGACAGTGTTACCATCCAGCAGATTTTTTTTCATTTTAGTCCCCCAAGAATCAATTTATACTTCTTGATGTTGAAAATGATTTGGTCACTCGTTAGTCTTTGCAAATATCGACCGCAGTTTTAGACGAAACGTCAGGCACAAAACTTGTAGACCACAGCGAGGCAAATAGCTTTGACACGTCGGCTTTCAAAATGTCGACCGCAATTGTTGATGAAACGCCGGACATACAATTTACAGCCACAAAGAGGCTAAAAACCCGGAAAATAACGAACGTCAAAAGAATAAAATGTCCAGTCCACATCACATACTTCACCTTCATTTTTGTAGAAGATCATACCCCCGAAAAACATTAAGGAACTTCGATTCCTCCACAAAAAATGTCTCCAAATATGCTAACATTATTTTTCTCTCTGCAGCAAGGCGAGTGTGGAAGGACTACTTCCCTGCTGTTGACGCCATTGTCTTTTTAGTAGATGCCAATGATAGGAACAGATTCAAAGAGAGTAAACAAGAATTGGATTCGCTACTCACAGACGAGACTCTTTCGAATTGTCCGGTTCTTATATTAGGTAACAAAATTGATTTGCCTCAAGCAGCTTCGGAAGACGAACTAAGAAATTACTATGCCTTGTATGGCCAAACAACTGGAAAGGTGAGCGTAATTTTATTATTAATGTTGAGTAAGGAGTTTTGCATGAGAAATATTTTATTTCGATCATTAGGTGGTCATTTTGGAACGATTCTTGGTGTTAAAAAGTGTATAGGAGGTAGGTCAGAGCGTTTGAAATCATAAAAAGCTAAGAGAATTGGGGGATTCCATTAGATAAGAGGTAGATTTGAATTATTAGTAAGTTGCTGATCATTAGCAACTACATTCTGGTGCAAACACAATTGTTTATGAAACTGAGTGACACTTTTACAAGGGACATTTTTGTTGGTTGTGTTGGCAGTGTTACAAAATTGAACAATGTTTCAGATTGATTATTAATGTAATTGTTGCAGATATATTCTTTTGATGATTTCATTTCGTACATATTCATTTCTTTCATATTGGTAAGTGAGCCACCCGTACTACAAATCTACGCAATGTTCCAAAGGAGCACACATCGTCTAATGAAGCTGTTACCCACTAAAGCCACCTGACGTTACAAACAACCCCATCATTCCCAACTTGATGCGCTAACATGGCGATACGAGCAGGCAGTGGTTGGGTGGTCGTCGGAATTTCATGGAGTGCAGATGTGTGCACTCTCTACCTCGAGAGGTAGCGTCTAACTTGATGAGCTAACAGAAAAGACCACTCATTAGTTGGTGGATCTTCGTGGTATACAGACGTGTGTGTGTATCCTGTATTAAATTCTAAAGAGTACACATGAAGGGCAATGTCAAACCCTACCTTTACGGTATGTGCAATGTACCTCTTGATCTCAAGGTCAAATTCCCTATTCGCATCTGGAGTGAAGACCAGCCACGAGCATTGCAAGAGCTACCGATGCACCCCGAAAAAGTCACTGTTTGGTGTGGATTATTGGTCGTGGCATCATCGGGCCGTATTTCTTCAATGCCGTGTGACGTCAGTCAAAGTCAGTTTCATTTATTACGTAGTGTTGGGGGGAGGCCTAGAACCGGCTGTTATTTCCTACTATCTGAATAAGTTTTGTTGTCCCTACCTACTATAATAGTTTGTCTTGGAATTAGATTTATAGTGTGATGTGAAAGTTGTGTTTTTATCATATTATCTCTCTCTCTCTCTCAGGGAAAGGTGGCAAGGTCCGATTTGCCAGGACGTCCCCTCGAGCTCTTCATGTGCTCCATTCTGAAGAGGCAGGGATACGGAGAAGGTTTCCGTTGGCTGGCCCAGTACATCGACTGAAGTTTTTTTGTGCGAGTGGATTCGTTAAGGTGTACCTACACGGTATTCTTTCATGAACAAGGTTTTTCTATATCAATTCATATGTGACCTTTTTTTTTCGGTATAATTGGTTTTTTTATCGTGTAGTATATATAAAAAAAATAGTTTTAATAGTTGAATTATACAATTTTTTAGCTGCGTCGCCGGGCAGGCCAAACGTTTTGTGTGATTGCTTTTGCAGTTTCGAAGACTCGGATCGTGGTCGCCTACTGAATGAAATATTGAGAGTTTTTTGAAGAGGTTTTTCATGTTTTCGGGGCTGCATTTGTCTCTTTTAACGAAATGTTTGGCCTTGCTAACCAATGCAGTTTCCGATTTGAATTCGATCGTATTCCACTTTTGATAAATACTTTAGTGAAATTTGAAAATGTGACTAACTTGTTTGAATTATTTATGTATTTATTGTGGTGAAAATTGATTTTCCACTTCAAAATTGAAACGTGTATTTCTGTAGTTCCTTATTTGTAGACAAATATTTTTTTCGTTGATTATTTCCTTGGAGCTCGAAGAGAACTGTGTTTTGTTTTGATGGAAAAAGTTGATTTTTGCTTAGTTCAAGCACCAATTTGACATTATATCAACACAGAACTCTTCAGAGATGATATTATTTTTCCATTATGTCCGTATAAATGGACTGTATTATATTTATAATATGATCTTCGGAAAAACCTTTTTGTAAGTTCTTGGATTGTTCGAAAATTGATACCAGGGAAAGTTCAACTTGAAAATTTACTTATTAGTTTCCGCCCAGATGAGAAATCACGATGCATATTCATAAACTCACGAGATTTTTTAATTTGTAAGTGATGTTGGTCATTGTTTTTTTAAAATTTTCTTTGTTGAATAAAACTGCTTTGTACAAGTGTGAAATTTCATTTGAAACACTGTTTTTACGATTATTTGAAGGTGGTTGACAATGTTTCATGGTGTATTTCATCAGTTCGGACTTCCATTGTCTAATATAATATAAATTGATTTGAAATCCCTAAAAAAAAAAAAAAAAAAAAAAAAAAAAAAACTTAAACAAAAAAAATTTAATTACAAAGAAATAACATACAAGCTACAACCAAAAAAAAAATAAAAATTGAAATATTAATAAAATCTGAAAATTGAAAAATATTAACAAAAATTGAAAAATCAAAATTTAACTGTGACGTAACTTGGTTTGAAATCTTTTAATTTTTGTTAATATTTTTCCATTTTTATATTTTACTAATATTTCTTTAATTTTTTTTTTGGTTGTAGCTGATATGTTATTTCTTTGTAATTTCAGTTTTTTGGTTAATAAAGTTGTTATTTTCGGTTAATCTTAGTTAATTTTTTTTATTTTCTTTTTTTTTTCAATGAAAATCCGAATCCAATAAATACTGTTTTAACGAGTTCAACATCAAAAACTATAGATGCTTTTTGAAAAAAAAATTGAAATGGTTGAATTTACGACAATTTTACGAGCCTCCTCCGATTCTGCTTACCGAGTTTCCAGATTGTTTGGATCAGAGATGAATCACTTCTCTTCTGTAGTTCAGGGAAAATTGCGTGGATATGGCAACCTTGAAATTACCTAACTGTAACCTAGCAACCGTCGTAAATCATTACAAACTACAACAAAATGAAACCGAATGGAAATTCAAAATTTTGAAGTTGCTTCTGGTAATTTTTTCTCTGTCCAAATTCAAAACGAGTGTTTTGGAAATGTAGAATGACAAAAAATCAGAGCTGTTCGGAAAGTAATTCTCCGAGTGAGTTGTCAAATCTTGGTGCTGAGAAAAGTGAAAATATACCAGAAGACATCAATGAAGATGATACAAACAGAATATCTTGGACGCCCCAAACAGGCCGAGCGTCTTCCCAAACGACGCTATCAACGACTGAAGGTGAGTAATTGGTCGAAACAGGTTTTTTGGATATACGTTGTACGGGTCATCTTCTAATTTCCTGACACAAAAGTTCAATCATACCTTTGTCATAAAAACACTGATTCCCCCCAAAAATTGCTTTCATTCAATATTTTTCTAAGTAGGTGGGTCAAGTTCATCGAGTTCTTTAGGCTGGAGTGACGAGTATGAAGGATCCACTACAAAAAAAGTTTTTGAGGAATTGAAGAGAATGGATAGGGTGTTGAGAGGAGTAGAAACTGTACCACCACATTATGATGTAGACGAGTATGAGCAGTGGATGAACAAATTTCCCAACATAAGGTCAGTAAAGTAATTTCACGGCTGATCAGTGAAATATATTCTTAAGTTTCCGGGTTGAACCGCGTCTGGTGTTTTCATTTTCAATTGGAGCTTGAATACATGACACATCATACAACAAAAATTATTCAATTTTGAGTTTTCGGTTCCGTGCTTGATATAGTGTTTTATACGTGCACAGAACTATAATAGTTCTGTGTATCCGTGCTGAGGTTGACGTAAAAAGTAAAAGTGACAAATGACAGGCATTTTGAAATGTTCGTGTTTCTTTCAGTTTTGTTTTTTTTTTGGTAGTTATCGAGGCCACAGAATAGTAAGCAATACTATTCTGTGTCGAGGCTTTGGCCCAAACAAACTCGAATCGAAAAGGCTTTTCATTTCAAAAATTGGAAGAACAGAGTTTCCATTGGGAAATAGAAGGTTTATTGACAATTCTCACATGATTATTATATAAACAACACCAATAACTAACCTTTATTTTACTATTATATTTATCTACATCTCAGCCCAGTTGGAGTAAGAGTTCATTGTTACAGTTACAATAATTACGTGAAACTATGGTGTATAAATCAAGTAATTTCTGTGAAATTCAATCCAACACTAACAAGTACAATTCTAACCACACTTATACGTTTTCAGCCTGTAAATAATGTTAATTCGATTTCCAGCATATTCGACTCCAATAAAACACCAGTAAATTCTACACAGAACATCAATGAGAAGCTGGGAAATGAAATAAACATTTCTTCTGTATTTGGCTCGTCCGTCATCTCAAGTAGAAACTGTGATATAAGTTCCTCAAACAAAAACAATCCCAGGAAAAAACTTACACCCATGAGAGCTTCTGAAATCTCTCCCAGTATATTACTCAATCAAAGGGGTGCCAACATTACCAGGAAAAAATCCTCGGAAGAGAGCAGACACAAGAACAAAAATATCTTCACAGTATTCAATAAAACGAAGAGTTGGGACTCTGAGAAATATCTGAAGATATCTTCGATCAGTAGTATTCTCAACGAAAGAAAACACTCGTCAAAATCATTGTTGAGCCGGCAAGTATCCAAAGAATATCAAGAATCCTCGTTGGAGTTTGGTTCGTTACCGTTTATAGAAGTAGAAGAACCGCCATCTGTGAAATCATCTCGACACTACAATAAACAGTCGGCAACTAGTCGGAAGAATCCTACTGGTGATTTAGTTTTACCTCCTATAGATGTCGGTGATCATTTCAGGTCGATTTCTGCCACTCCGAGACAACCTGTCAAAACTTTTTCGGCTCTGTCAGTGAATTCCAATATTTTGCTGGAAAGAAAAAAAGTGAAGAGGAAATCGTTGAATGTTTTTTTGGAAACGCCCGTGAGCAGCGACGTGCAAAGAAATAATTTCTTTCGTTGAAAGGTACAATATATTATGGTTGATTTGTATTTGGTTTTTTATTCAACCTTTCATTAGGTTGTATCAGAAGTTTTGTCCGATGGTTTCGTTGCTAAGTTCATTTGCCTATGGAACAATATGTTTCTTCTTCTTTATTTTTTTGGCTCTGCTTCGTGAGCAATTTGCCAGTCATTGTACACTATGCATCTCACTATCTAACAGTTTTTTTTGACTCCTTGCAACTGTTTGAAAATGTTCATCAACTGGAAGTGAAAGTGCTAGGGATCTTTCTAGACCTCGGCAAGGCTTCTGATATGCAGATCAAAAGCTACCTACTCCTTATAAATTGGAAGAGCAATATCCTGGCAGGTGTTTGAGAGTTGTCTGAATAACCCAGTGAACTATTTTGAAATCGATAATGAAACATTGCAGAGATTTCACTGCCCAACTGGTGTTCTTCAGGGATCCACATTGAGACCAGTTCAGTATGTAGTATACGTCAATGTTTTGTCGACAAATAATGTATCATGTATCATCTGTCCCAGAGTAACCATTCAATCATAAACGAGTCAAAATCCATCTTCATTCATTCCCATCTGCAAGGAACAAGTTGCCTCTACAAATATTATTTTGATCTTGTTGATTGGGTAGAATGAAATACATCTCAATCAATTAATTTTTTATTTATCACTCTTCAATGGGAAAATAGCGTGTGATGTGAGATTTTAACTTATCCGGAATGATGAATTTTTCGAGAAAATCTAAATACATCCCAGTATAAACATATAATCTATTTACACCGAACTAACATATCGAACATTCAGAGATCAGCTGACATATCATCTAGTCAGGAGAAAGTTATCACAACTGTGCCAAAAATAAAATAATTATCACTCTGAAGCCATGATGCTTTCTGTGTCATCATTATCAACAAGAAGATTGTTCAAAACCATAAAAATGAAAAGGTCCTAGAATCAAATGTTTATTTTTAACCGATTATTTAAAAAAGATCATTCATTCGAACGACAAATTATTAACTTATTCCTGACCAGATGCATGACTGATTGGTCTCTTGGCCGAATTAAATCTACACCAGGCAGATTTTCAAATGAACTGCCTTCAGTCAACGAATTGAGTTTGAAACGAATGAAGCTTAGTCTTATTCTAAAAATATGAACAAGACACACGTGAGATTGTAGTGTTCCATAATTAAAAATAATAATTTTCATCGGCCAGAGATGGGTTTTACATTCTCAAGCTACCGGTGCATTTGTTGTTTGAAATTATTGCAAAATATTATATTTAATTCAGTCATCCGTTCCTCCAGTTCAAGATTTGAATGGTAACTGTTTTCCTGGTGACAGTAACTTAGTAAAACCCGCTTCAAAAATAGTGTCGAAGTTCCT
This sequence comes from Leptinotarsa decemlineata, assembly GCF_025532065.1. Taxonomy (NCBI): domain Eukaryota; kingdom Metazoa; phylum Arthropoda; class Insecta; order Coleoptera; family Chrysomelidae; genus Leptinotarsa; species Leptinotarsa decemlineata. The sequence goes on along the minus strand of NW_027412704.1, from coordinate 1,239,247 downwards.
GCGTGCGGTGAAGCGTTGAATGACTTTTCGAAGTCTAGTTTTTGAACAATGCTGGTCAATTTTACCGTAGAGAGGACCACCTGAAGGGCGAGAGGTTAAGATAACATTTAAACAGGTATTTAATTGCCTGAGAGATGAATGTTTGACTTTGGCTTGTTTGAGGAATTTTGAGTTCGTTTTGCGAGGTTTTGGCATGAATAAGATGTCAATAACGAGCCATTGCTTAGGGCGTCTTTGTTCTGTGAGTAGTTCCGATCAAAATTTTTAAATGATAAACATATCCTTGCCAATATTACCGGGGTCCACGAGAAATGACCTAACGTCCCTCAGCACCCTCTCGCGGTAAAAATTTCCGTGGTTGCCTCCTTTGGACATAGAACAGTTGATTTAAAAAAATCCAGCATTACTTGAAGCACATATCATTTATAAAGAGCTGGAGGAACGGCAACATAATGAAACTCAAAATATTCCAGTGGTTTGTGTTTGCTTATAGTTATTCTAGCGACATTTGGATAAACTATTTCGACTATATTTACTTTCCGAAATTCCAAAGATGGTTTCGATTCAAATAACGGTGCTGTACTGATTATATTAGACACATAACAGTTGGAAACTCTTCATTTTATATTTAACTTTTCGAGTGATGGAAATTTTTAGGAACTATAACTAAATATATACATATCACAATTTGGAATTGAATTGTTTTGAAGCCTCAGATCTGTGGAAACTGTTGAAACCCTCTTCTAGGTTCGACTCAATAATAGTAGTTCTTCATTGATTGGATACTTTGATGTCCACTGAAAGATTGAAACAAATGCAAATTGAACCTTTAGAAGTTGTGATTGAAGGTTGCATCAGTTTCCAAAAATGCCTTGACCTCCATTTGAATTTAACAAATATGTACAATTTCATTTCAAGAACAACAAATGCCCAATCAAGGTTGTTATCTACAAAATTTTCGTGGGTCTATCCACACAGTAGTTATTTTTGATTACTCCCTTCTTATACTTTCTATAAAAGATGATAGGTATTTTTCAGAAAATTGTCTATAAATCCATATATATTCAAGGATTATGCCAAGGTTTCACACGATAAACCCTGGTTACTCAGCAGCATAGACACAAAACACTTTGCGAGCTCTTAAATTTAAAACGTAAGTTCATTTCTAATGGTTGGAGCAATTTGTCGGACATTTTCTGTCGAATCAAAGAACTTGCCCCCTTACAGAAAAGGCACTCTTTTGGCGGCACATGCATTTTGAGGGGTTAAGTTTCTATGTCCTATGTTCTGTGTTGGAAGAAGTGTTCAATGCCATTTTATAGGCTCATGTACTGTTTTTTTCTTCATTCATATCTTATATATCAATTATCAGAATTTGAATATTTTTGAACCAATTTTCTCAATTATAATCCCCTGCAGCTGATTCAATATGTAGATCAACTTTATTTACCGCATAGATCACTTCCAATAATGGTTTTCAAAAGTTGGACAGATCAATGAACAGTGGATACCATCCAGGTTGTTTCCCTTCTGTTCGGAACACAAACGACATTGTTTTATTTTGTACTGAGGATGGTGAACTGATTCAATTGACCTTATACTACTGAATCCATACTTGTTGTTCATTTCTCTTGAAGAATCCAGGTATTTCATTGAGGATTATTTTTTTATTACTTCTATTTTTCATTTAATAATTGCAATATTTCGCTTCTGTGGATTTATTTATGTGACTTCTGTGACTGTGTCTAAAGTTATTGTGACGAGCTATTCACTGTTTCAAGTTCGTAATCATATTATCCAGAATGAGAGTAATTATTCACTTGATCAGGCATTCTTATAATGAAAAATGATTCCAATAAGTAAAATAAACAAACATTGAAATGACATTAAGTTCCCCAAATACCCACCTCTGATATATTTCTACAGCATCTAGTTCATATATAAAAAGCTCTTTTTTACTTATTTACAAAAAAGCACATCTTTTTTCAACAATCGCCCATTAAAAAATTGATTTTTACATAAGGATTATATTACAAAATGTGTATTGTAAGTGTCTTTTTCATCGATGTTCAAAATATCATCGTTTTTTAGTGTAAATTCTCGCCATGAAGATAAAGCACTAGGAAGTTTTTCAATTCAATCAGAGAAATGTAGCGCTTTCACAGATTTTCTAGTAAACACCCACAATTTAATTCATAACACAGAGAATATAAGACCTTACTTTATGAATAGTTCCAGCAGTATTTGCTTGTTCAACGAAAGATTGGGAGCTCAAAAAGTGATGCATTAGAAATACTAGATAAGTGTATTCCAAGATTATCCCGAGTGCGCCAAATTTATTCGTTTACAATGTGTGCAAATCTATAATTTTTGAAATTTTCCTAAGCCAGAATATGTAATAGTTTGACAAAGTTCTGGGGTCATAGGTCAAGCGGTAAAATCAATCAATATGTCAATATTGACAGCTCTAGCGGAGTACGCTAAAAATTCCCTATGTAGAATGAAGTTAGTTGTAAGAAGAAGAAGTAAGGTTAATACCAGTAAAAAGTTGTAAAAATTATATACGATTTTAATTGATGTTGAAGGAAGGAAATAAATCTGTAGAAATGATTTGAAAGTATAATTTATGAAACAACACCATCAAGCGTCTTGGCTAAAAAGTTCTGGTGCTTTCAATCGCTGTAAAAACTGTCTAGCTTCAAACTTGTTTATCGTTTTGTCGCATTATGGAAAGCTATCAAAGCGAAATGAATTTTTTTCATAGTTTCCATAACAGAAACACTAAATCATGAAAGTAACTGATTATTTTTTAATTTTTACCGCGACTCAGTTCATCCACATTGATCGCGAATACTGCCGACTCGATTCAACCACTCTACAACTACATAACAATATAACTCGAGATAAATCAATTCTCTTTGAAAAAACCAACAAAGTCAATATAGACACGCAATATGTACAAAAAAACAACTTCTGTATTCATACAATCAATCGCACAATATAACTAAACATATCAAAAAATTGGAACAAGGGTATGGAATGGTGGGTATAACTTCTCTGGACTCTGTTCCTTATATAATTTTTATATATAAGAGTAAGGTCCATCTGTGAGAGCGCTACATAACAATAGTCAAGAGTTCTCGTCCTTGTTGGTTCCTCCACCTCCTGTGCCACTGCCTTGGCCCGTTGCTGTTTTTCCCCTCACTTGCTTGTACTCTAGACCAGGATCAAACTGCATCAGAACGAATACCTGAAAAATGACAAACATTTCGTCTGTGAACCAACATACCCAATATTAATCCCGATTTCATTTTATGTCGTTGTGATATCTGATTTTCCATACCAAATAGACGGTTATGATCCGTTTCTTGTTATGGTAAACTCTCCAACGGAACGTAACGATCGCTTTCGGTTATAATACGAAGCACCTTGTTCTGCATTCTCCCAAGCCTCGCTAATGGGGTGTCCCTGAGGCTGGAGAACACGGGACAAGCGTACAGCATAGCTGACCAGGTAATTCGTTGATTCAGGAGCTTGTTGTCAACACTAAGTTTGGAATTTCTTGCAATGAGAGGATAGTTGCGTTTAATCGCCGCTCCCGCTCTCTGATTTGCCAAACTTGAGTGCTCTTGACAATTCAAGCGCTTATCCAGGATAACTCCTAGATATTTCGCTCTTCTCTGTTCGTCCGGAGTAGAATGACTCAATACTATCGCTGCCAGGCGCCTTGTGTAGAGGCAGACGGTTCATTGTGTCTCTCAATTCCTTGAAGTCGTTGAGGAGTTTTGCTAGATCATCGCGGTTCAGGCGTGGAGGGATAAAGACACAATTCAACATACAAAACCACGTTATACTCTGTTGAATGTAGAACGAAACCTTACCTGGTCTGTAGGCAGCAGCTGAAAGTCATCCGGCGGATTTGTTATGACGTATCTCTTGCTGCTGGCATCGCACGACGAACTAGTGTCCCTAAATCTATAAAGTCCAATGCACAGCATACCAAACTGTTTGAGAGCAGCAACGAACAGATCACCATACTTTCCTGTTTCTCCAAATTGCGCCAAAGGCCCGTCGTACAGGGAAATTTGACCTACTCGACACCTGTCCCTGTTGGATAAACTGTCTGCCGTACTATAAAGAAAAAACATCGGATTACTGGATTTAGTCGATTGTGATATATAATTAGAGATGTACTGATAACAATTGTACCTGTAGCCTCCCCGTAGTCCAGCTCCTTCTGCAAGGATCAATTCTAATTCTGGGGTAGCACCTCCGGTAATCAAAGACCGAATCAATGTTAAGGCATTCTGATTGAAGTAGGTCTGAAAATATTTTCAAAAATGTATTTTAAGTAGCAAATAATAAGTATATTTGCTTCGATTAATTCTCAAAGTGAAGTTGGAAAAGTGAGACACGAGTTTAACAACTTTCAATTTGAAACGACGAACAGAAATTACCCTACGTTCAAAACTGAACGTAAGGAAAATCTTATCTCGTTGACTTACTCACAGTGGACATTAGCGAATCCAATACACTAACGGCGAAAGCTGTTCCACAGGCAAAAGGTTGAGTCAAATAAAGTTCCGTGTCTGGATCATCATCGTCGTCTTGGTCCAAAAACTGAACGTTACTGTCATTCACTAATTCTGAAAAAATAGTTCACATGTTTGCAATGGCAGTCATACTGATTCACAAATATTGACATGATGATTGATACACTTTTGGCTTACCTGTAATCATCGGTACGTTGGCCCCATAAACGGACCCCCTTCGCTGAAGGATTATAGGACTTCCAACAGGCGTGCCGGCCTCTTTGGCCCCGTTGGCTTGACTAAGGACGCCTATCGTATCATCGAATGTCATCGCTTTTATGTTGAGAGATGCCAAGATCGCCTCTTTGTCCGCCAATGTGGGGTCGTCATTGCTCGGTACTTTTGCTGACAGAATACAGCACATATCACAAAGGTTGACATTCACAGCTCGAAGATCTGCTCTGCTCAGTGGAGAACCCTGAAATTTATTTAGAATGAATGTAAAACTGAAAACGTGATCAGAAAGTGGATATCCAACGTCAAATGTTATTTGAAATCAATCGTATAACCACTGAAGAGTCGATAGTTTCAACATTACGAAAACAAACCTTTTACTTTCAGATCAACTTTCATCTAAGCACATTCGACCATTTTGTTGATGCTCCAAACTACCAGTTGAGAACTAGATGATATTAAAACAAACTATTATTATTATATCTAAATTCCCAAGGTATATCTTTGAATGTTCGTAATCGCTATAAATTATGCTAGTGCATTTATATCTTGCCTCCCATTCAAAACTGATTTCGTGTAGCAGACTTGATGAAATATATGGATAAGAAAGTCACAGAAATATTTATGGAAATATATACCAAAGAACATAATTTCACAGACTGGAAAACAACGTACCAACATGTGGAAAGACATACAGAAAAATAAATTAATGATAACTTGAGATCATAGAAAATACTTCCATTCCTGGTCCTCATCTTACTACTCTGAAAGTGTATAAAATGTTGAACTGCCACTTCAATTTCGTATTTATTCAGCATGTTTTTCTCTGTTCATACTTACATTGAGCACAGATATTTTTGGCAGATTCTGCAACATTTTCCACTCCCTCCTAATATAATCTACAGATCCCACAATCACTACATGCTTCAGTTCATGATAGTGGAAGTTGCTAGCACGGAGCGGCATCACCAGGTTTCGCAATCCAATGAGAGGCGAATCAGGATCTGCGAAAAGGCACACAACTACGTGGCCGTTTAGAACCGTCATGGCGGCCTGATTCCTATCCTGGAATAAAACAAAAGCCAGAATCAGATCAGATCCAAAACATGAAATAAAATAAACCGTTCCAACTATCCGGGGCATTTTTGAAACCGAATGGCATATAGAAGTATTGGCAATGCTCTGCGAATTTTCTAATATTTTTCACCCGATTCAATAACGAATACTACTACACCAAAGGTTCCAAATGGTGCATCATAAGTACATAATGATTCAATAACATTAACAACCTGTCAATTTTTCAATTTGAGTCCACTGGTTCAGTAAACAATAGACCAAACGACTACTTTCCAAAGTATGATTACAGATTGTTAAAATAGTCAGATTGAAATGATAAAATGATAAAAAACAAATATCTGTTGAAGACAAATAATCATAATTATAAAAAAGTGAACGAATAGCAGAGTTGATGTTATTTCGGTATGTCTATACCGAACTATATATACTATATACTATACCAAGTATCGCTATAGGTCTATAAAGAATAATATGTATCATTTGAAATGAAACAAGTCATATGAATTTTATTCGAGACAAACTGCATATTGAATTCTTCAAACTGCATATTGAATTCTTACCAGTAAACACTCTTCCAAATTCCTTGCTGGTCCCCAGTGAAACATCCCTGTGCTGTCATACTTCATTTCAGTTTTTTCAAAATCAAAATCTTTAGCTTGGTCGTCTGCTAAACCTACAGGCAGTGCGACCCCGTTGTTGTTTTGGTTCGTACCGCCACTGCCTCTACTCGTTGGCCTGTAAGTTCAATAGAAGACATTTTCCACTGCCGGAAAGATTAATATTATGCAAGTATACTGTAGCTACAATCGCAAAACTCTCAGTGATTTAATTACGGTAAGTACAGCACGAAACAGCAAGGAGAAATCATGACTGAGGCTGCTCGAAATTTCTGGGTTTTGAGCCCATCGAAAGAATTGAAATAGTTTGCAAGTTGGAACCAGAAACTTCGAGATTACCCTCTCGGCAAACTCTATTAGGGATTTGAATTATATAAACAAACTTGCACTACTCATCTAGCTCATTCTCTATGCAGGTATAATTAAAATCAGTCTATATTATCTTGACTAATCGGAGATGACAATGGATACAAATGCTCACCATGAGAAACTTTTTTCCAAAACAATGCAAAGCTTTAGCGGGTCATAATTATTCAGGTTTGTTGAACAAAAATATGACACATGCATGTATACATTGTATTTGACAGTTTTCAAGATCATACTCGTATTGGTGTGATTACTATAGGTCTAAATGGAAAGACACACGACCTAGACTAGATCTCTTCTCAAACTTATAGTTATAACACAACTAGACTTCAGAATTACCTTAAAGGGGTTATTGTATATCGACATGCTTTCGAGAATAGAATGGAACAGGAAGTTTGTATTTCTACTATGCGTATGTCTCAGTTTCACCACTAGCACAAGGTATTTCGAAAGAGCCTAGTATGTATTTGGGGGTCTATCTAAATCCTAAGACTAAATTGAGGACTTGGCCTTAGTATATATCTATGAATTTATGATCCACAAACTCAGATTCTATATGGAGTTTGATAATACCATTAGCTGAATGCTTGGTGAAATTCGGATATCTCTTTTGCTCAAGGCTCTACGGTCCCAACAGATCAAGACAACAAAGAATGAGGAATGAATTGCCTGCCAATCTCTACAATTCTAGATCTATGAAGATACCAGTCACAATTCCAGCTAGTCCACCATTCCAACCATTGATACGAATGGAATTTGATATCAAAAACAAGCGTATTACTTGCTAAATAGTTTGCACTTAGATCTATGAAGATACTAATCACAATTTCATCTAGTCCACAATTCCAACTGTTGATACGAATGGATAACAACAAACAAATTACTTGCTAAATAGTTTGCTTTCTCTTGTGTCTTATTATTCTCATTTATATACAGCTGCCGAAGCATATGTTTACCGAAGATCTGAAGATGATAATCTGATCTGAGGAGATGATCTGAAGATGAAGATTTGAAGTGAATTTTGGGTGACAACCAAGCATCAATTTCCTCTAAGAAGGTAAATGTGGCAGGAACAGACAATCACAAAATACAAACAATATTCCTATCGCGCCGGTGGATCTCTTGGGTATTGAAGGTTTACATCTTAGTGAAACGGACTTTCTTTGATCTTTTGTGTAAGTTGAGCTGCACTTTTACTACTGAGACATGCACATTGTATTGAAGCAAAATCAACCTGCTCGATTACTTTTTCATGGGTCAACACCGGGGCAAAACAAGTACATCAGCGCTGCATAATGGGTTTATTCAACAGAAAATAGCTCATTTAACCCATGTTATGATTTAATGATGGATAACAAGTAAATACTGCGTCATAATACCATTGTATTGCGAAATCACTTCTTTAGATGAGCTATCAGCAGATAGCTGAGGCTGAGATTGCTTGGAAGAAATATATTCAATTTCATTGGCAGCTGAAGCAAGCTTGAAGAGTGTTCTGCGCAGAAAAAGTGTCAAGCTAATGCTCCGGGTTTTCCATGTGCTACTCGATCATTCGCAATGGAAAAAGCATGGTCTATACGAAATCGATCCGAACAGCTAAATTCAAGACTAATGTATCGGGTCTGATAAATTCACTATTTATACCATATAAAACCTCCCATATAAAAATAATGATTAGACCTCGTATGAATACCACGCCGCCCATGCCATACACAGAAACTGCCGACGTTCGGTAACGATTTGTTTTCATGCCATTCGAATTGACTTCGTATATACTATACAAGGTGTATTGAAAAAATGGCTGTGAAAGAATAAACAATTTTATTGGTATATACAGTGCGCTTCACATCGAACTCCCATCAGAAGTCTGAGATGAAGTAGTTACGTTTTGAATTCGAGTCAAATTGAAAATGTAGACGATTGAATGGATCGATTTTTCCACGTCATTATTGGAATAACTTCTGAAGTGCTCGGTATATTCTCAGGCGTTGAATAGATCCAATTTTCAACGAGATTTTTGGAATAACTTTCGATCCGCTCGGTATATACAATTATAACCCTATATTTATTGGAAGTACTTTTTTGACAGAATCACCTAACTCCAATGTGCCACACTTCTACTGGGTATCCCGTATATCTTAGATTATTTTTAAAAAACCACTGATATTTAAAACTTCACTTCTTCATCATCAAATATTTTGATGAAACCTCAATGTTTCACACACTGTATACATGGGATGATTGCGTTCATGAACAATGTTTTACTCGCTTCATATTTGAGGTACTGTCATTATCTCACAAAATTTTTATTATTATTGAGTTACTGATTCTAAGTGTGTTTTGCCATTCCAAAAACAATATTTCGTTAATGTTTACAGTGTTTACAGTGTCGTCGTTAAACCGTGGAAATCTAACGTGGATCGGGAGCTGAATTAAACTGTGCGGAAAAAATTTACATTACGTCTACCCGCTTGGTCAAAACACATGCTTCTTTCAAGCGAAGGTGTATGCAATCTTTTAGTGAGTGAAAGAAAGGTTCTGGCTTTCTACTCCTCCATCATTATACAATGAAGTGATAATCTTTCAAATAAAGGAAGAAAGCAATGATTTCAGAATAAACTCTTCACAAAAATGTATAGATCTTGTGCAGAAGCAACAATCTGACACAAACTGCAGTGTTTTCCACGAACATTGAAGAAATAAACAGTAATAAAATACACTGACACGGGTTATCTTCACTAGATTTTTATTTTTATTCAGTCATTCATTTTGCCATTTCGAAAACAATAATTCAGTGATCAGTTTTTAATAGTTTGCAATAAAACCGTTGATTGCGATGTTGCCAAACTCTTTGAATTTCCCGCCTAAATATACATGAAACTAACGGATTTTTTGGGGTTATAAAGGGAATTTATTATAATGAGGTACATTCCATAGGCCACTAACAAACCCACACTACGTCCTTGAGGTACGGTTGAACAATCAAGCAAGGCAAGCAACAACACATAAATTTAGGTAAAAGTGTAAGTATTTGCTAAGCGTACATGAGTTTTTTCACTTCATAGGCTAGATGATAGCCGGCGTAAGATGTCGCCTCTTGCTCCGGCTCTCTGAAAACAGCACACTGCTGATAGCACATCATAATCGCTCACAATATCGATAAAACAAAAGCAAATCTTCTCTACTAGAGTCGTAAAGTGGAATTCATATAGAAAAACATCCCTGATGACAATCATAGTTATAAATATATGCATATTTTTAAAAGTCACTCATTTATTTATACTTTGAAATGACACGTATATGGTAGAATGCTTAAAACTATGGGAAAAACAACATGATAAGCAAAAATCTTGTAGAAATACATAAAAAATGTATTATTGAAAAACAAAACTGAAATTTCAATTACTGATGTATGAAAACTTACCGCCAGGTACCGTTATTTATCAGTGAGAATTAATATTCAGAGTCATATTCCTGTTCTGCTTTTTACTAGAAAATTATAATTCTCTACCAAATTTTTGAGTGACTCAGTTACTATCATTCAACATTCTATTCACAGGTGAAGGATTTCAAAACACCTGATTTGAATAATATTTTTCATATGCCAAGAATGGAAAAATAGTCATTCAATTCAAATTTCAAACTATTAGTTCAAATAATGAATTTGGAAATTATTAAATGATGATTTGAATAAACATTCTCAGTCAATAGTCCACTTCATTAATCATAATGGATTGTCAGATTACCAATCTCAAGCCAACATCATTTAGATGAGTATTGATTTTGATACTCTACTCAATTTATTACCTACTCTCCTACTCATGTTTTTCTTGACACTCTGTGGATCTCACAAAATTATTCAGAATGGCAGTTTGGAGCACTATAATTTTTCCAACATAGAAAATGTTTTTTGATATTTTTATGTGGAAACAATTATTGAAAACATACTATAATTATGTGTTCCTAAGCCCACAAGGGTTTTTTTAGGAATCAGTGGTACAAACGTGATAAAAATCATAAAAACGATATCAAATAAATTATCCATTGAAGAAACATAAGGTTTTGTAGATCATTTGCCTGATATTTCATTTTGACCACAAAAATTCAATAGTAAAATGGATTAACGGGTCTTTCAGTCAAAAAATCAAAAATCAAAACTCTTCTCTACTTTGCCAAGCTTTCGCTTCTAGTGGGAAGCTTCTTCAGGGCCTATAATTTATTGAGTTGTGGGTTTTTTGCTAATGAATAACATTACAAATCATACTTACAATAAAAATGAGTAAAAAACAATGAAATGAACTTATAAATCGACGAAAGGAAACATTAATGGATTTTTTTGGTTTGACAAATATCATATCTTCACATAAATGTCATTTTTCAATGGGCATAATGATTTGATAATCTTTGACTCTAAAGGAAAAGTTGATTGATACAATTTTCATTATTATCATCATGTTTTTTGGTGTAGTTCTAATGAGCTACTGTATATACAGCTGAGATTATCAATGTCAGTTCTCTTGTTCATACAATCAGAAGACTTATTAATTTCAATCCTTTCAAGGAAAAGGCGTTTTGAAATATTTTTTCTGTATGTAAAACTTTGATATTGGAGTAATTTGGTTTATGTCCTGTTTCTATAGAATGTTGCGCTAATGCACATAATTTTGTATTAAGCTTTATATCACTTTTATGTGAAGTTATTCTATCTTTAAGAATTCTAGATGTTGTTCCAATATACTCCAATTTACAATTGTTACAAGGAATGTTATAAATCACATTTGACTTTTTTGTAGTATCCGTTTTATCTTTCAATTTGGTATTCAAATTCTTTATAGTTTTAATATTTTTTTGGAATATTTCAATATTTTGTTCATTATGAAAAAGTTTTATGATATTTGAAGATACATTTCCAAGATTAGATATAGATTTATAAGAAAAATTGATAGGTGAACTATTATTACATAAATTTCTGTTGATTTAAACGGAATTTGAATTACTGCCAGTACTGCCTCCCTGATCTCCAGATTTGAATCCACTTGTGTTACGTTGGCAGAAGTGCTCTGATTAAATAGCACTCATTTCAATCAAATTGAATGGGTATCCGCTGATATGTTACAGTTCAAAGTAAACTCATAATAACAATCAAAACTTTTGTAGTAACCAATAATGATGTATGTTTTCCAAGTGAAAAAAGTGTAAGTGTTTGAAACAACTTCGTCTCGAGAACTCGCTTACCTTGAATTGAAACCAGGAGATACCACGTTATCAGTAGCATTCCTAGTAATATTAGGCTTGACTTTATTCACTTGCTTCGTTGAATTTACCATATTTGCTGTCGGAATGGTGCTATTTCTATGAGGTTGGTTTCTGTTTGCCACTGTGAACATAACATTCGGCTAAATCTGATGGTATTAATATTTTTTCAAACAATAAACCTATTTAAATAATTCCCCATGATCAACAGACATAAAGGTTCCATAGAGTTTCACTCATTTTGGCATATTACGATGAAAAACTCATACTCATGAGGTAGCCTGAAGTTGGAGCAGGCATTTTCCGAAATTCATACCAGAAATCCCTTTGACTTGGAGAATAAGACAGGTGATAAGTTCTCAGTAAGATGAGTCTAAGTAATGTACCTTGGGGCACCCTTTACTACCCCTTTACTATTCAGTTTGAAAATATGATCCCTATAATGTGTAAATAAGCTCTTCTTCAAGAACATTTTGTCTTCTACTTCTGCACAATCACCTGACAACTGTGAAATCTCTTGTGTATGATTTGTACAAATATATTTTGAAATACATTACTGACGAAAAAACATTTTTGAATGTCTGAAAAGAAAGACCACGAACAATATATTGTAGGTGAATTTCATGTTACAGACAACATATTTAAGACAACATAACTACTTTCCTGGCTGAATCTCTGACCGACATTGACATGTGCCAAGATTCATCGAGTAGCTTGGGCATGTTTTTTTATAGCGAAACCAGAAGGTGTTAAGTTTCCAGAGGATGCTAAGGCCGGTCCTGAGGCAGAGCAATCAATCAAGGTTGAAACTATTTCTATAGCAAAAAGAGCGAGAAAGATTTGATTTGTTTGGAAATATTTTTGAAAAAAAATGGGGGTACGATATATTTCTTTATTCGAGAGCATTAATCACTATACCAGAACAGAGTAGTAGGTTATTCTTGGTTTAGGGTTCATGAAGTTGAAAAGCAGTTAGGAATTAAACCTAGAAATATAACAATTCAACTTCCAATCTAGTTTTTCCATATCTCTTAAAAAGCTTCGTATTTAGTCAGTGAATTACTGAAGTAATTACCTTTTTTCTAAATTTTATACCCTTTTGTACACTAAATGCATACACAAACTATTTCTAATACGGCTAATACGAATTGAAAACACATATCTCATGAACTTACAATGCATATCATCATGTCGATTCATATCACCTGCAAAGAAAAAGCAGTGGATTAAAAGTTATGCAAATGCTCGCTGAGCTTTCGAAAATAATAAAATATTATGGCTGGAACTAAAACGGTCTATGACTATGACTAGGTTTTCACAGTCGGTGTCTAACAAAGGTTTATTAGCCGTGGTCTGCAGTATTATCAACGGCGACACGGCAACGGTCGAAGTCATCTTTCTTGCTGTAATACGCAAACTGAAAATTGTCCATGTCCATGTCTGCCGCAGTAGCACACTAAACGTCAGATATGAAAACCTGCAATCACGGCTAATAAACCCTGATCTATGACTATGCTTAAATCTACAGAGGATTTGATGACAGTACAGCTATAAACTTCCACAAATCTTGGTCACAGTAAAAAAGATTATTGAGAAAAATCACAAAACTTGGACACCTGAATAAAATAGGGCTGTAAAACTGAAACCTCAACTATAGGCGGAAGAACAGACACACTTTTATGTATATGCCAGGATTTCCATCAAATCAATTTATGTTCAATAAAATTCAAGTATTGAAGGATATGACAGATATCAAATAAAGGACCTGTACAGGAAACAAGGTTTTTGGAATGAAGAAAGAAGAAAAAACTCAACAAACCCATGACCAAAAACTTGGTTGATGGAAGGTGGGTTGAAATTTGTTGTGGAAACATGTATACTGTCTGCTTGGACATTCAGAAGTCAAAGATAACGAAACAGCTCCATTTAATCCCGGATACTTTGAAGAGGCGAAAACATAAGACGAGGACCAAGCAACCGAGATTACAATGACGGCCAGAAGCTTTGTTGATGTAGAGTCGATTTGAGGAAGAATATACATTGGTTGTTAGGACAGTCTAGAATCACAAGAATCTTGTTGAGTATGCCAGACACAGATCAACAACTTCATATATTGGTTCTGAAGCATCTGTGGAGGTACCAGACAGGACCAGTAAATGGATCAGTGTGTAACTCACCAGGAAAGTAGACCTGGAAACCCACATGACCTACCTGAAGAAAGAATTGAAGAGCTCACATGAAAAAAATAGGACCTTACGTAGACGACACCTTCATAGTAAAGAACCATGAGAATTCAGAACGGGACATCTTTCTGAAGCACATCAGCAGTGTAATACCTTCATCACCTTCACAATGGAGAAGGGAGTCCACAACTAATTGCCGTTCTTAGACGTATAGGTGAAGAAGACCGATACTAAGTGAGAAAACTCACTCACACGAGACAGTATCTGGATCAAGGATCCAACCACCGTCAATTTACCGAAAGAGGAATCAACAAGACTCTTGTGGATCATGGTTTCGGGCTCTGCAATACGAAGGAAGGTCTCGAGAGAAACTAGGCATCATGAAAAAAATGATCTTCAGCGGAATGGTTACTCTAAAGTAATGGTGGAACAGACTTCGGATAGAAGACAGCAAGGAAGAGAAGTCGTCAAAACCAGTGCTTGTAATTTCGATTGTCGAGAAGGATAAGAAGAATTGGGTCCAAGTACAACATAAGAAACTGCTTCAGATCCGGAAATACCATCCGTAGCAGCCTCACGAAAAACAGATCACCAAATGCGGATTGAGATTCCAAGACATGCATTTACCAGCAACCCTGTGTGTGCGGGAAATCCTATATCGGTGAAACTAAGAGGCCATTGAAAGTTCGCATTGCCGAGCACAAGACAAACACACAGGGAAGAGAAACCAGCAATTCGGGAATAGCAGAGCATGTTTGGACTCATCAACATAACATCAAGTGGTCTCAAGCTTAGATCACACTGGTTTAAAAGGAAGTTCAAAGAAGCTTCATATATGTTGTCCAACGACGCATTAAACCAAGCCAGCGTAGTGATACGCAATATATGGAAGCCTGTAATCAAGCGGAAAACGGTCAACTCCCGCTGAATCGGTGCAGCGAAGAGAGTGATGAGGGGATAGGTGGAAGCGGTCGAATGGTCTGTAAATAACCATCTCTCAGAGGAATGGTCCAGTGGATTTGATTTGATTCGATCCGAGTAGAATCATTTGAGACACTGGAAGTCCGAACTGATGAACCTTAGGAATATGTCCGTAATCTTAGAGAGAAGAAAACCCAGGACTCATAGACCACGTCATAAGTTTTTAGTGTCATGTGAAAACTACACTGAAAGATGGCCAAATCAATCACTATTCTTCCTGATACTGGTACAAGTAATACCGTACCAAATTATCATGATTTCTTAAAAAAAAAAACATTTTCTGTGACACATTTATAGCTGCCCTGCATAGGTGATTTCAGAAAGCTGGTTTGTTAGGTGATGAGGTTAGCAAAGTTTATCAAGAAGCATGACAGTTGCATGATACTATGAGATGGATGAACTACGTCGATGATATCCGAATGGAAGTACGTCTATATTCAGAAAAGGAGTGGTACCAAATCTGTTCGAGAGTGAATTGTTCGTTGAACAAAATGATGGGTGAGATTGTTGAAATGAAAACATTGCTCCGATGTCTCTGGATGATGTGGGAAACGGCAAATTAACACAAATCGGAAACTCAAACTTAATCTTTGTGCGGGTAGGGAAGGTAACTAAAATATCACTAAAATACCTCGGATATGAATTTTCTTGGGCAACTCTGGTGGAGTGAAAGTGGGAGGAGGATGATGGTCATCTGTAAACCATAAACCAATCTAGTACACCCAACTATCAGTAAACTAATGTCTATTTACTACTATTCTAACTTTTGATGGGAGAATATTTATGCTAACGACTGACTAGTAATTGATACAGTTGCAATATTATGTTGAATTAGTTGATTGATCAATTTTTTCATAACTCGTAAATGTAATATCTTCTTCGCTTCGAAAACTAAGCCATTGACCACAAATGAATACACTACATATACGGGGTGTTTCCTAACTATGTTACGGAACTTCATGGGGTGATTCGTTAGGTTGTTTCGAGGAAAAAGTTATCTATGGATTAGAAGCACGTTTTTTTTTAATTTCAACGCCCTGTATCTCACAAACGGAGCAACTCAGGACTATGTTCATAGGAACTTTTTTCTTGAAACGACCTGACGAATCACCCTCTGAAGTTTCGTACCGTATTTAGGAAACACCCTCCATAGTTTTCGTTCAACAGTAATAGCCCAGGCAAAATAGACATTCCAGTTTGTATTAATTCCCAACAAGCCGAGTTTTTGTACAGACCCTAAATACGTCATTATAAATTGACTGTCAAAAAATCCTACCGATCCCACTTGGGGGGTTGTTTATTATTCGAGGCCAAATGTCACAAATTTTTGTTTTCCTCGTATATCTCTTGAATGGTGGAAGCTACCGGAAAAATGGTTCAGAGATAGTTTGTAGATCGTGAAATTCTCCACAAAAATAGTGGAGTGACTTTTTTCCTTTAGAGGCATCTTTCCCGAGTTATTGCGATTTTAAAGTTAATAAATTCTAACAGTTTCACTAGTACAAACTGGATGACATTGAATACGTGAATTTATTGATGAGTCAGTTCATTAGCACACATACTTCCCATATACATATATCCATCCTAAAGATGCTAGATTCAAAAGTCTTTTCAGTTGAGAAAAACTGCACTATGGTGAATATATACATTTCATTTCTACTAATGGTTCTGAAACTACTTTTCGTTGTTATGTTAGCGGTTTCTCTGCTGAACGATTAGCAAATAAATGTATCTATGTACTAGATATTGCAACTGTTGCATTTCTCAGAATAAGTCTTGCATGCAAACAATACTGCACTAGTAAATACTGTGGTCTAAAATGGTGAAGTCTGTTTTTTCATGCACAATCTAGTGACATGCGATATTGGTATTTACGATTCTAGTGGAAAATAAAATAGAATAGTCAGAGGGGGTACAGCAGGTAATGGGACCAACATTGGGGGGGAAAACTTAAAAATCCTCGATTGGAGAGATATTGTAGATCTGGTTCACGAGTTGACTTTCTGTCTTCCACAACTTACTTGATAACGAGAAATCCACTTCGCCTGTAGGTTATAGAAAATATGAGATGTGAAAAATCCACGATTTGAAAACGAAGGCGTATTATGACGATGGAATGATCGAAATGATAATGTATCTCAAGTAAATCAATAAGTTTCAGTTATATGGAGAATCATTCTTTGTTAATTCAAACGTTCAAACTTGACCGTTGCTGATATGACACAAAAAAATGATGAAAGTCACATTTCAAATGAGAATTCGATTCCTACATGATAATGTCGCAGTATTTCCTATATCTATCACTATCTAATAAACAAAATCAACCACAAAATATACTTGAGTTATGAGAGATTTCCAATTCCAAGAAAAAGCAGTCTTTGATGATGTTAGGTTATGTTGGCTATTCATAGGCTGACTCATAGTTTGAAATTCGTACTGCAAAGAAGCCCATCAAGAACTATTATCTTTGAAAGCTATTGGTACAATATTGTGATTAGACAATACCGTACGGCAGTATATCAAATTGTTCTCATAGTACCAGTGGCAATGTGGCGGTCCTGCTCTATTATTATGCATTATAATCAAGAATGTATCTACTATTTTACTGTTTTGTTCGATGTCTCGTTGTTGCTGAGCTTCGGTAGCAAACGATGATATTTTTGTTGAGTTTCATTATAACATTGTTCTTTATATTTGTTTTTTTATGTCTCATATTTTTTAGGACAAACCACAAGCACTGCAGAAAAATCCTCAAGACGGATATGTATGTAGTTCAGTGTTGCAATAAAATCATTGATGGTACGATGTTCCACAATTCGGATTTATATAACGGAATAAATGTGAACCAAACTTTTGATTATAATGTTAAATATAATATAATCAGCTCTTCTACGTTTATTGGACGGCGATTAGCCATGCTGCTCCCTAGGTGGCTCGGTGATTTATTAACACAACCTACCCAGTACATTAGACTTATGACCAAAGGAGTCAATGCCGATGACACCGAAAAAATAATGATAAAGATTATACATACGTGAACTCTACTTCTCTTTCTCTCACACACAGTACTTGGTGTTTACAGACGGTAATTACAAGTTTATTAGAAGGTACTTTTTCACTGTTGATTGTGTTGGTTTTGGTGGTGTTGAAATTACGTGATATCAAACATCCAATTGAATTTTTTCAGAAATATACAGGTCATTCAACCAACAGTGCATTACAAAAAAATACTGAAGGAGACAGTTTATCTGAAAACCAAAACTCTCGTATTTTCAAAGAGTGTAATAACTTGCTTTATTATTAACTCGACTGGAATATCGTTTTTTCAAAATTAGTAAAAAAATGGATATATGTCAATTATATTTTTATAATCTTCTGATTTATATGCATAAAAATAAATTAAATGTTCAATATAATAATCATGAGTATGATACAAAAAATAAATTGACTAATTATTTTAAAAATAAAGTGAAGAAAACGATATCACAAAAAAAATTACATGTATATAATTCCTTATATATTTGATGAGCTGCCTTATTATATGAAAAATTAAAAATATTTTTTTTCATAAGAAAATTGCAAATAATAATTAAAGAATGGATAATAGGGACTTTACAATTATTAAAAGTTCCGCCATTTTGTAGTTTGTGATACATTTGTCAGGAGCTTCAATTTAATTTTTTACCAGATGGCGTCCAGTCGCCAACTTGAAAGTTTCATCTGTCAGTTTCACTTCAAAATAAAACATTCATGCATTAATTTCGTTATCCCAAATTTCAATTTTTTTAGTTGACCCGTTCAAAAAATAAAAGGGGGGACATTAAAGAAATGCACTGTATGTGAAATTGTATTCATGAAGAAGTTTGTTTATTATTTCCGATGTACCTATATATCATAAAATGCCAAATATTATTATTATTATTTATTTTTCAGATTGTGGAAGATTGAAAACTGAATTTTGGGAAAGAAAGTTTTTGGCTTTCTACTACTCCATCTTGATACAAAAAGATTTTCTTGTATCAAGATGGAGTTAGGTTAGGTCCTTTCAAGATGGAGTAGTAGAAAGCAAAAAACTTTCTTCATTCCCACAAATCAATCACCCCTAAAAAATAACCCTTTCAATTGAAAAACTGATATTCCCAAACGATCAATAAACTCAAAGCAACAGGGAGTTTTGGTTTTCAAATAAAAGAATCTGTACTAAAAACATTGAAACACACACGCACGTCCACAACACGCATATCTAGTGGAAAAATCATAAACTTCGTGATGAATGAGGAGTCGTTTCGTAATGGTGTGATGTCTAATGTATACGTACTTGATCGGCCGACTAATTGTATGGCCCTGACGCCTTTCCTGAATGTAGCCACTGTTCGATGGACCAGACAAAAAAATGTTGTTAGTAGTAACACATTCACGCATGAGTTTTTTCAAGCTAGAACCTAGTGCAACACACCAAAGAATAACATGAGGTTCAAACGTCAATGGAACTGTGTTAAGATTCCTTTGGAATCCTGAAATTTTAAGTGAGAAACAGTTTTGGAGTACTCTACAATTTGAGGCTAGTTTTTTGTGCAGGTTAAATTTTCGAACGTCGCCAAATACTTTAGTTCCTAGCCTGGATTACCATTCAAAACTCAGCTGTAAAACTCAACTATAGTACGACAATAATCGACCCTACGTTGAAAATTTGTTGAATGCTAACAGTATTGCAGCTCTACTCCATCTACCGTACGGTCCAGATTCGACCCCTTGTGATTTCTAGTTGTTTCTTGAAGTTTTGGCTCACGCCACAAATTCAGGACCAATCGCAATGTAAATAAAATTGAAGAGGAGTGTGTCATAAAGCTTTGAAAAATGTGTGAGACAGAAACAGTTGAAAACGTGACTGACACCTAAAAACTTCTGAAAAAGCTCTTAGGTTTGAAAGACTGAATGAAAATTGATGATTTTTTAACAGCCCTTGTATATATATAATATAAAGACTCGGATTTCTATCTTCTTCGTTTGTAAATACTCTGCTCTCAAACTTATTCTTATTTAGGCATTATTCACTTATTTAGGCACTTATTCTTCCTTAGGCATTTTATTACTTTCATTACTTCAATCATCTTCTGATTTTGCATCTATCTCTCAACTCTTGCTGAATTATTCAAGTACTGTAGAGTTTTAAGACCTCATTGTTTCATAAAACGAAAATAGTATTTTTAACTTCTAGGCTACGAATGAGATTTCAGATTTGATTCGATTTGATAAAGTTACCAAGGAAGTATTGCTTACATTGACTTAAGATTTCATCTTCTTCAGAAGTTAGATACTTTTCCATCATTTCCTCGTGTTTTCTTAATTTTTTTCATGATTCTCAAACTAATATTTCATTTTAATTATTTTTTGTTTATCTAGGGTTTCAAGAATATAACTGGAGTTTTTTCCCAACACCAAATCGTTATTTTAACACCTCGACACGTGTTTCGATCACCAAGTGATCATCTTCATGTGGAATATCAAAGTAATACTTACAAAGTTATCCTTATTTATACCATATTCAAACCAGGTATAGTCGAAGTAATCTCTATTGTGAATAGTCGAAGCTATCGGCATCTCAAAGGCCAAAAAAACCAATACAGAGAAATAATGCCACGTGGACTGAGGAATTGACGGTTCCTATTAGATAATTTGAGATTCTATCTATATGAGATTCCTACAACTGAGATCATAAGGAAGTAATTGAATATTTCCGGCAATAACGTGAGCTGCTGTGACAAAACTCCTCAGAATTACGAAAGGGTTGACTGATGGTTCGAGAACGTGTACGCCTAACATGCCTGCAAACAAAGGATCGCGAGTAACCATTGTGCATTGCGGAGGTATTAAAGGATGGGTTCCGAATTCTTTAAAATTATGTGAAAAAAGTTTGAGGATCGCAATGTTGACTATCATGAGGACGAGGAAGCTAATATTTTTGGGGAATGGTTCAAAAACACATTGATCCCAAATTTGGCTCTCATAGCCATCTAGATGCCTGTTGTTGTTAACTTGTCTAACTAATATTAATGAACTGAAGTCTATGGAATGATTTTGTTGCAAAATATGATGGGCGACTGCTCATTTTTCAGGTCTTCCATATTTTAAGTGTGCTAAATGTTCCTTATATCTTAATTCAATAGATCTTTTTGTCTGTCCATGATATTTTGCATTTGGAAATTCTCGACTTTATGACTTGTTTTAAAAACCACCTTCATACCGAGTTCCTTGAAAATTTCTCCAAAGTTCTTTGTGTATTGGTGGTATGGAACTGAAAAATATCCATCTTGATTTTTGTCGTTTTTAAAAGCACATAAGGACACATTGTGAAATTAGTTTAAGACTAGTAGATGAGGCAATATTGTGAAATTAATTTAAGACACTTAAGACGTAGGTACTTATGATATGGATGAGGATAACTTTGTAAGTATGAGTAGTTTGATGTTCCTCTTGAAGACGATCACTTGGTGATCGAAACAC